>NC_047090.1:40787500-41092833 GCF_902459505.1 Geotrypetes seraphini | reverse complement strand
TATGACCATGTTTCCCCCCTCTTGTGCAATGCACATTGGCTGCCAGTTGAACACAGAATTAGTTATAAAATTATTCTACTTGCCTTCAAAACACGTCTAAGTAACCAACCCGAATTTATCAATAGCCTTTTTATTCCCTATTGTTCATCTAAAGTCCTTCGCTCTATTAGTCAAAACCTCCTTGCAGTCCCATCATTAAAGCATATTAACACGTTAACGCTGAACAATTTCACAGTGACTGCACCATCTCTTTGGAATTCTATTCTCAATTACATCCGCGAAGAAACATCTCTGCCCCATTTCAAAACAAAGCTGAAAACATTTCTATTCCAAGATGCTTTTGAAACTTAACTGCTCTTATAATGGCTAAATACTTATTGACATTTTAATGAAATACCCCTTCCTATTGTTTATCCCTTATTTGTTCTCTTTTCTCAAAATATTGTAGTTCTTCCCCTTTTTCCTTCTGTTCTTGTTCGTCATTAGTCAGAGTTTTTTTCTAACATCCCCTGTCGATTTATTGTCAAGCTCTAGCATTGTTTTACCATTCTAATTCTATTCTTATTGTATACCGCTCAGAAGTCTGATTGAGCGGTATAAAATTTTTTAAAATAAACTTGAAACTTTTAGTAGAAACTGAGGATCCTAGTTTTGGTTGGGCTCTAGCATACCCTTACATAGAAAAGCGCTTAGGTATGTATATTTATATGCACTGGGGGCAGAGGTGGGTAACGTTGACCCTCAAGACCTGCCACCCAGTCGGGTTTTCAGGATTTCCCTAGTGAATATGCCTGAGATCTATTTGCATACAATGAAGGCAGTGCATGCAAATAGATCTCATGTGTATTCACCTGAAAAGTTTATCCACCCCTACACTAGCTCCATGTAAATGCAAGTGCCTTATTTATAACTTAGTAACATAGTAAATGACGGCAGATAAAGACCTGAATGGTACATCCAGTCTGCCCATAACTTATATCCATTAAAAAATACATGATTAAATTTACTTGTCTCTTCTTTGATATTTCTGGGCCATAGACTGTAAAGTCTGGTTTTGTCCTAGGTTCCAAATGCAGAGATTACCATCCTAGCTCACTCCAGCCTATCCAACCATCCCATTGATTGCAGGACATCTACCGTAAAGTCTGGCCAGTAACATCCTCATGCTCCATATTAGTGGAGTTCACATTGATGCCCACCCCAGCCCATCATACATCGAATCACCATATATGGAGCACAGTTTTTTAAAGCGGGCCTGCACTGCGTGGAACGGCGGCAGAGAGCAGGAGAGTCCGGCAAGCAGGCAAGAGAGATCGGGCAGAGCACCTCAGGCTCCTCCCAGGCTCCTCCCAGGGAGGAGCCCAAGGTGCCTCATCCAATCAGTGCCTTAGGCCTCTCCCCTTGCATCAGATGATGTGCCAAGGCGGGCCTAAGGCTGTTATTGGGCGGAGGCTGGAGAAGCAGGAGCGGGAGGATTTTCCTTCTGTTCTCAAAGATTGTCCTAGGAGCAGAAGGGTCCGGGCACCCCTCCTGCTCCCAAAGATGGAAGCAGCCTTGTCCCAAGGAGCAGGAGGAACCGTGCACCCCTCCTGCTCCCAACCATTTAAAGATACGTGGGGTGGGCCCGGCCCGACCACCTGGGCCGACCTCAACTGCCTGGGCTGACCTGGGGAGGGAGGCCTAGGAGTAGGAGGGACTGAGCACCCCTCCTGCTCCCAACGTTTTGGGGCCGTGCTGGTCAGGGGGGCAAGGGCCATGCCTGTTGGGGGTGGGTGGCAGGAGGGAGAGTTGGCATCCCTCCAGCCATATTTGAGCGGGATGGGAGGCAGCATCGTGTTTTTATGTTATGGGGTTTTTTTTGTTTGGTTTTTTTTTTAATCGACGATGGTAGGAGGGAGTTAGCATCCCTCCTGCTTTTTTCTTGGGGGGGGGGGGCGTTTGTGTGTGTGTGGGGGCACATTTTTTGACAGGCCTGCCTGTCTGTCTTTTATTAATTTTTTTTTTATGGGGCAGATATTTTGCATGTCTAACACGCTCAAAATTTCTGTGCCATGGAAAAAAATGAATAAAAAAGACAGGCAGGCCTGTCAAAAAACCTGCAGACCTGACGGTAACTCAGTTACCGACAGGTCTGAAGAAGTTGGATTTGCTAATAGTAAAACCCGATTCAAAATAGCAATTGTTAGTGAATCAATCGCTTGGCTATTTTGCATGGGGTTTTGCTAATTTGCATGGGAGGGTTAGGATCGGATCGCTACAAGCGTTAGTGAATGGGGTTGGAGGGAAATTTGTTCGCAGAGGGCTCGCAAACCGATCAGTACACGTTCGGTTTGCTTAGTGAATCTGGGCCTTTGTTTCTGTCTTAGAACTTGTCACTGAGAAAAGTCACTTAGCACTGATGAATCGGGGTGTAGACCGCTTCAACCTCTTTCTGCAATAATGCTATTAACACTAATGTGCTTTCTTGAAATTGCATTATGGCTGGCTCAGATCTGAGGTGCTGAGTACAACATAACACTATTTTATTTTGAGAAACTATTAGATTAGAAGATGGTAATGTCTCGGGAAAACTTGTTGAAACCGGTGCTGTGGCCTGATTGGGTGGAGATTATTGCCTAACAGGAAGAAGAAAGTGCAGCAGTGTGACCTGACGGCCATTAAATTCTGAGCCAAGTGTCATGATTATTACTAATTAGATAAAATGCCCCACAGGAAGAATTTGATGATAGAATTATAGTCTAATATAGTCTAACAAATGAATTCTTAGAGCATGCAGTTAATTGACTTGTCAGTTTGCAAACCCTGTTCATTTACTGAATAGAGAATTATTGTATATTGAATAATGAGGAAAAATCCTGTTGTTGCAGGGCAGAAAGTATATACATTAGAGGTGGTTCCTAGTTATTTGAAGTGTAAAGACTATATGTTGACATTTTTATTAGTTCTTTGCTGTGGTAATTTTAATTTTTTATTCTATATCCTTTCCTTCAAATTCTGTATATTTAGAGCACTGGTCTTTGACCTGGGGGCCGCTGCGTGAGCGGACTGCTGGGCAGGATGGACCACTGGTCTGACCCAGCAGGGGCAATTCTTATGTTCTTATGGTGCCTTAGGTTTTGCACGTAAATCGGTTCACACAACTTAATTGAATACTTGACCCAGTTGGCACTGATAATTGGCAATTAACACTTTGAAATTGACACTTATTGGCACACAGCTTGGAATTCACAATTTTATTTAAAAAAAGAACAAAAAGAGTATGCTCCAGGTTCAGGGTGCAAATTGAAAAGGTGGCCTGGTCAGGGGAGGGGCAATGACAGATCGTGAGTGTTCCTAGACATTATGTGCATTGTTATAGAAGTCCTTGAAAGACTGAGCTTTACTCGGGAGAGTGAGCTATGTGATTATGAGGAGGTGGTTGTTTGGGTTCTGAGACATCAACCTTTAGTCTAGGTTTTCCTTGTAGCCTATTGCCTTCCTTAGGAATGTCTGACAAATGGGCTGCAGGGGAGGGCAAGGCGGGACCAGTAGCTACAAATGTCTGATCAATGGGCTGTAGGGGAAGGTGGGAAAAGCTACAGAGACAGTGCCTTGGGTTATCAGATTTTCTGGAACTAAAATCTTTCAAGTTTTTAATAAACTGCAAACTGTAAATTTCCATTGTTTAAAATTAAAGCAAATTTGGACTGAGATCTAGAATATAATTTCATATTGGGCAATGGGGCATAAATTGCTTTTCTGTGTTATAGGCACCAAGTCCTGGCACAAAATCACCACTGGTCTAAAGTAGAGTTCTGGATACTGTGGTACACCTTGATAGTTCAGCATGGGAAGGGGTTGTCTTCTATTCTGTAGAATTTTTCACTTGAAAATGAAGCAAAATATAGTCAACAGTATGGATTTTATTTCATAAATGTTAAGTAATATCCCAGACATGCCCAAATTTGGGCATGGATCGCAGATGCACATATATTCTAATTAATTAATGCGGCGCTAACTATTGGTGTTTGTACTGACTTGGAGTTATGTGTATCTGCCTTGTTCTATAATATGTGTTTAAATTTTGTAGTGCATAACTCAAAAGGGGGCATGGCCACTGGAAGGTTAGAGATGTTCCCGGAAAGTAGGCGTGATGTTATGGAAAAAGGAGGTGTACTCTTGGAAGTCGTCTCATGGTCTACAATTGGACGTTAACAAGACTGAGGTTATGATTGTGGGACAGGGTCTGGAGGAAAATCATGTAGAATGTATAAATGTGTTTGGAGCACAACTAGAAGTAAAAAAAGAAATGACAACTTTGGGGATCTGTTAAGACTCTGCACTAACAATGGGAAAGAAGATTTTGAAAATCATTCAAGGGGGGTATGCGCAATTGCACACCCTATATAGATTGAAACCAATATTAACACCTTATGATTTCAGGACTGTTGTGCAAGGTTTAATTTTGCCAAAATTAGACTACTGTAACTCAACTTTATTTGGGATTGACAAAAACAAAATATAAGGCTTTACAGTTGATGATAAACTCGGTTGTGAGGCTGATTACTGGCATTTCAAGAATGGCACACATTACTCCTGTACTGAAACAACTACACTGGCTACCTATGAAACAAAGGGTGCATTATAAAGTAATGTCCATAGTATATTGAATGTTGTATAGATTGGCCCCGGTTTTGTTTTCAAGCATTATGGGACCTAGAAGGGCTTTGAGGTCATAGGGAGGGATGAAATTTACATCGATCATGGAATTAGGAGTGTATTACATGGCCATGAAAGCAAAAATGTTTTCGGTTGCCAGTGTGAATTTGTGGAATGCCCTTCCTGGGCATTTAAGATTATGTACTGACTATACTACTTTCAGTGAACTATTGAAAACACAGCTGTTTGTAGATGCCTATATGTAATATATGACAGGTAAAATCTTATGCTGTATTAGATGTTCAGACAGTATATCCTGAATGCTTAGAGGGAGAACGGTTAGATCATGTCTAGGTGTTATGATTTTATTTTATGAACGTTTGTTATTGGAAACCGCTTAGATCCTAGGCAGTATATAAATTTTTAAAATAAATAAATTGGTTTTGCGTACCCAACTACCATCAGTTGGGTTCAAGGATTTTACACCCACCTTTGGCAGGCAATAGACCTCATGCTCAAAGTCAGATACGGGAAGTACGCAAAGCTAGTATTCTATAAAGGGAGCGCTTCGTAAAGCGCCTTTTACTATCATAGCATGGATCTTAACGGCACCATTTACTGAATCTGGCCTAATCATTTGTGTCATAATCCAAGAAAAGGGACCAAGTCTTAGAAATTGAGTTATTCAGCTGGCTAAGATATCAAGAAGATGCTGATTCAAATGCAACAAACCACATCGTTTTATCATTTCATTTGCCAAAGATATACCGTTGCAATTGGCAATATAATTCAACAAATAAATAGAACTCAATTGACATTGTTGCCTCATTTCTCAAGTAAATCTGCACTAAGACTTGGTACCTTTTCGTAGATTGCGACACATTTAGAAAATTAGTGGTTCTAGTCTTTGATTTCCCCGGATTTCTTTAGTACAGAGCTGATGTTTCCTGCCAGAAGTTGAGCTTCACTGACATTGAGTAATTGCCTTTACAGCTCACATGCATTTTGAATTTAAAATTTAATCTCCTCAAATCAGCTTGCATTCCAAGAGGCTGGGGCTTAGCGTGTTGTATGAATGATTCAGTAGATCTTAATCATTGCCTAGGTAATTTCTTATGAATCATTTAAAGAGTTCACATTAGTGAACATTAGTGGAAGATCCTAAGCACTTTCTTTCCGCTAACTACTGTGGAATCTCAAGCTCTGTAGCATTTCTGTTAAGAGAAAGCTTGTAAATCTGTTCTGATTTAAGGCTTGGAGGAAAAAGGATCCTAAATATATGCAAATGATACATTGCATATATTTAGGAAATGGTCAGTACAATTGCCCTTGTAAAGGAGTCTGACATAGTAAGTCCAAGACGAGCCAAACACCTGGTAAAAACTGTTATATAAGGAAGCCTAATTGTGATATACTGTAGAATGAAGGAAAAAATACGTATTTGTCAAGAGATGACACAGAGTTGGTCAAAATGGGAATTATGTGGCTATGCGTAGGCCATTCATTTTATTTTCTTTTTTAAAAAATATCTTTATTGAATTTACACATCTGTCAAAAAGTGCAATATAATATACATACCATAACAATAAACAAATAAGCACCTATATTCAATCAGTCAATACAGCAATTAACCAGAAATATCCCCCCCCGACCAACCAATATTACGTCAAAAAATCACATAAAAGATATTTCCACCCTCCCACCCCTGAATGTGCAAATACTATACTAGCAAAGATAAAATTATAACAGTTCTACAAAAGATGTCAATGGACCCCATACCAATTTAAATATTTTAGTATGCCCTAACAATTCAGCATACATTTTTTCATATTTATAACTTAAACATAAGTTTGCCCACCATAATAATAATAATAAGTGCATAATCAATGAACTCATTAGTAATTGCATAAGCCCCCTTAAATTAATACCCGCTGGAGGTGGAGCCAGTGATTCAAATGCAACTAGTGCCGCGGCCTTCCGGTATTGTGTGTTTCTTCTAGGGTGCCGTCAGCATGGTGGCTGCAGGACTTTCAGAACTAAGGGCTCCTTTTACGAAGGTGCGCTAACTGTTTTATCGCACGTACTGGATTAGTGCGTGCTAGCCAAAAATCTACCGCCTGCTCAAAAGGAGGTGGTAGCGGCTAGTGCACGCGGCAATTTAGCGCGCGTTAAGCCCCTAGCGCTCCTTCGTAAAAGGAGCCCTAAATGGCGCAGGATTTTGTGCTATGGCTGAGCAATGCAAGATGGCTGCAGCCCCAACTACCTCTAAATGAGTGGTCTCCAACTCAATCCCTTTGCAGGGCCATATTTTGAATTTGTAGGTACTTGGAGGGCCGTAGAAAAAATAGATAATGTCTTATTAAAGAAATGACAACTTTGCATGAGGTAAAATTCGTCATGCAAAGTTAATAATTTTTTTGCAGCCCTCCAAGTACCTACAAATCTAAAATGTAGATTATCTGAAATCTGAAATTATCAGCAGCAATTAAGGAAAGATTTATAAACTACACTTCTCCCTCTGTATCCACGGTGGTTAGGGGCAGAGCCGGCCTGTGAATATTAAAAAACCGCAAATAATATTCGGGCCAGTTCTGCCCCTAACCCCCGCTTCCCCCCGGCTATTTTAAGCCCTGTAAGCCCCCCTTTAAGCCTTACCAGGTGGTCTAGCGGGTTTTTGGGTAGGAGTGATATTCCCATACTCCTGCCCCGTGCAGATCGCTTACAGGAAATGGCTGCCTTGAGCTCCCGTCGTAGTCTCGAGAGATGACGGGAGCTCAAGGCAGCCATTTCCTGTGAGTGATCTGCACGGGGAAGGAGCGTGGGAAGATCGCTCCTGCCCGTAAACCCGCTAGATCACCAGGTAAGGTTTAAGGGGGGGCTCACAGGGCTTAAAATAGCCTGAAAAATGAAAATGATTTTTTTGCCAGAAAATTGCGAATAATCGAAACCGTAGATATGGAAACTGCGAATACGGAGGGGGAAGTGTATAACCGTTATAGTTTATAAATCTTTCCTTAATTGCTTCTGATGATTTCAGCTATACATAGTTGAAAGCAGTGCAACATGTAGAAAGTGAAAAACTATGAAAGTATCAACTGCAAGAGACAAGATTTTGGACCAACCATTTTGAGGCCCTTCAGCTCTCACCTCCTCCAGCACCAGACACAAGCATAAGCTACACTGCTTCCAATGGTTACCTTACGTTCTGGAACGTTGTCTGCCTCACTGTTGTAACCTCACGCAAGCGCTTTCCTGCATCTGTATGCGATTGTCCTCTCCACTCCACCTCACAATCCTGTACAGAGACAGGAAAGTGCTTGCGTGAGGTGGGCAACGTTTCAGAACACGACCGCTGGACACGACTGCCAGACACTTAAGGCACAAGTTTTCCATAAAGAATCATTCTTTATAATACCGAGGGCCTCAAAATAGTACCTGGCGGGCCGCATGCGGCCTGTGGGCAATGAGTTGAGACCACTGCACTAAATCATTGTCAGAGAGCCACACTGTATGCAGTGGCTGCTGTACTGGGAGGTAGGGTGAAGAGATGAAGTTTGGAGAGAGAAGGTAGAAAGGAGACATAGTAGGGGTGACAAGAGGAGAAGGCTGCACCTAGTATAACATAATACAATTCAAATTAATTCTCAACATCAACTATTGTCAACAAGCTTTGAAGCGGTGCGTAAAAGGAGTGCTGTTCTGTTACACCTGGATTCTATATATGGTGCTGAAATTTCAACTTGGATCCAAGATGTGTACACAACGAAATTACCCCCTTTTTACAAAAGCATGGAAGAGGTTTTTAGCGCCGACTGGCAAGCTGAATGCTCTGTGCTGCCCCGACATTCAAAGGAACTCTATGACTGTACAGAACATTCAGTGCGTTGGCGCTTTTGTAAAAAAAAAAAAAAAGGGGGGGGGTTAATGAGCCATTAATTTGCCTTAATTATCAATGTTAATTGGCACTAATTTTGGATTTGTGTGTGCATCTGTGTGTTATTTTTAAAAAAAAGCTTCTAAATCCCATAGTGTGTAACACAAAAGGGGTGTGGCAAGAGGCGTGGCATGGGCTGGTGATGGACATTCCAAATATTTGCACTCAGTGTTATAGAATAGCACCATTTATGCACTGAAATACCAGGAGTTGGGCGACGGCATTTACACCAGGTTTCAGCCAGTGTAAATTCTGGCACTCAACTTTAAGCACTGGAGAAAAGCCCAAGAGACCTCTACAATAGGGTTACCAGACATTCACATTTCCCGGGACATGTCCTCTTTTTGAGGACGGATTTTCAAAACCCGGCACTTTGGGATTTTGAAAAGCCTCCTCTACCTTCCCGACAAGAGCAGGCAGCGGGGGGCGTGACTGGGGCATAATGGGGGCAAGGATAGGTGGAACTGGGTGGGCCTGGGGGTGGGTCTAGGGGGGGGGGGTCCAGATTTTACTATAGTAAAATCTGGCAACCCTACTGTACGACGAAGGCAGCAGAACAAACGCAGGAGTCATGAGGGAGAGATGTGACCAGCTCAAGCATGGGCTATACAGGAGAAACTGTATTGTTAGTTGCAATAGTTGACTCAAATTTAGGTACCATTTATAGAATTTCCACCCTGCCCCCCCCCAACACACACACACACACATACACACACACACACACACACACTTTCAGTGTATGGATTTGGAGTAAGGTTGGTAACTGGTTTCAAGTGATAAGAAACGGGCTGATCTAGACCCAGTTTGACTGTGTTGGAAACATGGACATCTAGTTTTAAGTTTTCCATTGATTTCCCTAAGAGAATTACAAATTCATGTCATAAGAACATAAGAATAGCCTTACTGGGTCAGACCAATGGTCCATCAAGCTCAGTAGCCCGTTCTCACAGTGGCCAATCCAGGTCCCAGTACCTGGCCAACCCACCCAAAGAGTGGCAACATTCCAGAATACCAAAGAGTAACAAAAGATTCTAGAACCCCAAAGAGTATCAAGATTCCAGGCAGAATCTCAAAGAATAGCAAGATTCCAGAACCCCCAAATAGTAGCAACATTCCATGCTACTGCTGCAGGGCAAGCAGTGGCTTCCCTCATGTCTTTCTCGATAACAGACTATGGACTTTTCCTCCAGGAACTTGTCCAAACCTTTCTTGGTAGAATAGAGCCAAGACTGGATTAGTTAATCCCTAATAACACAGAGCCAGTTGGAAACCATAGTTTGGCATGACGAGTGATCGGGCAACAAGTTCAAACAAATAACTCCCTTCTCTTCGTCTCAGTTTATAGAACGAGTACAATGTACTGTAGAAAACAGATGAGTTAAGATAATGCTGGGGCAGCAATTTTCTAAATACACAGTCTGGACTATAAAAGATGCATTACTTGTGTATGTATCATATTTTTCATTTATATTATAATTGCCAGTTTGGCTTACATCTTTCAGAGAGGCAGAAACATTGGGCACTCTGTTATTTATGAGGACAGTTGACTAGCTGATGGCTTACTACATTCTAAATGCCATTGGAAACTGATAATACAGGGAAAGGAGCATTGCTTAAGACTTCAAATTACAATAGCATTACAGTAAAGTTAGTAGCAACATTTTCTCTTGACACAGAAACCAGGAATTTGGAAGCAAAGCTCATGGTTGTATGTTAGCTGAACTATTTTTAAAATGTTTCAAAATGGTAAAAATAAATTGTCCTACTTCCTGAGCATTTAGGAAAAACTAATGGTCCAGTTTTCTAGTCTGTGTTTATGGAGGGGGAAAAAAAACGCAGTAAAGCAGACTCATAAGAACATAAGACTTGCCTCTGTCGGGTCAGACAGGAGGCCCATCGTGCCCGGCAGTCCGCTCACGTGGCGGCCCCTCAGGTCCAGGACCTGATAGTGCTCCTACCCTAAAACTCACATATGCTTTTCGCTTTTGTCCTGTAGAGTAACCTTCTATCTATACCCTACAATCCCCTTCGCTTTCAGGAAGTCATCCAGTCCCTTTTTGACTCTAAATGATTAATCAAGAATTATGTGTTTCGACATCCTTCTAGTTCGCTTGAGAATTACCTTTAAAAATGGTTAAGGATTTCTTTCCTTACCTCCAAGAAGCTTTCTGTATAGTCCATTCATTTCTAAACAAGTAGGTTCTTCCAGTGCCTGCAGACTTGCCACTAGTGTGCCATTTCAAATCATTAATTATCAAATAATAGCATAAAAATTATTGGAGGAGGAGTCTAATGGTTAGAGCAGGGGGTTCTCCAGTCCAGTCCTTGGGACACATCAAGCCAGTCTTGATTTTAAAAGTATCCACAATGAATATTCATGAAAGAGATTTCCATGCCCTGTTGCCATTGTATGCAGATTTATCTCGTGCATATTCATTGTGGGTATCCTGAAAACTAGATTGACTTGGCGTGTCCTGAGGATTGAGTTGAGAACCCCTGCATTAGAGCAGCGAGCTGAGGACCAGGGAAATTTGATTAAAATCCCAATGGGCCATCTTATGACATCTTCTGAAGGGACATCTGCAGCATCTTCAGAAGGGAGCCGGCACTGGTATGAGCAGTGTGTGAAAAATACTGCTCATGCCAGAGAAGTTTCAAGTTTAATTAGGATTTTATATACCGCCTATCAAGGTTATCTAAGCAGTTTTTTACAATCAGGTATTGAAGCATTTTCTCTATCTGTCCCAGTGGGCTCACAATCTAACGTACCTTCTAAGGTACGTTAGAGAGATTGTGAGCCCGCCGGGACAGATAGGGAAAATGCTTGAGTACCTGATTGTAAAACCGCTTAGAAAACCTTGATAGGCGGTATATAAAATCCTAATAAACTTAAACTTAAACTTATGCATCTTGGTGCATGGATGTTGTTATGGAGAGTGCTCAGTGTGCGAAATTGGTATGCTTAACTGGAGACACCAAGTTATGGAATTTTTTGCTGCTGTGACCCCTGATGTAGTCCCCTGTGTGGGCCGAAACATAGACCTTGTTGGCTTCTTTATTTTAAGACCTCTTTTACAAAGGTGCGTTAGCCATTTTAGCGTGCGCTAAATGCTAACACATCCATTATATCCTATGTACACGTTGATGCATGTTTGCATTTAGTGCACGCTAATTTTTAGCGTGCACTAAAACGGCTACCGAACCTTAGTAAAAGGACCTATTAATTTATCAGTGTCTAATTTCCGCATCCTGGATTTTTTGGGGACTTTGTCCCACTTTCTTGGTTTTGTTGGGCACCAGTGTTGCCATTAACAAAAAATGAACATCTGAGCCTTTAGTGACCTTTCAAGTTCTTGTTTATTAGAATATTTATTATCCCGTCTATTTTGTAGAATAGCACTTGATTGCTATTCAATGAAGGCTCTCAAAGTATTCAAAGGCAAGGAAATAACATTCCAAATGAAGATCAGACTCGTCCACACATTCATTTTCTCAGTGGTCAATTACGGATGCGAAAGCTGGACACTACGGAAACAAGACAGAAAGAAGATTGACTCTTTTGAGCTTTGGTGCTGGAGAAGGATTTTATATATGCCATGTACCACCAGAAGAACTAACAAATTGATTCTGGAAGAGATCAAACTGGCTATGTCACTCGAAGCCCAAATAAAGAAGTCTCGACACTCTTATTTTGGTCACACCATCAAAAGAGAAAAATCATTGGAGAAGGAAATCATGTTTAGGAAGATTGAAGAAATTAGGTGAAAAGGCCAACCTGCAATCAGATGGCTGGACATATTGAAAGCAACCGTGGGGATGCTGGAGGACCTTGCCGGAGTAGCACAAAATAGATTTCCTTTTAGAACTGTAATTCATCAAGTCGCTAGGACTTGAACATGAGTTAATGGCAGCAAACACAAGGGCTCACATGTAGGGTTGCCAGATTTTCCAATCGGAAAATCTGGACCACTAGCCCTGCCCCCAGACCCGCCCATCCCCACCCTGTAATGCCCTAACTTTCCCCTCCCCCAGTTCCACCCTAGCCCCGCCCCCTGCTGCCTGCTCTTGTCAGACAGGAAGGAAGTCTATGCATGTGTGGATGCCACACAATGAAATCACTTGCACGCATGATGTCATCAAGTGGCATCCACGCATGCGCATACTTCCTCCCTGCCCGATGCGATTTGAGGAGGCTTTTCAAAACCCGGACAAAGTGCTGGGTTTTGAAAAGCCGTCTGGACCCTCTGGACATTTCTTCAAAAGGATGACAAGTCCGGGGAAATCCGGATGTCTGGTAACCCGACTCGCATGCTAATCCTGCACTGATCAATTTGCAATGCTAATGTACTGATTGATTAGCATAGAAATATCAGCTCCCTGCCCCCAGACACTTCCCATTGGCTAAAAAAATTTTTAAGTGATCGTTTAGCGCATGGGTAATATGTGCACTTCTGCAACTTATTGTGGGATGCCTCAGTGTACCACATAGATGCCATTTTAAGCTGAGCTGAGCACTCATTAGTGCTTATCACAGTTTAGTAAAAGGGCCCCTTAGTGAGCAACATTATAAGCCCTGAGTTGGCTATCAAAAGATGTTTTTAAGGAGTCATTTTCCGTTGTCCGCTGGTGATCTGATTTTTCGGGATTAGCTAGCTCCTTGAAGGGAAGCCGAGTGGTCTGCTTCTGCTTACAATCCATTCGCACAGCTGGGGATCAGGCAGCTCTCAGGCTGGAGGCAGCTAATAGCAAATATACCCTCTAGACCAAAAAGGATAGAGGAACGACCTCATAAAATTAGGACCGTATCCCTGTTTGACTCTCTGAAACATGAGGATGCTCCATAATGCGATGTTAGGAAACTTTTTTGCTTAAAAAAAAAAATAAAAAAATTACAGGTTAACTGAATTTCTACAGACAAATAACAGTGTGTATTTATCAGTGTTTGCCATTCTGTTCACGCATGCTTGGAGACAAATCTGTGAAGGGTCTTGATGAATACAGTATTTGAAAACCTAATTCATAATCTGATTTTGCAAGTATTGTTCATTCTAGGAGACAAGCTGATTATTATGCCAGAGGACAACAGACTCAATAAGATACATTAAGCTGCATAACTGGATTAGCCTAAGTGGAAATGTTCATCCATTTTGGCTGGAAAAGGGTAGGAAAACATTTTTTGATAGAGCTTGTCAGACCCCCAAGTCATTTTGTTCCCGTTAAAAGCTGGTTTACAAGGATTTATTGTAATGTTTCAAATACATTCTTGCATTTTTATGGCTACTTATTTGTCTGCTTTGTGATTAGCACGACAGGAAGCAAAATGATCGTCACAAATGCAGGTGGAAGCTATGCACCCTTCTACCTACAGAGAGAAGAAAAAGGCAGGTGGCAATCGTGGTCAAATGGGATTTGACCACTATAAAAACCTGTTCATTTCTAGGCATTAAAAATGCAATTAGTGTCATGAGTCATGGTTTGACAAGTCAATTATAGTCTGTGATCTCCCATGTTAATTGCATCCGTTGCTTCTGTCTGGTTTCAAGGTGCTCTGTATCTTCTGGCTGTGAAAGCATGACTGGTATTTCCATGTAAAATGGGATGCGCTGATGTCATGAGTTGACGTTCCTTTAAAGAGCAGACAGTACAATATTGGTGGGTGTAGCAGTCTTTAGTATGGTCTCCTAATACAGTCTGAAAAATCCTCAATGCACAGTCAGGCCCTCATAGTGCGATCTGTTTTTCTCTGCGTGAACGCTGTAGATTCTTGACTATGAATGACAAGTGTTGTACAAATGTTGTGACATGACCTCATCCCTAGTTAACAAACTGGCGTTTGGATTCAGAAAACATGTCTAAATATGGGGCTTCTTGCCATTACGTGTTGATTCGCTAAAGCTTTATGTTTTTCCCCCATAGATCTAAAATGGGAGGAATAAAACTTAGGGGTCCTGTCACTAAGCTGTGGTAAACAGTGACTCCAACTTTATGGAATGCTCTGCCTATTCACCTCAGATTCTTTTCCAAAATGTAAATCGGAATGAAAAACATTTTTTTTAAAGATGCTTACAGCTATTAGGACTCAGTAGAACTATGATTTGCAGCAATTTCTACCCCCCTCCTACTGTACTCTTCCCTATTCCCCTCTTTCATTTATATACATTGTATTTCTTCCCCTTTCCCCATTTGTTTCTCTAAAAACTCCTTCCATGTAAGTAATATGTTCATTCGTACTGTCAATTATTTGTAACATTTTATTGTACACTGCCTATTAGATAAGCAGTTAATCAAATCCCTAATAAACTTGAAACTTAAATAAATGAAAGAATAACTTAAAAACTTGGTTGTGTTCACTCAGCCTGTCTCTTGTTCCACTATTCATTTCAGCAGTTGTCTATATATAAGAATATATATACAGTACTCCCCTGAAATTCACAGGGGGTTATGTTCGCGGAGTGACCGCGAATATCGGAAGAGTACTGTAATCGGCACTCTCCTTCCTCCTCCTGTCCCGGTGCTCATTGAAGTCAGACTCCCCGAGCTCGCGCGCACCAGCCCCTTACGAGTCCCCAGGCAAATGCTGAAGCGAGGGAAGACCACAGGTTGGGAAAGTAAAGGCTGGCTGTGCAGAACTGGTAAGAGAGTTTTTCCATTGGTCAGTCATTCGTGGTATTTTCTGACCGGAAGAGGCCGTCAGAAAATACCGTGAATGACCGAGTCCGTGAATCGCGAACCGCAAATTTGCGGGGGTATACTGTATTTTTAGCATTTCTTATTGTTTTCAGGTATGGGTAATATAACACAGACACCCTCCTCCCACCCCCCCAAAAAATGCATATGGGATCAAAACAGTATGGGGTCCTTTCATTAAGGCACACTAACCGATTTAGCACGCGCTATAAATGCTAAGGTGCCCATAGCATATAATGGATGCCTTAGCATTTAGCGCACCTTAATAAAAGGACCTGTATTTGTGTGAATCTGAAGAGGCTGAGAACATTTTTGCTTTATTAGCAAGAGCAAAGACTTTTATTTAATTTTTGTATATGTGTTGTTGATACATGACATGTTTATTTTGAGTGGCATTTGAATGCTATTCAGTGCCTCAAATTACCATTTTCTTTATCCGTCTAAATGGAAATCCATGGTAACCCAATGATCAGGCATCTGATAGAATATGTTATATCAACCACACATCTTAAATGGCTGTGAGTTATGTGTGTGTGTGTGTGTCTTTAACTTTTCATTTGTGTGGCAAAGAAATGCAGTAGTAATGTTAGATGCATCTCGAGAAGGCTTTACGTATTGTCATGCGGCATTGGGTTGCTTGATCGATCCCTGTTTGAGCGGTTCTGCAAGCATTTGATTCAGTAACACAAGTATTTGATTCAATTTACGTCTAGTTAAATCCTTGTACTAAGATTCCTCCTTATCGCTTGTACTATTCTAAATACATTAATATTTCTTGTAGGAAATTTCCCTATTACATGGGTGGTATGCCATCTACTGGACATTGCCAGAATTGCCAATTTGTTATTTTCCTGGCTTTGCTGAATCCTAATGCTCAATTTTTTAGGTTTTCTTGGGGGGGGGGGTTTGGGTGGGGGTAGGGGGGGTAGTCTGGGGAGACAAGAGGGCTTCATTGTGAATAATCTTTCCTTGGGATTTCCTGTCTTTATTCAACACATTCAGGTTTAAACAGATTTTGACTTGCTTATTGCAAGTTTTGACTCCTGGCATAATGGATTTTCTTATGGCCTATGGTTGTAATGTATGCAGGTATGGGAGGATATATCTGTTAAACCATAGCTCTTAGGCATGGTGGAATGGGGCATTATGACATCACAATATCAGCGCTGGGTTGTTGCTACTCCTTGGGATCTTGCCAGGTACTTGTGACCTGGGTTGGCCACTGTTGGAAACAGGATACTGGACTTGAAGGACCTTTGATCTGTCCCAGTATGGCAACTCATGTGTTTTTATGTTAGTCAAGTACAGGCAGTCTCTGAGTTACAGACACCTGACTTAAGTACGACTCATACTTAAGAACGCGGTTGCGGCTTCATTTGATTTCACTGAGCAGTATTTCCAGTGGCATAGACTCCTATATTTTGCAGCAGATTTAGGAATGATGCATGGCCACATTAAGAACACTGTGTGGTTGTGCATGCTGTACCTTAGAGGAGATATATATATATATATATATATATATATATATATATATATATATATATATATATATATATATATATATATATATATATCACACTATCTATCACCTATCATCTTCTTATATTACTGTTATTATGAAGCCAAACAATGTCCGCTCACATATTGCGGCATCATATCCACAGATAAGAGAATACGTCTATATATATATAATTATAGAGATTTTATATATATATATACTAGCTGATTACCCGGCGTTGCCCGGATATTTATTTATCCCAAAATGTCCAACCCCCTACATGTCCCACCCCACTATGTCCCACATGTCCCACCCCCCACGTTACCCCCCCCCACATGTCCCATATGCCCCACCCCCATGTCCCAACCCCCTACCCTCCACATGTCCCAAAGGAATGTCCCTCTCTATGGGGCTGAACTTAGACTTAAACGGCATCGGGAGTGTCGGTATTCATCTCTGCGAGCCCGAAAACTATGGGTTGGATATTAATATCTGTCACTTTTGATAATTTTAACATATCACCCCCTTCCCACCCCCACAGTATTTTACCCCGTCCCACCTGCACAATATTTTTCCCCAGATAGTAAGTCATATGTGTACCAAGTTTGGTTGAAATCTCTCCATGCGTTTCAGAGTTATGCTGAGTATTCATCTGTGAGCCCGAAATCACTATGGGGTAGATACTAAAATCTGTCATTTTCAATCATTTTTACATATCCCCCCCTTCCCACTCCCACAGTGTTTGTCCTCAGATAGTAAGTAATGTGTATGTCAAGTTTGGTTGAAATCTGTCCATGCATTGAAGAGTTATGCTGGAACATACATACATACACACACACACATATATTCAAATTATAATGTGAAATATTTGACAAAATGAATACAATACAACTAACGCAAAACTTGATTATAAACAACATTTTTAGTTTCACCTCCAGGAGCAAGAACATATAAATTCTTGGGTGAACCCACCCTTGAGCAAGCAACGTAGAGTTGTGGGCCGCGAGACCCCCAGAACATATCACCCCAGGTAGTGAGGGATCTGCATACCAAGTTTCGTTCAAATCGGTCAAGCCGTTTTTGAATTACTGTGAGAATGGCAGCTTTTTACATTTTTTCCATTGACATGAATGGGTGAAATCTGATTTTCTGTTTGTAGCTCCGCCCACGTGTGCAGGTGGGCTGCGAGACCCCCAGAACATATCACCCCAGGTAGTGAGGGATCTGCATACCAAGTTTCGTTCAAATTGGTCAAGCCGTTTTTGCGTGATCGCGGCACATACACACACACACACATACATACATACATACATACACACATACATACCTCCGATTTTATATATATATATATATATATATATATATAGATATATATTGTTTCTTCTTTTCTTTTGTATGGACCTTCAGATAATAACTGGACCATAAATTGTACCCAGCTATCTCATGTCTTCGTCAGTCCACTTTATTGTTTATTTCTATCAAAACTATAAAATCAGCCCTTAGCTTCAATAATTCATATTAATGTTATTTTGAACTTCATATGTATTATATTCTTCCTTAATTAAATTCAGTTTCATTGTGTTTTATACTTCATTTCATTTTTTATATACGGAATTGATTAGCTACTTAGCTCTGAGGTTAGCTCTCAAAATTCATCAATGCCACCTCTCCCGACATTAATGTTTCAAACAGAAATTTTCTTCAGAGTCGAGGGGAACTTGAAAAAGCAAATAATTCAAAATTCAAAACTCTTATCAGTCAGTTGCTTCCTTATATTGCTTAGAAAACCTCACTGAAAAACACAGTGAGTACTCAGATCATCACAGAAGACTGTAATCTGTCCGATAGAAAAGCCATAATACCAGAGGGAACACCGGTAGGGACAGTTGGCTCTTTTGTCAGCTGTGAGCAGAGTTAAGCAGCAAGAATCTTAAAATCTACAAGTTCTGAGTTGCATACAAATCCGACTTAAGAACAGCTTTAAAAACGTAACTCGTTCTTAACCTGGGGACTGCCTGTATTTAATATCATTTCAGAATCTTGAAAACCTTTGGATTATGTACCGTACATGAATTACATGCAAAGCTGAGAGATAATTGCCAGTTTGATCCATGCAATCAGGTTGGATTAGGCTCAAGAATAGAAATTTGTAGCTTCCTAAACCAGTGATAACAAAGTTTGCATTTTGATGTGAAGAGCAGACAATTTTTTCTCCTGCACTTTGACTACTGTTGCATACATTCAAGAGGATCTCATTGAGGCATTGAAATGACCTCAGTTAATTTTAGCTCAGATGAGAGATTTGTTTATTTCATGCACAGTAAAGTAACCATAAGATTGTCTATTTAATTTTTTTTCCTGAATTACAGACAGTTCCTGGGTTAAGAATGTCCAATTTACGTCTGACTCGTACTTACGAACTGAGGTCCTGCCTCTCCCTTCCTGTGCAAATGCTCCCTCTTCCTCCCTTCCTTTTCCAATGCTCCTCTCCTCTTCCCTTCCATGTCCCAAAGAGCCCTTCGTTGCCTTTCCCTCCGTTCTGCATCCCAAATTTGTACCTCCCTCCCTCCTACGGTTGTTTACCTGTGCTGGCCAGCTGCCTCCTTCCAGTCGCCCTTCTCTTTGCAAAGCTGCGAGCAACAACTCCTGCATGCGACTGGCAGCTGACCTGGAAGCCTTCCTTCTGACATCAGAGGGAAGGCTTCCGGGTC
This sequence comes from Geotrypetes seraphini, assembly GCF_902459505.1. Lineage (NCBI taxonomy): Eukaryota > Metazoa > Chordata > Amphibia > Gymnophiona > Dermophiidae > Geotrypetes > Geotrypetes seraphini. Next base: position 41,073,365 of record NC_047090.1, on the reverse strand, counting down.
AGCTGTGGGCCATGTGTAGGAACCGCGGCTGCAGCTTTGCAAAGAGAAGAGCGGCTGGGAGGAGGGAGCTGGCCAGAGGAGGTAAACATCTCTGGGAGTAAGCGAGTGAGGAAGGTATGAATTTGGAATACAGAGCAGAGGGAAGGATGATGAAGGTCTTGTTGGGACATGGAAGGGAGGAGGAGGAGGGGTGCATTTGAAAAGGAATGGAGGAAGAGGGACCTGTTGCATAGGGTCAGGAATATATATATTCACAGTCCTTGACAAAAACATCACTTTTGTCTGGTATGATATATAGTTGAGTCCAGTAGGTATTGGGTGGCTTTTGGATGGTTCATCATACAATATAAGGGGGTTATGATGGTGAGGTGTGTACCTGGGGCCTTTTATGTGCGGTTCAATGCAGTGCCTTCTGAGGTGTCCCACTGCTCTGCATGGCCAGTCCACTAAAAATGCTGGCCCCTCCTACATCCCAATGGCTTGTTTCATGTTTTTCTTTTGGATGTGTTTTTGTTGGGGTTTTTTTTTTTCCCCAAAAATGGTTCAAAAAGACGCACATCTGAAAAATGCCCATTTTCAAAAAACAAAGATGGACGATTTGCAGTTTTGAAAATGGTCATGTCCACTACTGGATTTTGGTGCGCCTTGTACAGACCCCTACACACTCCCCCAGTGATCACTGCCCCTCCCGCCATAAAATTTGTAATAAAAACGTCACATATCTGCCTTCAGAACATCAGCGCCTGGCATAGGAAAGTCTAGTAGAGCTACACAAAGGTGGCTTAAGTGGTCTGGGGGGTGGGCTAGTGAACCATGGAGAGGAGGACCCAGGCCCATAAGCCACTCTATCACTGCATGCATGGTGAAACATGTTCATCCCCCAAAACACTTATGTACTACCATATAAGTGGCACTTGCAGCCATAAGGGCTATTGGGGTGGTAGACAGGTGGGTCTAGTAGGTTCTGGGAGATGTTTTGTGGAGCTCACCATGACCTATAAGGTTGTTGTGGTGAGATGTGTATGTGGCACCCTTTTTGTGAAGTTCACAGCAGTGCCCTCTAAGGTACCCCACTAAGTTTGGGTGTTCAGTCCATCACTATGCTGACCCCGCCCACATCCAAAAGGTCTTTTTAAGGCATTTTTTACTTGGACGAATTTTTGGACGAAAATGGGGTCTGGACGATCAGCTGGCTGGATGTACAGTTAGACGATTTAAAAAAATATATATATATTTGGGACGTATTTTTCAAAAATGGACTTTTTCCATGTCCAACTTTGGGTGACTAGTGACTTAGGCCCAAAACGGACTTAGATATATTTTTTTATTATGCCCCTCTAAGGATATAAGCTCTCCCCTCAATACCACCTTGAGGCTTTCCCATATCGTCATTGGGGAAAACTGATCAATATTATTATGCTCCAAAAAATCATAGATTCCTTGTTCAATTTTCCGGACAATCTGGGGCCAATTAGGTTCTTTAAAGGTACAAAATTATTGTTTATTGGTGTTTTCACTTTACAGGTATTATTGCATGGTACTTTTTTCTGGTGGAAACAAATATGTATTTTTATTGCAATGAACTTAAAAGTAAGTGATATATAAATGATTTAAAAACTAATAAAACAAAATAAAAGTTTGTATCACTCAGGAGTGTTCCGTGCAAAAAAGGCCGAAAATGTGAATAGAAGATGCAAGACGAAGCCAGGGGAAGGGTGAGAGAATACTAGGGCAACTGATATTTTTTCTCTGGGTTTTTTTATCCCAATAAATACTTACCTCCCTCTTTTACAAAGCTGCGCTAGCATTTTTAGTGTTGGCTGTCGCGGTAACAGCTCTGATACTCATATAATTCCTACGAGCCTCTGAGCGGCTTTCTAAAGGAGGGGGGGTTCATTTTTGTTGCATCTGGAGCATTTTAGCTATGTTTATTAGTTAAAACCTAAAAACATCTCCTAGTTAGGGGACATTGCAGAAATTATGGTTTGCAGAGGCAAAAGTTTGGGTTCCTCACACGGGGGTCCTTTTACTAAGGTGCGCTAACTGATTTAGCGTGCACTAAAGATTAGCACGTGCTAAATGCTAAGGCGCCCATTAAATTCAATGGGCGCCTTAGCATTTAGTGCGCACTAAATCGGTTTGCGCTCCTTAGTAAAGGGACCCCACAGTTCTGTAGTCCTGAAACTGTTTTAAAATCAATTTCTGGGCTATGCTTCTATTTTCTTGGTAGGTTCCCCCTCCCCCCCACCCGCTGCATGTGGTGCTGAATTGTAGGAATGGCAGTATATTTAATTTGATATATTAAACCGCAGTCTGTTCCTTTGAAGATAGAGAGTAGCTCATACCGAGAAGACTAAAGCACAGGGAATAAATACAACAGTTTTGGTGATAGTTCTCTCATGAAACCATTTTCTCCAAGACTCTGGGGTTTCTAATGGGATTCCACAGAGTCCATCTCCAATATAGAAGCCGGCAAATGAAAGCATTTGTTGTATTGCAGTTGTTTTTGATTACCGTTGAAGGATTTATTATTTTATTTGCTGCTGCTTTTCTTTGATTGTAGATCAGCTCAAGGACGGGGAGAAATAAACTGTCTACTCCCCTGGTGTCTGCTAGGCATTTCCTGAATCAGGAGTCGGGGAACTCTTTGAAGAGCGTCCAGATGGCTATATGCTTTATTTTATTAGGAGAAATATGATTGACTAAATAACATAAGACCTGTGTAGTCTTTCCTGTCTGCTCAACAGTCAGTGGTGTAGTAAGGGGGCGAGGTGGGCGGTCTGCCTTGGGCGCCAACACCCCTCCCCCTCTCCGCCCCCCCCCGCCTTTTCCCACGCCACATCTCCACATGCGCGTCCTCTTCCCTTCCCCTCCATACTCTAGTTGAAGTTGTTCGTGGCGGTCAACAACATGCTCTTCTGTGAGCCCCGTCGGTTCTCCCGCCAACATCACTTCCGGATGCAAATCTATTTCGTGCATATTTATTGTGGATATCCTGAAAACCTGACCTACTTGTGGCTCTCGAGGACCGGAATTTCCTACCCCTGGTCCAGAGGAATGGAACATGCTTCCACAATATACACAGCAGCAAGGGAATATGGCGACATTGTAAAGATGGCTGAAACGCCATCTTTTTTTTTTTGTAAAATGAAATATGGCTGAGAAGCGGATGACTGTGTTGTGGTTGTGGGGAGGATGCTGTGTATACGGAAGGCGATCACTGTTAACTGCTTTATGTTTTTATTGTATTTTTGTATGGTTTGATGTTTGTAATGGTATTTATTATGTCTGTTCATTTGTCCTTCGCTTTGTATAAGACGAATAATAAATACGCACAATACAAATAAATGAAGACCCCGTTGAATAATTAAGTACCGACCATACCATGGATTTAAAAGACTGGGCATTTTTTTCTATTATTACTTATCATTTCTATAGCGCTACCAGATGCAAGCAGCACTATACTGTATATCAACACACCACAAGACGGTCCCTGCTTTAGAGAGCTTCTAATCTAATTGTGACCAACAAACAGGACAAAAAGGCTCCATCTATACATGCTGGTCAGGTAGGGAACTATTTATTTATTTTAAACCGTCCTCACGAAAGAGCCCAGAACAGGTTACAGGAGTACATACACCGAATGGTCAAGACAAATATTGCCAACATGTATTTGGAAAGCTAGTGGTACAATAGAAACATGATGGCAGATAAAGGTCAAATGGCCCATCTAGTTTGCCCATCCGCAGTAACCATTATCTATTTCTCTTTCTGAGAGATCCCATGTTCCTATCCCAGGCACTCTTGAATTCAGACACAGTCTCTGTCCCACCACCTCTTCTGGGAGACAGTTCCACATATCTACCATTCTTTCCGTAAAAAAGTATTTCCTTAGATTACTCCTGAGCCTATCACCTCTTAACTTCATCCTATGCCCTCTCATTCCAGAGTTTCCTTTCAAATGAAAGAGACTTGACTCGTGCGTATTTACATTACGTAGGTATTTAACATCTCTATCATATCTCCCCTCTCCCGCCTTTCCTCTAAAGTATACAGATCGAGATTTTTAAGTCTGTCCCCATACGCCTCATGACGAAGACCACGCACCATTTTAGTAGCCTTCCTCAGGACCAACTCCATTCTTTTTATATCTTTTTGAAGGTGTGGCCTCCAGAATTGTGGCACAATATTCTAAATTAGGCCTCACCAAAGTCTTATACAGGGGCATCAATACCTCCTTTTTCTGACAACCTAGTATCCTTCTAGCTTTCGCCGTCACCTTTTCAACCTGTTTGGCCTCCTTAAGATCATCACATACAATCACACTCATGTCCCACTCTTCTGTCGTGCGCAATGATCGAGTTATGGTAAATCAAGAACATCAGAGATATACTAGGTAACTATTCATGATAAAGTAGATATAAACATCCGAGATACTCTAATTACATGCTTTGGTGAGGAACTTACCATAGAGGGAATGACGAGGCAGATATGGGTGCTTTACAAGTGCATTGGAGTCCACGTGCTAGTAACATCCAGCATGGACACCAATTTTACAAACTGAAACATCCAAATTGTGAATGGGGCATGACAAGGGACATGGGTATCTGTGAGGCAACATGGAAACATCCATGTCATAAAATGGCCACACAGACATCCATGCAGAGCAGAGGGGTATTGTAATTCTTCTGGTCTTATTGTGAACCGTTCAATTATAGCCTTACTGGGTTAGACCAATGGTCCATCTAGCCCAGTATCCTGACTTTGCAGAGGCCAATCCAAGTCACCAGTACCTGGAAAAAACCCAAATAGTAGCAGCATTCCATGCTACCTTCCCAAGTTTGTTTCAAAAAGCAGACTATGCACTTTTCCTCCAGGAATTTGTCCAAACCTTTTTTAAAAACCAGCTACATTAACTGCTCTTACCACATCCTCTGGCAACGCATTCCAGAGGGTAACTATTCTGAGTGCAAAAATATTTCCTCCTATTGGTTTTAAAAGTATTACTCTGTAACTTCGACTGTCTTTGTAAATCTCGATGCAGTAAAAAAATCGATCCACTAGTACCTGTTTTACACCACTCAGGATTTTGTTGTGCCACTATATCTTGTTTAACATAAGGAGACCAGAACTGAACGCAATACTCAAGCTGAGTGATCGAAGCATTATAACATTCTTAGTCTTGTTAACCATCCCTTTTCTAATAATTCCTAGCATCCTGTTTGCCTTCTTGGCTGCCACTGCAGATTGGGCAGAAGGCTTCAGCATGTTGTCTACGATGACACCCAGATCCTTTTATTGAGCGCTGACCCCCAAGGTGGTCCCTAGCATCCGATAACTCTGATTTAGATTATTCTTTCCAATGTGCATCACTTTGCATTTGTCCACATTGAATTTCATCTGTCATTTGGATGCACAGTCTTCCAATTTCCTAAGGCCTTCCTGCAGTTTTTCATAGTCCATATGCGTTTTGCTCTTGGCTTGTCTGTTTTCATACACTGTAGACTCTTGTCTTAATATTAATTTAATCAGAAGGTTGTTTCACTGTTAATGGCCTCTGGTAACATTCTGAGCTCACAAATATATCTCTGGCACAACTGTAGACCCAAGGTGTATTTCTAATGACTTTATAGTTACTATTACTTTTTAGTCTGCAGACTACCTGCCCATATATTTTTAAAATACTAGTGGCATGCTCTACTATGGGTTTTAATCAGGAACCTTCACAAAACAAATACATTGCTATTTTGAAAGCTTCCCAGAACACTAATGATTTCTGAATTCCTTAATGCTTTTAAAAGCATTCAAGTTCCTACCAGATATTATGATCTGACAACTAAGTCTTAAAGATTTCAGATCTGTATTCCATCCTGAACCACATTACCTTTCTACAAACAATCTACTCTTCTCTTTGCAGGCAGTTTGTACTTTTCTTCTCTTTGCCAACAGGCAGGTGCTTAGTTACCTTTGTGTCCTGAACCCCTTGCTGCTTCCTCACTATACTTCCAAGGTTACCTGACTCCATCCAGTATGAGCTCACTGCATGACAGTTCAGGACTCCTAACACCTACCCCCACCTACCATGAGTTCACCTTCTTTCAAAACTCTTCCTCTAGAACCAGACTTCCATATAAAAAGTGACACACTGCTCTGTGTGTCAAGAAGTAACCCAGCTTTCAGTTTTTTTGAGTGATACTTGTAATTATTGTGTTAATCTAGTTGATTAGATCGAGAAGGATGCAGAGTGATACATAATTAGGGCAAAACCAGTGCATGCAGAAACCAAAGCATTCCAGACAGGCAGTTACATTGGTTTCCTGAGATTCTGCCTAGGTTGGTGTTTTATAATGACAAGAGACGGATCCCAATGACAATAATAATGAGCAACAACTCAGATATCTAACTCTGTTCTCTCTTTTTGGTTTTGTTCAATTTTATTTTAAATTATATGATATTTTATGTATAATTTTTATTGTAATTTGCTGTTAATTTGTTTGTCTTTATTGTAAACTGCTGTGATGTCTTTTGGGTCACTTCAGCAGTATATCAAACAACAATAAATAAATGTCTGTATGTCAGCAGTATTGTATATTTAATGATAATCAGTGGGAACAGTCATTGCTTTGTTGTCTAATCGTTGTTGCTCATACAAGGATGATTTTGGTATATTAGAGCACTTGGTTTTTTCCTGTAACAATTAAAAAAAAGCCATTTTGGTCAACAGTTTGGGGGCCACTCACCTTTACTACGCCACTGCCTGGGATAACTGCTACCTCAGTACTGCACACTAGAGGAACTTTTAACAAGGGATCTACTCGTATATTGAAAAATTCAAGGACCACCACCAGTCAGTGACATTTTAAATGTGCAACTATTGTGCAGTAAAATCCTATGTTAAGCTGTGGCAACTGCAGATTTTATCGTGATTTAGTAAAAGGGCTGCTTAATGAGTAAACATGCTATATTATTGGCGACTTTTTTTTTTTTTTTTTTTGACAAAGATATGTTTTGAAACTATATTTTTCTAAGAGGCAGATCCCTTTCTGTGGTCAGGTGGTAACTATATTCCTTGATGACGAAGCCTATGGTTTTGGGTTAGGGTGCAATATTTTTTCTTATATTTCCTTGTAAATGTCTGAAGTGTGGGAATAAGCTATGATTTCTGGGATCTATGAGTCTCACTTGGAACTTTTTCTGTTTTAGCACTGTATGTACTTGTTGTGCAGGCTCATGTTACTTGAATGGATTTTGCTTGATGAGTCATTGAGGATTAAGGTTAATGATGATCAATTTGTTACACTGGATATGATTTTTTTTTTTCATCTTTTTTTTCCGCATTCACTCCCCATGACGTGGGCTGTAGTTAGATTTGGTGCAGTTATACAGGAAGCCTACCACTAGGCAATGTTACAACCAGAAATGGACTAGATTTTCTGCTTGGTGCACCATTCATCACAAGGAGCCTCAGTCTACCTCCTTGTCTTCAGTTCTGGATTACCTGTTGCATTTATCTTAATCAGGTCTCAGATCAGTATCCATTAGAGTCCATCTCAGGGCAATTTCTGCTTTTCATCAGCCCTTGGAGGGGAAACCTTTTATCTGCTCATCCTATGGTTTCCAGATTCATGAAAGGACTTTTCAATGTCAAGCCACCTCTCAAACCACCTCCCGTGGTTTGGGATCTCAATGTTGTTCTTGCTCAGTTGATGAAGCCTCCATTTGATCCAATGTCTATGGTTCATCTGAAATATCTCACTTGGAAAGTGGTCTTCCTTATTGCTCTCATGTCTGCTCGCAGAGTTAGTGAGCTACAAGCTTTAGTAGCGGACCCACCTTTCACAGTATTCCATCACGACAAGGTGGTCCTCTGTACTCATCCTAAATTTTTACCAAAAGTTGTTTCAGAATTTCATCTCAATCAATCCATTGCACTTCCAGTGTTTTTTCCAAAGCCTCATTCTCATCCTACAGAAACAGCTCTTCATACTCTGGACTGTACGCATGCTTTGGCCTTCTACTTACAAAGGACTAAGCCACAAAGATCTTCTACTCAACTTTTTGTCTCCTTCGATCCAAATAAGTTGGAACATCCAGTTTCCAAGTGCACCATCTCCAACTGGTTAGCTGCTTGCATCCCTTTCTGCTTTGCTCAGGCTGGACTGCATCAAGAGAGTCGAGTAACAGGCTCATAAAGTTAGAGCCATGGTGACATCTGTAGCTTTCCTTAGATCTACTCTTATTGAGGAAATCTGCAAAGCTGCCACTTGGTCCTCGGTTCATACCTTCACCTCTCATTATTGTCTGGATTCTTTTTCTAGACGGGATGGCCACTTTGGCCAGGCGGTATTGCAAAATTTATTCTCCTGAATTGCCTACACTCCCACCATCCCAGTCTGGTTAACTTGGAGGTCACCCACATGTGAGAATATGCTGCCACCTTGTCCTGGTATAAAGCACAGTTACTTACCTTAACAGGTGTTATCCAGGGACAGCAGGCAGATATTCTCACAATCTACCTACCTCCCCTGGTTGGCTTCTTAGCTAGCTATCTGAACTGAGGAGACCCTGAGGAGACGCGTGCCCTACATCAGGCGGGAAGGCACTCGTGCATGTGCGGTGTGGCAGTCGCAAACTTTCTAAAGTTTTACAAGCAAGTCTGCTTGCGAGGCTGTCCGCATCGGGGCTCCGTGGATGACGTCACCCATATGTGAAAATATCTGCTTGCTGTCCCTGGATAACACCTGTTACGGTAAGTAACTGTGCTTTATCTGCTATCATTTAACTATGCTACTATGTAACGTGATTGACACTCGACTAGTGATGTTTTTGCAGGCAGCCACTGATTATTGCAACGTTTGTAGAATCTGGCCCTCTGTGCATATGTGTATTTCTTCTATGCAAAAGTATAAATATCCATGCATTTATTTATTCAAAACTTACTATAACACTTCAGCTGACAAATAGACCAAGCAGTTTATAGACTAAAACACAAAGGAAAGGAATAGATAGCCAGACATAAGATAGGTTCAATTGTTAAAATAAGGTGCTGTCCAGCTTGAACCACAGAAACTTGCTCTAAGTAATTTTTGGAAGATGTGGATGGATTACATTAAGCCAGTGTATCGCAAACTGTGTGCCCCGGTGAGATTCCCGGTGTGCCGTGAGGAGGTGAGGCACCGGCTGACTGCCTACAGGATGTGCCTCTTGCTCCCCCCTCCACTGGCGGCTCAGGACCCAGGCTGGGGGCCTCCATGCATGTGTGGACGTCAGCATGATGACATCACACATATGCATGACATTATCACATCGACGCCCATGCACTTCCGGATGCCCTCCATCCGTGACTCCGGAGAGGTTCTGAGACACTGCTTTAAGCCATGGATTTAGCTATTGCCACAGAGAAGTGGCCTGCACCAATTTCTCTTAACAAGAACAACAGCGTGCTAAAAACTAACAATAAGCGTTACTTTTTCATTTCTATTGTGAGCTTAGTTTTTTTTTTTACTATGAAAGATATTTTATTGATTCGCCATGACCAAAATAAAAGCACATGCAAAGAAAAATGAAACAAAAAAGGCTCCAGAGGACTCGACTGTTTCTAATTAAATGCTTGTGGCTGAAAAACCACCAAATGAAACAATTAATGTTTGCTTTTTTGCTAATCTATTTTTGTAGCATTAATTTTTCTTTTCTTTTTTTATGGCAGAATAATAGGAAGTGAGATAAATCTTAGACACTAATGCTGTTATGTGGCTGAAACTATGCTACAGTGGTGTGCAAAAATCTGGAACTACTTGTGAATGTTGCATTCTTTCAACTTTCTGACCTTTATTTTACATTTTTTTGTTGACCCAATAGATTTGTCTGTATGCCACATTAGAAGGGAGAGTGTGGTGCAGTGGTTAAAGCTACAGCCTCAGCAAGCTGAAGTTGTAGGTTCAAACACCACACTGCTCCTTGTGACCCTGGGCAAGTCACTTAATCCCCTCATTGCCCCAGAATCATTAGATAGATTGTGAGCCCGCCCGGACAGACAGGGAAAAATGCTTGAGTATCCGAATAAACTCATGTAAACTGTTCTGAGCTCTCCTGGGAGAACGGTATAGAAAATGGAAAAATAAATAAATAAACTTTTTAAGATCACATTTTCTAATTTTACAATTTTGTTGATACTGGAACTTAGCCACTATAACTTTTACAGATCATGCTTCAAAACTGGATCAAGACTGTCCAATCAGCAGGTGTTATTTCTGACCAATTAGGCTGCTTTCATCGCCAATCATGGTCTCTAGATGTCTAGGTAACAAAGCAGCTATAGAAAGCATGGGATTTTTGGATTTCATAGACTTTCTGCATCAACCTATTAACAAGACTCAGAACCTGACATTGGAGGAGCATGTGCACGTGTCAGTGATGAGCAAGGAAGGATTTTCATGCCGCCAGATCGCCAAAAAAAATTGGCTGCAGTCAGTGTGGTAGTAAAGATTTTCCAAAAGAAGAAAGCGACGGGCTCAGTAGTAGACAAGCCTCGGTCCAGTCATCCACATGCATCAACATCACGCCAAGACCATGCAGTTTGATGCATTTCATTGACTACAGGGAGTGTGTGGCACAGTGGTTAGAACTACAGCCTCAGCACCCTGAGGTTGTAGGTTCAAATCCCATGCTGCTTCTTGTGACACTGGGCAAGTTACTTAATCCCCCCATTGCCCCAGGCACATTAGATAGAATGTGAGCCCACCGGGATAGATAGGGAAAAATGATTGAGTACCTGAATGTAAACCACTTAGGTTATAAGTGGTATATAAATACTTAATAAAAAAAATAAAAATAATCGCAAGTTGACCTCACCTCAGCTACTGCTTGAGTGGTCAGACAAGTGTCATGTCGGTGTCAGCTCGTCAACAGTTAGTTAACAGGGTCTGCAGTTTGGTCTGTGAGGCTTCAAAGCATACAACAAGCCACTGATGACTGAGCATAGCTCCTCCCCTAATATTCTGACCATTGTAATTCTATCCTATTACACATTGTATTTCTCCCCCCTCCCCTGCTCGTTCCCATAATTGTTCTGTCTCAATTACGTCTCTCCTAAATTTTAGAAATTTTATAATATGATCATGTCAACCGCTTAGACAATTATTTTAGGCGGTATATCAAATTTTAAATAAAACTTGGAAACTTGGTCACCCAAAGGCGCAACTTAAGCTGGACATGTGAAACTGGGAAAAGTTGCTTTTCAACCATGAAAGCATCCTTCTGCTTTTTTGGTAACCAGGTCCACACCTATGTGAGGAGGTTTCTTGGAGAGGAGTTGAAGCCTGAGTGCCTGTGAAGCATCCTTTTAAGGTTATGGTCTAGGGCTGCATGGCTGCCAATGGCATTGGATGTCTGCACATCATTGATGGAATGGTCCATGGGATCAAGTACATCACAATACTGTCACCAGCTTAGTAGCCATTTCCAAATGCATTCCTGTTCCAAGATGACAACTCACCTTGCCATCGCTCCAAACAGGTGATCGACTGGAAGCATCAGCACATTGAGTCAATCAACTGGCCTACCCAATCTTCGGATCTGAATCCAGTCAAGAACTTGTGACACAAGATGGCCTAGGAAAGACATCCAACATCAAAACGTGAGTTGATAGAGTCATTCATTGCAGCCTGGAACCACATTGTCACCCATGATCACCTCATCAGTCTGGTTCACTCAATGCTGACACGGTGCATACAGAACAAAAGGTGACCTACCAAATACTGAGCCATCACCGACACACAAAACGGCCACCTACATGAATATGAAGGGTAGGTGATGCTCGTATGCACTCGATTTATCCTGAAAAATGATTAACATGGCAACTTTAACAAACAAGCTCAGAAATTTAAGGCCAAGCTAGAATAAAAAGTTGATTCTAATAACCAAATGTAGCCCTTATAATGTAGTAAACAGACAAATCTATCGGGTCAACAAAAAAATGAAAAGGACAAAAAGTTGAAAGAATGCAAAATTTACAAATGTTTCCAGACTGCCACACCACTATATGTATTTCTGGAAAAGAGTGGCATGCCCTTCTGAAGACTTGGCCCAGGATAGATAGTAACCAAATACTCTGGAAATCTCTCCCTGTGGGGCTCTACTTGTCTGTGCTTGAGCTGTGGAAAGATTTAGCTTTCAAAAATCCTTTATCCTACTATGGTATAAATACTCTGTCATATCTTGAACATATAATTTGACATCTCAACAAGGCAACAATACATAATGCTTTAAAACATTCAACGTATTCATTAGACTGGGTAGACAATTGATGTTTCTTTTTACCAAGTGTACCTTCGAACATGTTTGACCACCTTGTCCCATGGTTTTCATTCAAAAGCATGCATAATGCCATTAGTGATGCACTGTAACCTCTTGCTTAAGTTTTGCTTGGAATAAAAATACCCATGAGTAGACTACCATTCTATTGTATTTATTCATGTACTGACAGCCAGGGGCAAATGATAAGGGCTTTTCGTTACCCTTCCTTTATTTTCTACAGTTATTGACCTGACCCCCGTCCATTCATCATTCTGGGCAGATGAAGAGCGTTTGTACAAGGAAAGAAAATTTCCAACAGTAAAATTAAAATACGGCATCGGAATTACTGTGCTATACTGCCCCAGATCGTTATCACTTTTAATTACATCTAGTGATACTGTGTTTCTGAAAATTAAGAACAAAAGAAGAGAAAGTGTTCCAGTGACAATCTGTACTTAAATAATTATTAAGAATGTTCTATATAATCCTGCTTTCCATTCTGTGTTTCCGCAAACAGCTATTAAAAGGCTGGGCAAATGTCATAGGAAGCGGTGTGAAATAAGAACTCGGATATGAATAGAGTTAAAGGTTAAAAAAATAGGGCCCTTGGGCTTAAATTCAGTGTGTCCTAGTAATGAACTTTTCTAAGGGTTGTTCCACTCCCTGTGCACATGCGTTTCACACGAGTAGACAAGCGAGATCATTTTACCTCCTTTGGAATTCCCTGTAGAATCCCTCCAGATGATAGTAATCTATTCTACGATGACATCTTTTGAATTCTCTTAGCAAATTCTGTCAGTCGTCTTCCATTTGCTTGTTTGGTTTCTACATAATATCAGTGCTTTTGAAGGCCTTGAAAGCTTGTGTGTTGCTTGGAAAAAAAAGTGTATCTTATCCGAAAGTATCAAATGTGTCCTGACTCTTGTTCCCATTTTTTTTTTTTTAAACTTTTGGCATCTGCTGTAAAGAGTGGGTGTCAGCTTTCTCTGTCATTTTGATTTGTTTAAACAGTACTTTAGATTGCCCGGGCAGTCTTGATGTCCCAGTTGTGGTCAATATTTGGTTTCCATGAAAGGTTTTATTTGAGGCTATGTTATTATTGGGTTTTTTTTTTTTCCACTATTGCCAAACCCACAACCAGTGCACCAATTACTTGGACTTTTGTTCTTAATTTAAACTTGGCATTGCCTTTCTTTTTCACTGTAAAACATGAGACAAGCTAAATTCTGTTTGTAGCTGACCCCTTGCAAAGGGGATGAGGACAGCCGCAGAGGCACTACAGAGTTGGGTTTTTGGTTTTTTTTTTTAGGATTAAGTTTATTTTAAAAGGGGGGGGGGGAAAACCCCAACAACCCCATTCTGAGCACTTAAAGAAAAATAAAGGCTGAGAGATGGGGGGAAACATAGCTCAGAAACTAAACAGGAGTTGCTAAAGGACTCAGACCAATATTTTAAGTAAAATACATTTATTAGGCGATTCCTCCCCCTCAAATAAAAGATTTAGTCTTTGACTCAGCAGTAAGCACATCTTTATAGATTGCCAACTAGCAAGATGGCCGTGTAAATTAAAATTGTTCCTAATAAATGCCAATAATTAGTGGCCAAATTTACATTCACAATTTTAATCGGCATTTATATTATTCGGGGGTATATGTATATACAGTGCCACGTAGCCAGCATTTGAATGAATGTCGTGGTCTGCTGCTCCTATATTTCAATCCCACTGTGAAAATCTGGCAAAGTCCACATAGTGAAAGAAAGATCATTACACGAAGACACCATCAATTAGCAATGAGGTCCTTTTACTAAACGCGCGTTAAACGCTAACACACCAATTATAGTGTACGCTAAAACGGCTAGTGCACCGTAGTAAAAAGACCCCAATATTTGTAAAAAAATAAATCATCTTTACACGTGGTCTATTCCTCTCACTGGTGGGTGGCTCCTTTCGTTCCCTGCGGAGAGGCCTAGTTTTCAGGATTTACACTAGTTAACTTCTGCAGATACTGGTACTTTCCTGGAGGTGAGGGGGGAGGGATATAGTATTTGAAAATTCAGAAGTATGCAGATAATTACAACTCCCTCCTCAGCCCAGCCCCCTAGCATTGCTTCTTCAAAAGACGGCTAAACCTATGCACATACGTTAATTTCCGCATTTTTGCAGAGATGACATTACTTTACTCGTGGACGTGGGTTTAAGACTTACACATTAAATCATCTACTCTTCCTTTTAAAGGTTCTATTTCCTTTTGAAAATATTTTTGTTGTCAGAATATACAGCGCTGCGTACGCCTTTCAGCGCTATATGAATGATAAATAGTAGTAATAGTAGTAGTAGTAATGTGTGTTCATAAAGATTATATATTCAACAGTGCAAAAAACCCACCATAAACAAACTGGCTACTCATAACTGTAAAGCACTCTATTAACCAAAGGGGGAGACAGGAAGCCACTTCCCCATCCAATTAGATCAGGGGTGCCCAAAAGTCGATCGCGATCGACAGGTCGCTCGCTCAGGCGACCCCAGTCGATCGCAGAGCGGGTTCCCTTCTTCCCTTCTCTTTTTTCCCCTCCTGACTGGCCTGCTCCTGAATTCTGCTGCTGCCTCCGCTGCTCAACATTAAAAAAAACCAAAACCGGCTTGGAGAATTTATGCTCCGGGGGCTAACGTGTGCTTGTACCGGCTTCCCTTCTCTTCCCTCTGAAACCGGAAGTTATGTACGGGGGGGGGGGGGGGGAAGAGAAGGGAAGCCGGCATGCACATGTTAGAGCCCCATGCGGGCTAAAGAGGGAGACAGGTCAGTGAAGCTTGCGATTTGCTCTTCTTGCTGCCAGGTCCTGCCTACTTTCTGTTTCCTCAAAGGCAGGACCCGGCAGCATTTCTCCCAATAGGTCGATCTTGGGCCGATCAGCCTTCCTCTCCCCGACGTCAATTCTGCCGTCGGAGAGGAAGTTCTGGCCAGCGGAACTTCCTCTCCGACGGCAAAATTGACGTCGGGGAGAGGAATGCTGGTGGGCCCGAAGCAAGGAGAGCTTGGCCGGCGGCGGGTGGCTTTGGGGGCCTGTTATCCGATGGCAGCGGCAGTGGCAGTGGCTTAGGGGAGGGCAGGGAGGGAGAAAGAGGGCAGGCAGGGAGACAGAAGGAAAGAAGAAAAACAGAAAAAAAGAAAGGGGGCATGAAGAGAAAGAAAGAGAGGGCAGGGAGAGAAGAAGAAAACGTTGGGGGGGGGGGAAATGAGGTCAGGAGGAGAGGAAGCATACAGGCTAAAAGAAGGGAAGAAAGATTGGATGCACAGTCAGAAGAAGAAAGTGCAACCAGAGACTCATGAAATCACCAGACAAGGTAGGAAAAATGATTTTATTTTAAATTTAGTGATCAAAATGTGTCTGAATTTATATCTGCTCTCTATATTTTACAATATGGTCCCCTTTTACTAAACCGCAATAGTGGTTTTTAGCGCAGGGAGCCTATGAGCGTCGAGAGCAGCGCTGGGCATTCAGCGCAGCTCCCTGCGCTAAAAACTGCTATCGTGGTTTAGTAAAAAGGGAGGGGGGCATTACTGGGTCAGAGCAAGGGTCCATCAAGCCAGTAGCTCATTCTCACGGTGGCCAATCCAAGTCCCTAAAACCTGGCCAAAACCCAAGGAGTAGTAACCCAAAGAATAGTAAGATTCTAGAATCCCAAAGAGTAACAAAAGATTCCAGAACCCCAAATAGTACCAACATTACATGCTACCGATCCAGGGCAAGCAGTGGCTTCCCCCATGTCCCTCTCAATAACAGAATATGGACTTTTACTCCAGGAAATTGTCTAAACCTTTTTTAAAACCAGCTATGCTATCCGCTCTTACCACAACCTCTGGCAATGCCACAACTCTCCTTCCTTCCTTCCTCCATGCACCCTACAAAACACTCACACACATTTCACCCCCTCCCTATTCCATACATAACTATTTCTTTCATTGTTATGTTATATCTGGTCTTTTATCCTGCCAAATCCTAACTAGGTGAGTTTGAGGCAGGTTATAATTTAGGAGGGTTTTGTTGCATAGTGGTACAAACAATAAGTACAGATACTTGTCGACTTACGACCTATGCAAGTTATGACTGTTCTACTTTATGACACGTTTCGACAGATTCCCCCGCCAGCTGTTAGCAATGCCAGTCACCTGCACTCCCAAGTCTTGCTATTTTAAGAAGATTAAAATATCATTACCCTTTGCCTTAATTTAACATAGGCCGACTTACATCACAATAAACCTACAACCTGTCAGTTGGAACCAATTGCGGTTGTAAGTCGACAAGTACCTGTACAAACATAGAGACATGATGGCAGATAAAGGCCAAAGGGCCCACTCAATTTGCCCATCCACAGCATCCACTATCTTCTCCTCTCCCTAAGAGATCCCATGTGCCTATCCCACTCTTTCTTGAACTCAGACACTGTCTTTGTCTCTACCACCTCTCTGTAAAAAAGTATTTTCTTAGACTACTCCTGAGCCTATCACCTTTTAATTTCTTCCTTTGCCCTCTCATTCTGTAACTTCTTGCCTTTCCTCTAAAGTATACATTTTGAGATCTTACCAAGTTTATTAAAATTTTACTACCCTGCACCTAGGGGAAACCTTCAGGGCAGCTTATAATCTTTAAAATCTGTTTAAGTCTGTTTAAATGGACTTCCTGGGCACGGGTGCAGGAAATGACATCAGAGGAAGAGTCGACGCTGGGGTGACAGCAGCTTGGGGGTTGCTGTTCATGCCAGGAACATTATAGAGGTACGGGGAAGGAAACTGGTGCACACATGTGGCAGTGGGGGGGGGGGGAGGGATGCCCTCACCAAGATGGCTCCCGGGGGCAGACCCCCCCCTTACCATGCTTGCATTGTAGTTTGGGTTTCTGGAGGCTGCAGGTTGATTTGCAGCATTTGTTGTACAGTACTCCTCTGTCATTCGTGGTCGGCGATTTGCAGTCCCGGTCATTCACGGTATTTTACGACCATGAATGACTGGACAGGAGAGGGCAGCCGGAGAGGCAGGAGCATACCGCGAGGGATTTCCTTCACTCGCCGGTGCTCTGGCTGCCCTAGCCTGTCTCCCCTGCTAAAAACCATATTTGCAGAATTCAAGATTCGTGGGGTCCCTGGAACAGAACCCCCGCGAATATTGGGGGAGTACTGTATTTAGTTTAAAGTTTGCTTAAACCAGGGGTAGGCAATTTCAGTCCTCGAGAGCCGGAGCCAGGTCAGGTTTTCAGGATATCCACAATAAATATGCATGAGATAGATTTGCATCTCAAGGAGGCAGTGCATGCAAATCCATAAAAGTAACCCAGGTGATAACGTTTTTTCACCCTTACTTCCCTGTGCAAAAGAGAGAGCTTTTCAACAGATTTCTTTGCCCTCAGAGATGCCACCAGAAGATCACCATATCATATCTTCTGGCTTTACGCACCTAATCGTCATAGGGTCAAAATATATAGTGTGTGTCTAATTTATTATTTTTTGATTATTTTAACCTTAAAACCATAAATATTTTAAAGAAGTTTTTCAATATTGGAATACTTAGCTGGCTGGTGGTTGATGACTAATAAGGGATTAATGAGCCAACATGTTTCACCCTTAGAGGGGGTTTCCTCAGGGCTACTATCCCTACAATAAGAAAATAAGAAAATCTTATTTCAGTAGGAGAAATGCTAAGTATAAACATAATGAACAACAAGCACACTATAAATAATACCCATGCTTGCCTACCTTTTTCTGCCAATTGTTCACGACATGACCACCCAGTAAAGTTTTTTGGAAATGGCCGCGGCGTGATGAACATCATCTTTAAATCCTCCCAAAACCGGAAATGAGGTGTAAAGGGGAGGGGCCCATCGCCCGATCCCTTACACCACCACAAATCCCGGAGGGACGTTATATCGAGAGTTAATCATAAATTTACTACCTCCTATAGAGTTATCGGGGGGGATATCAAACCACTCCCAAGGAGAGGTCACAGAAGAGATGGCCATTCCAATTCCAGGTTTAACCCGTATGGCATACATATTCATTGTGGATATCCTGAAAACCTGACCTGGCTCCAGCTCTCGAGGACCGGAATTGCCTACTCCTGGCTTAGACTAATGTCTGAGAGCAGATGAGGTCGTCTTAGTGCTATTTTTGTGCCATAAAACAACAAGACTAGACAAAAGTAGAAACTGAGATGTGCTGATAGCACAGTTACAGAGGATACGCTAGGGAACACTGCAAACTTTTTTTCTGTCCCTGTTAGCACAAGTTTTATCACAGCAGCAGAAGAAGCCTCAGGCAGCTCTGTAGTGACAGCTCCAAAACTGTCAGATTTTTTTTTTTTTTTTTTGCATCTTTACAGTATACATCAGGGGTGTCAAAGTCCCTCCTCGAGGGCCACAATCCAGTCAGGTTTTCAGGATTTCCCCAATGAATATGCATGAGATCTATTTGCATGCACTGCTTTCGTTGTATGCTAATAGATCTCATGCATATTCATTGGGGAAATCCTGGAAACCCGACTGGATTGCGGCCTTCAAGGAGAGACTTTGACATCCCTGGTATACTTTGAACAACACAATTATGAAAATGAGCAATGGCTTCCTAATCGAAGATTAAAATAGTTTTCTGACCACCCCCCTCCTTCATTCCTTACTGATTGTCAGATTATTCAGCAAGTTAACAGATCTGAAGACTACCTCTTTGAGAAATGTGTACTTAAGAAGTTATAATCGTAGAATAACCAATTCACAATTTTTGTATTGACTTGTTTGTTTTATATAAACTGCTGTGAACTTCCTTGACGTATTAGCGATATATAAATAAAGATTGTATTGATACGTTGTACCTTCGTGACTCTAGTAACAGAGGGCCTCATAGTAAATGACGGCAGATTAAAAAAAAGACCTGTGTGGTCCTTCCAGTCTGCCCACCAGTCACGTTCATTATCAAGTGGCAGATCAAGATTGAAACGGAAGGTCTTGATTGCTAATCTTCACAGATGGCTTTGGAGTTTATAGCATGCTTTTTACCAGCTGGTTTGCCCCTGACCCAGCCATATAGGTGAAACACAGTCACGTTGGACACATTCCTGTGTTCCTGGGAGTACTTTTAATAAAGACCTGCCATTTGGATCTTATTTGGTCTGCCTTTTTGTTTTGCCGCATGATAGATCCAGTGCAGTGTATCGCAAACTGTGTGTCGCGTGAGATTTCAGGTGTGCCACGAGAAGGGGAGGAGGAGAGGCGTCAGCACCAGCTGACTACCTACAGGACGTGCCTCTTGCGGCGACAAGCACATCTTGTAGGCAGTCAGCTGCCGCCAGCGCCTCTCCTCCTCCCTGGTGTGTCTCCTCCTCTCCGCTCCGCATTTTTTTCAGCAACCCCTCTAGTGGCTCAGGGCCCCACCTGGAGGGCCTCTGGCCTTGCGCGGATGTCAGCGCGATGACCATGCATGCGAGAGACATCATCACAGTGACATCCATGCATGCGAGTGACATCATCACTGTGACATCCATGCACTTTTGGGTGCCCTTGAACCGCGGCGGCCAGTTTAGTGTGCTGCGGCTTGTAAAGTTTGCGAGACGCTAATCTAGTGGTCTAGCTGCCGCCTTGTTTTTTTAACACATTCATTATCAAGGCAATAATTAAACATATACAAATAAAAGATACAGGTTTCTCATGGCACTGTTTTAGGTAGGCCCACACAAGACTTGTACCTCTGTGACCGCCACAGTGCCACATGTGAAACTGCATTCCTGCAATGATGTTACTTTGGACCTGTTTCTATCTGTGGCAGTGCCACGAGAACCGCAGGCCAGTGCCACAAAAAAGGAATTTTTCCCCCCCTAAAAACTGGATCTGGTTTTCAACATCTTGTGATGTGATATGCTTATTAGTCCACCAACTCCCAATAACTAGGTTCAAAGCGGATTGACAATAAAAATGATTCTAACTGAAAATTACAAATATGACTTCTGAAACTGATAGTTCTTCTAACTTTCCTGAAAAGATAAATGGATTCAGTCCTCAAATCAATTGATGAAGAGGAGCAATGCTGGGATTCAATCCCACAACCTCAGGGTGCTGAGGTAGCAGCTCTGCCACTAGGCCACTCCTACAATCAATATAAATATATCATAAAAGGATCAATACCATTCACTCATTGATGATGTTCAGGAAAAAAGGTTTAAACATGCTACTCCTTGTTTATTACAGTTGCACTGGCTACCAGTAAAGTCTCGTATATTATTCAAACTGACTTGTTGGATCTATAAATGTTCGCTGGTACATGTCCTGAATATTTAATTGGGTTATTTTCTTTTCCTTTATCTCCATACTCCTCCTGGGTTAGAGAGTCTTGATTACTTTACTTTCCATCATTTTCTGGTGTTAGATATAAATATTCTTTGCAATTAGCTTTTCAGTATCAGGCAGCATCTGGTATGGGGAAGTCTAGTAGAGCTGGCACAGGTGTCTTAAATAGCCTGGGGGATGGGCTAGTGAACCATAGAGAGGAAAAGCTAGGCCCATAAGCCACTCTAATCACTACATTTATGGTGGAAAATGTGATCCCAGAAAAACCCTACTTTACTGCCATATAGGTGCTACCTGCAGCCATAAGGGCCATTGGGGTTGTAGACAGGTGAGTATAGTGGGTTTTGGGGGGGCTCACCATAACCTATAAGGGAGTTCTGGTAAGATGTTTATCTGTCACCCTATTTGTGAAGTTCACAGCAGTGCCCTCTAAGGTGCCCCACTGCTCTGTTGCCATATCTGGGTGACCAGTCCATTACAGGACTGGCCCCTCCAATGTCTACATGGTCTTATTCTGGGCGTTTGGAACTTTGATGAAATTTTCTTTGAAATGTGGTGTAAAGATAGACGTCCTGACGGTTTGGGCGTCCCAATGGCCTGTAAGTCCAGATAGAGGATTTTCAAAAAAAATTTATTTCTAGACTTATGGTGGTTTGCCTTTTGAAAATAGGTATTTTCTTACTGTCGACTTTGGACATTTAGTACCATACATCCAAATTGGACTTAGATGGCTTTGGCAACTATTTATAAGATTCCCAGATCACAGCTACGAAGACAAGTTCATTGCTGCTTTTTGTTATATACTGACACTGTGGAGTTGTTTTTTTTTCAGAGACCTATGATTGTATCACTTGATAAGGCTGCTGGACTGAGTTGGTGGGATTTAATATTCGGAGGTCTCTTTTTCCTCCACTTTTTTTGATTTTGGTTATTTCAGGGCAGCTGTTCTTTCTTTCTAGCTGTGCAGTGATGGGTTCTATATTGGTTTTGAATGTCTGCATTTTATATAGTGGCTAGTATTGATAAATATTCTGTTCAGGCTACTACAATTCTGATAGTAAATATTCTAGTCTGAACGTATATAAAGATTATGTGTCTCTTACTATATTCCAAAAAGACGCCTCAGCCCCACCACTCCACCGCTGTGTTAGTTTATACTGCGGGAAGTCTATTGTGGTGCCTCATCATTGGCTGTCAATTTGTAAATGTTATTAGTATTTTTAACTTATTTCTTTTTTCTTTTGTTTTTCTGTATTTTATAGAATAAATACTTTAAATAACTTCATCACTTCAATGCTGTGCTGAATGTTTCAAAAGCAATAAATACTTATCTCAGCCAAACACCTGGGAGTCAGACCCGACATGTTTCACACTAACAAGTGTTTTATCAAGGGTCTCCCAAGGCCGCCGCTGTCATCCGACTCCAGTCTTCCTGTGAGAAAAGAGTGGTGGGGCTGAGGCGTCTTTTTGGAATATAGTAAGAGACACATAATCTTTATATACGTTCAGACTAGAATATTTACTATCTGCATTTTATATAGGCCAGGTTATTCAAATTCCTTAAGAGGAAAATAAGAGTATTGGAATGAATAAAAATGGATAGAAGGAGGTAGCCCTATTTGAAAGGGCAACTAGCCATCCCCTATTTACCTGTTCCAACTCTCTCATGATCCAATGTAACTCTACCAAGTAACACCAGTGCCATGTAGACTAATGTGGTCTATACTGCCAAAATGGCAGGGAAAGATAGGGATTATGTATGTGTATATTATAGCATTTCTCTGTGGGGAGGGATAAATATCATAAACTTGATATTAATGAATAAATGATGCTAGTTAGTAGGAGGAAGGGAAGATATTCTTACAGTTGAAATTCAGTATTGTTTCAAGTTTCAAGTTTATTAGATGGCTTGATTGACCGCCTTAAACAAAGTTTCTAAGCGGTGTACATTTAAAAAGTTACATAGGTTGGGTAACAAAACAGTCCATACAATTAATAAATAAACTTATTGTGCTAAAAATTAACATTGTTAAACACAAGGTAAGGAGGGATGAAATACAATTTGTAAAGTAAAGAGGAGACATCAAAGGAAAATACAAAAGGGTAATAAGACATTTGAGGGGAATAAAATAAACAAAACAATAAGATAAACGATTAACTTGAAAATGCATCTCTAAAAAGGAAAGTTTTTAACTCGATTTTAAATTTTACAAACTCTTTCTCCTCCCGTAAAAACATAGGGAGGGCGTTCCATGTCTGCGGTGCCGTACAAGAGAAGATAAATTGTCTCCTTGTGTTGATAATTTTTAGGGAGGGAATAGATAAAAGATTTTGTTCGCTAGATCTCAAGGTTCTCTTTGCAGAATAAGGGATAAGATGTGGTATTATAAGACAAGAATATCCATACTGGGTCAGACTAATGGTCCATCTAGTCCAGTATCATGTTTCCACAGTGGCCAACCCAAGTCACAAGTACCTGACAGAAACCCAAAACCTTGGATTGCGAGTAACTTGGTGTGCAAGTGTTTTGCAAGACGAGCAAAATATTTCATTAAATTTTAACTTGATAAATGAGCGATGTCTTGCAATACGAGTACGTGTATGCGCGGCACATCATCACAACTGAGCTGAAGATGCTGCGAAGTCTTGCAATACAAGTATGCACTGTATACGCACCCCACAACTGAGCCGATGGTTCTTCTCTCTCTGACGCTGTGAGGTCTTGCAAAGCCAACCTCATCAGTGATGCTACAATGGCTTGATTGTCCTATACTAAGAACATAAGAGTTGCCATACTGGTCCAACTTACCCGGTATCCTGTTTCCACAGTGTCCAATCCAGGTCACAAATACCTGGCAGAAACCCGAATAATAGCAACATTTCAGAATCTCAAAGAGTAAGCAGGGCTCTGGAACCCTAAATAGTAGAATATTTCTATGCGGAACCCCTAAAGAGAGCCAAGATTCCATGCCACCAATCCCAGGCCAAGCAGTGGCTTCCCCCATGTCTGTCTCGATAGCAGACTATGGTTCTTCTCCTCCACAAAATTGTTCAAGCCTTTTTTTTTAAACCCAGCTATGCTAACCACTGTTACCATATCCTCTGGCAACGAGTTCCAGAGCTTAACTATTCTTTGAGTAAAAAAATATCTACTCCTATTTGTTTTATGAGGTATTTCCATGTAACTTCATTCAGTGTCAAGTTCAAGTTTCAAGTTTATTGGTTTTTTATACCCCGATCATAAAAACAAATATCTGACCGGTTAACAATAATATGTAAAAAGGAAAGCAAGATATATTTAATTGTGTTTAAAGAGAGTAGTGAGAAAAATAGAAACAAATAATACGTATAGACAGACAAGACAGTGAGGGTAAGTGGGAGGGTTAGGAAAAAGTTACATAGTTGTAGGAGAAATGAGATAGAGGGAAGGGATATAACATGGGGGGCGGGGGTGCCTGGTATGAGTGATATGCTTTGAGAATGTCAAGATTGCATCATATAACTGCTTATATGAGGCTGGCATGGTGGCACATTGTCAACTGTCCTGTTTATATTGCCAGTGTTTAATCATGACAAAGCCATCTTGTTGGACAGACTGGATAGATCATAAGGTCTTTAGCTGCTAACATTTACTGTGCTACTGTGTCTCTAGCAGCTTCTGCAACTTAAGCATGATTTGGCTGCTTAGTTTGTGGAGGGTGGAGAGAGAAGGTGTAATTGGTGGTTGGGGTGGGGGAACAGCCCTCTGCCACTCCTGCTATCCCTTTCATGCCCTCTTTCTCTAAAGCCCGCCTGTGGTCTGTGCAATAGCAATCGGAAGGCGATGGATGGGCCTGGAAGACTTTAAGTGCCATCAGTTTCTCTGTTTCTGTAATTGAAAACCAAGCATGCTTTCACTAGCCCCAAGACAGAGCTGGTTGGTGTTACGGCGGCGTTTAGCATTCTCCCACACGTGAACGGGTGTCGGTCCTTTTGGCTATGTTACAACAGGGCTATTTGCAACTGAGGAATGATTTAATGTTGCAGATCATTCTCCTGCATCATTGCTGTCCTCATGCATCTTAAACCTGCAGGAGATGCGTTCACTCTAGTGTAATTATGAGCCTTTCCTTTAGTTTTGACAAGATTTCTCTAAGATTTCTTTATGTAGAGCATAAGTACAAGGTGCATAAATCATTTGGAGAGCAACACACTATTTTTGTAGGTGAAGAAAAGCTGTGCTAAAATACTATGAATGTTGAGAGATTATGTTTAGGAATCTGCAGTGGATACAAGGTGCGAATAAATAATAAGACAGCGTTGCATATTGAGTCTCCTACAGGTACGTTAGATAGATTGTGAGCCCACCGGGATAGATAGGGAAAAGGCTCGAGTAACCGATTGTGTAAATCGCTTAGATAACCTTGATAGATGGTATATGAAAACCTAATAAACTTGAAACTATTTAGTATTAGGGATTCATTTGAAACGACATGGAACGTGTCAACAAGGGGGGGGGGGAGACCTTGAGAGGGAGGCATCTTTCTTAGGGTTACCCGACATCAGGATTTCCCCTGACATGTCCTCCTTTTTTGAGGACATGTCCGGGGGTCCAGACGGCTTTTCAAAACCTGGCACTTTGGGATTACCGTATTTTCGCGGATATAACGCGCGCGTTATACGCGATTTTACCTACCGCGCATACCCCTCGCGCGTTATATGCCTGAGCGCGGTATAGAAAAGTTTTTAAACATAGTTCCCACCCCGCCCGACGCCCGATTCACCCCCCCAGCAGGACCGCTCGCACCCCCACCCCGAACGACCGCTCGCACGCGCTCCCACCCGCACCGGCATCCACGATCGGAGCAAGAGGGAGCCCAAGCCCTCTTGCCCGGCCGACTCCCCGACGTCCGATACATCCCCCCCCCCCGGCAGGACCACTCGCACCCTCACCCCGAAGGACCGCCGACTCCCCAACAATATCGGGCCAGGAGGGAGCCCAAACCCTCCTGGCCACGGCGACCCCCTAACCCCACCCCGCACTACATTACGGGCAGGAGGGATCCCAGGCCCTCCTGCCCTCGACGCAAACCCCCTCCCCCCAACGACCGCCCCCCCCCAAGAACCTCCGCCCGTCCCCCAGCCGACCCGCGACCCCCCTGGCCGACCCCCACGACACCCCCACCCGCCTTCCCCGTACTTTGTGTAGTTGGGCCAGAAGGGAGCCCAAACCCTCCTGGCCACGGCGACCCCCTAACCCCACCCCGCACTACATTACGGGCAGGAGGGATCCCAGGCCCTCCTGCCCTCGACGCAAACCCCCCTCCCTCCAACGACCGCCCCCCCCAAGAACCTCCGACCGCCCCCCCAGCCGACCCGCGACCCCCCTGACCGACCCCCACGACCCCCCCACCCCCCTTCCCCGTACCTTTGGAAGTTGGCCGGACAGACGGGAGCCAAACCCGCCTGTCCGGCAGGCAGCCAACGAAGGAATGAGGCCGGATTGGCCCATCCGTCCTAAAGCTCCGCCTACTGGTGGGGCCTAAGGCGCGTGGGCCAATCAGAATAGGCCCTGGAGCCTTAGGTCCCACCTGGGGGCGCGGCCTGAGGCACATGGGCCAAACCCGACCATGTGTCTCAGGCCGCGCCCCCAGGTGGGACCTAAGGCTCCAGGGCCTATTCTGATTGGCCCACGCGCCTTAGGCCCCACCAGTAGGCGGAGCTTTAGGACGGATGGGCCAATCCGGCCTCATTCCTTCGTTGGCTGCCTGCCGGACAGGCGGGTTTGGCTCCCGTCTGTCCGGCCAACTTCCAAAGGTACGGGGAAGGGGGGTGGGGGGGTCGTGGGGGTCGGCCAGGGGGGTCGCGGGTCGGCTGGGGGACGGGCGGAGGTTCTTGGGGGGGGCGGTCGTTGGGGGGGGAGGGGGGCTTGCGTCGAGGGCAGGAGGGCCTGGGATCCCTCCTGCCCGTAATGTAGTGCGGGGTGGGGTTAGGGGGTCGCCGTGGCCAGGAGGGTTTGGGCTCCCTTCTGGCCCAACTACACAAAGGTACGGGGAAGGCGGGTGGGGGTGTCGTGGAGGTCGGCCAGGGGGGTCGCGGGTCGGCTGGGGGACGGGCGGAGGTTCTTGGGGGGGGGGGCGGTCGTTGGGGGGGGGGGGTTTGCGTCGAGGGCAGGAGGGCCTGGGATCCCTCCTGCCCGTAATGTAGTGCGGGGTGGGGTTAGGGGGTCGCCGTGGCCAGGAGGGTTTGGGCTCCCTCCTGGCCCGATATTGTTGGGGAGTCGGCGGTCCTTCGGGGTGAGGGTGCGAGTGGTCCTGCCGGGGGGGGGGGATGTATCGGACGTCGGGGGGGGCATCAGGCTTTCAGGATGGGGACAGACCTTCAAGGGGGGACAGGACTTCAAGGGGGGACAGTGCACGGAAAGTCAGGGGGGGTGAACGGAGAGTCAGGACAGCGCACGGAAAGTCAGGGCAGTGCACGGAAGTCAGGGGGGTGAACGGAGAGTCGGGACAGCGCACGGAAAGTCAGGGCGGGCGAAAGGAGCGTCGGGCATCATGCGCGTTATATGCCTGAGCGCGGTATAGAAAAGTTTTGGTACATATCATTGTGATTTCTGCGCGCTATACCCCTGTGCGCGTTTTACACAGGTGCGCGTTATATCCGCGAAAATACGGTACCCTGCTTTTAATTACTGGTGACTGCTTATTAGATTCAGCTTGTATCTTGGTGGACCTGCTGGTGATTGCCTCTCTCTGTCTTGTCTTGCATGAGGTTAGAGTGGACAGAGCCCATATCAGAGCAGCGTTTTTCCTAATCTGGCCCCCCTCCCCTCCAGGCACTTTGTAGTCTGACACTGTCTAACTGACTGGTCCACTCAAAGAATGCAGAATCGTTTGACAGGCCAGTCTGCCCTGGCTCTCATGTGTGTATCAAGGAGACTGCAAAAAATGAATAGACAATTTTAAATAAAAATAAAACTCTTTCTATCAAAAATAAATAAACCCACCTTTAGACATCTTACTACTACTATTTATTATTTCTGTACAGCTACCAGATACACGCAGTGCTGTATACACAGGGGCAGAATATGGCTGAGATCCAAGCTTACATGCATATATGGAAGAGTAGCCTAATGGGGAAATAAATTTTAAAAATATTACTCTCTTATTAAATTGTGAAGCTCATCTTCACTTTGTCCCGCCCTGAGAATTGAACTATACAGAGCAGCCAAGCACAGGAAGGGGATGAAGGGAAAGCAGTGGCATAGTAAGGGGGAGGGGCAGAGGGAGAGGCCCACCCCAGGCAAGGTTTGTTAGGGGTGCCGACACCCACCCTCCTGTCCACCCCTCCCCTTATACCTCTTTAATTTTCCCTGTGCGAACAGCATTATGAACTTGCTGCCCACGTCGGCGCTTCCTCTCTCTGCTGTCACTTCTGCGCCTAGGAAGTGATGTTGGAGGGATAGCCGACACGACATGGGCAGCAAGTTCATGATGTTGCTCCCGCCTGGAAAATTAAAAAGGTACGAGGGAAGAGAAGGGGGCGCGCACACAGCAGGAGCGGTCGGGAAGGAGCAGAGAAGAGGGCGGAGAGGGGTGCCACCCTCGCTACGCCATCGGGGGAAAGTGCATTCATCTGCTTCACGCAACAAACGCATCCTTCGTGTCAATCGATGCATGATATGTGAGGGGGGCAAATTACATGCACACACAGTCTTAATCCCAAATTTGCCATCTAAGGGCTTTCTACTTCTCTGTCATCTAGATGTGTGATTCAGGGGTCCTTTTATCAAGCCGCGCTAGTGGGGTTCGCACGTCGGACATTTCATCACGCGCTAACCCCTGCAGTCGGCTAAAAAACTAATGCCTGCTCAATGCACCTGCATTAGCGGCTAGAGCGGCAGGCGGTTTAACGCGCGGTATTACACGCATTAAACCCCTACCGCAGCTTGATATAAGGACCCCTCAATTTCTGAGGCAGCTATATTGTAAGACATTTTCTGTCTCCTGCAGCTCCAAATCCTCACACTTTTAAATATGGTAGGAATACGAGTCTATCATACAAGATGCAGACTTTTATTTCCAGTGAGTTTCCTTGAAATATCTGCACTATTATTTTGAATAGTTTTTAATATATATATATATACAACTCCAGGTCATATAAACACTTTCACTGCCAAAAACCACCAGATATGAAGGCCTAAGATTTCCTGGCAGGACAATTATTTTAGAATCAGTCTTTAAAAATCTGTAAAGACTCAAGGATTTCAATGTTTAGCCGTTTTGGGAAGCCACAATCCTTTCAAATAGATCTTTTTGAAAACTGAGACTTTTCCCTCTTTGTTTTTCTTCAGGTTTTTAAGCATGCACGGTCAAAGTAAAATCATGGTGTTTTGCCACAGGAAGGTTTTTGATATCTTGAATTAAATATTATAAGTTCAAAAGTTAAGGGGTCCTTTTACTAAGGCGCGCTAATCAATTTAAACATTAGTGCACGCTAAATGCTAAGTTGCCCATAGAATATAATGGACGCCTTAGCATTTAGCGTGCGCTAATCTTTAGCACAGTGGTCTCAAACTCATGGTCCGCCAGGTACTATTTTGAGGCCCTGGGTATGTTTATCATAATCACAAAAGTAAAATAAAAGTTTCTTGATCATATGTCTCTAGCTATAAATGACAATATTATTATTATTAAGACTTAGCCAAAAGGAAAGATTTATAAACTATAAAGAGTTTTACCTCCTGCAAAATTGTCATTTCTTTAATAAGACATTAACTATTTTTTCTGAGGCCCTCCAAGTACCTACAAATCCAAAATGCTAAATTGGTTAGCGCTTCTTAGTCTAAGCCAAGCTAGAGGAAAAAGAGATCCTTTACAGGAATCTCTACTGAGATACTGAAAGATCAGAATGAAGGGAATTAATCTGACATTTTCTTTATGATAAACTGAGTCACGTTTGCAAAGCAGCATTTGTGAAAACAAGCATTGAGGCTGGGAGTGAAATTACAAATAACCGAACATGTTGGCCCAAGCTGTACACTAATTTATTTTGCTTCCATTAAACAGTTGAACATGAATTAGTGCTTCCATTTGTGGAAACATGTGGCCCAGTCCCAACTTTTGTGCAGATTACTCATTAGAAAGGGTGAAATAACAAGTTTTAAAAAAAAATCCTCCAAAACAAACAGGCTCAGCAATTTTGCTGTTAATTAAATTTTGAGCCTGTGCGTGGCTCTAGAATCCTAAGCTGGTTTAATTAATAGGTGTGGATTGTGGTAATTGCCAACGTCACCTGAATCTGTCACAGTTGATTCTTTTTTTGCACTTTCTTTGGTACTATGTTATTTTTCTTTCTCTGACTGTACATCATCTTTTAATATTTAATGATCTATTTATTCATTCTAATTTATCCATCACTTCTCTTAATCAACCGAAAGCAATTTACAGTCTGTCTATAAACCCAACTCCCAACCTCCCCTGCCCTCGACAATCAAATGTAAATATCCATAAGAATAGCCTTACTGGGTCAGACCACTGGTGCATCAAGCCCAGTAACCCATCCTCATGGTGGCCAATCCAGGTCACTAGTACCTGGCCAAAACCTAAAGAGTAGCAACATTCCATTCAGAATCCTAAAGAATAGCAAGATTCCGGAACCCCAAAGAGTAGCAACATTCCATGCTACCGATCCATGGCAAGTAGAGGCTTCCCCCATGTCTTAATAACAGATTCTTGACTTTTCCTTCAGAAATTTGTCCAAATCTTTCTTAAAACCAGCTATGCTATCTGCTCTTACCACAACCTCTGGCAACGCATTCCAGAGCTTAACTATTTTTTGAGTGAAAAATATTACCTCCTATTGGTTTTAAAAGTATTTCCTTGTGACTTCATCAAGTGTCCCCTAGTCTTTGTGATTTTTGATGGTGTGAAAAATCGATCCACTTGTACCTGTTCTACTCCATTCAGGATTTTGTAGACTTCAATCATATCTCCCCTCGAGACGTTCTCTGCATCTTCACCATCCTATCCTGTCCAACCCTCCTTTCCAGCTTAAATGGTACACTTGCTTACCCATTCCTATTCTAGCTGAAATAATTTTTCTGGAGCTTATATCGATACCCCGGCAGTAGGGAAGTGAAGCTGATGCTGGACGGTCTGTTTCCAGTATGTGGCAGGACACATCTGGACAGGCTGGAGTTAGCTTTGATGGTGACACCAGCTGTAGCTGTAGCTTGATGGACTTCTAAGGTCCCTTTCCATAAGTGGCAAGACAAATCAGGAGCAAGTCTGTGTATTTTATGCTATATTCATATGTTTGAGTACAGGTCTTGCAATCTCGAGGGGAGGGGGTAGGAGGAGACATCTTATAGGAACTTAGCAAGTAGAATGAATAACAGTGGCCAACACTCATTTTGGTGACTCCAATGTTAGACCTGTTTCTGGGTATATTTGACCTGCCAGCTTTCTCCTATCAGCTCTAGTTTTTCAGATATAGAACATGTGCCATATACCACTCTTCACTCTGCTTGCCCATTAAATAGTCTTTTAAGCATGAAGGAAGCATTAAAAAAGAAAAGAAAAGTATGCAACATGAAAATCTATTTATTTCATACCAAAAGCACAAATTTATGATACAAACTTTCTAGTTATTCGACACACAAGAAGCTCCTTTTGTAAGACTTCCGAGAGTGGGATCTGCCAGGACAATCTCGCATAAGATTCCAACAATAGTCTGCCATCGTGTGTGCATCACATCTTCTTTGGTATTTGGCTTCCATTGTTTTTGTCTTGGTGAAATCTTTCACCTTGCGCTCCGCTTACCGGTAAGTCACCAAGGTTCTCTGGAAAGCGATCTAAAGTAACAATGGACTTTAACAGTCATGTAACTGCCAAGCCTGTTGAAATGAAAGAGCATATCCTCTACTAATTGTGTGTAGTTGTCTGCCTTCCTGTTGCCAAGAAAATTTTTCACAACAAGAATAAATGAAGACCAGGCACATGATTCAATTTCATTCATTGATGCTATGAAATATGGACCATCGAAAATTCCTGCCTTCAGTTTTTCCATGGTAAGTCCAGGTAACATCTGTGCTATGCAGTGGCGTACCTAGGGTATGAGGCACCTGGGGCCCATCATTTTTGACACCCCCCCATCTATATGAAAAATATGATTTTTAGTAACAATCCACATATCGCACAACAAGAGTGTACCTAGGAAAAGGCAGCATCTTAAACACTGCAGTGAGCACTGGAACACCAACATATACATTGTAAAACTAAACAAGCCAGATCCCGCACAGTCAATTGATCCTGTAGTCAATGCCAACTGAAAACTATGTTCTTTTCATACACACAGAACAGAGATACACCCTCGCCCAATATGGAATAATCACAAACTAAAAATAGAAATATGTAGACAAAAGTTAAACTGAACCGTCAAGAAACCAGACCCTGGATACAATGCAACACCACAAAAACAGTAACACATGTGCAAAATATAAAGACAGTAGATGTAATTTTGAAAAAACTGATACATAACAATCGCCACTTTACAAATTAACAAATAAAAATAAAACAAATAATGAGAAATAAAAAAATACCATTTTATTGGACTAATTCCCGTAAGCTCGGTCCCCATCCCCGCAAACCACCTGATTCCATCCACACAAGCCTTGAATTGTTTATATTAAAGTATAAAAAGAAACAATATTTTGTACAATTGTCAATTTATAAATCAGCGTCTTCTCCCCACTCTCTCTTCCCCATTTCCCTTCAGTGTCCTCAGCACACTCTCTCTCCACTTTCCTTCAGCGCACGCACATAAAAACAAGCAAGTAATTTTATATCATTTTCATTCTATTCATTCATAGAAATTAAAGTCTAAATAATGCCAGTCACATAACAAAACATGATTTTACAAAACTAATTCCCTGCACAGTCAAGCCTGCAAGGATTACTAGATGTCTTTCAGCAGCTCCCCTCCCTCACCTATGTGGCCAAGTCAAAATGATCTACCAACAATAAAATTTTAAAAACACAAAGCATGCTGTACGCAGAGAAAATGTTAATTATCATTTATATTCCGCGGGTTTTCAAAGAGGTCAAGGCAGATGACTTTATGCAATGTCACCTCAGTAACAACTATACAAAAATAGACAAATATTCCCCCTCCCTTTTTACTAAACCGCGATAGCGGTTTTTAGCGCAGGGAGCTGCACTGAATGCCCCACACTGCTCTCGACACTCATAGGCTCCCTGCGCTAAAAAACGCTATTGCGGTTTAGTAAAAGGGGGCCATAGTGCAAAATATAGACAGCATATATAAATTCTCAAAACAGACACATTTTGATCACTAAATTGAAAGTAAAATCATTTTTCCTACCTTTTGGTAATTTCATCAGTCTCTGGTTGCACTTTATTCTTCTGACTGTTCATCCAATATTTCTTCCCTTCTTTCAGCCTCCTGTATGCTTCCTCTCCTCCAGACCTCATTCCCTTCCCAAACTTTTTCCTTGTTTCACCCTGCTCCCTTTTTTCTTTTTCTCTCTCTCCAAACCCCCTTTCTTTCTGTATGTCTGGTTTTCTCTCTCTGTCCGTGCCCCATTTCTTTCTTTGTTTCACCCTGCCCTCTTCTTTCTTTCTCTCTCCATGCCCTCTTTCGTTCTGTATGTCTGTTTTTCTCTCTCTCTCCGTGCCCCATTCTTCTTTGTTTCACCCTGCCCCCTTTCTTTCTTTCTCCCTGCCCTCCCCTATGCCACCACCATTGGGAAAATGCTGCCACCGCCACTGGGAAATAGGCTGCCACTGCCACCATCGGGAACAGGCCGGCGCCAAGTTCGCCCTGCTTCTCTTCCCTGCAAGGCCGACCAACTCTCGCAGCGATTTGCTGGCCCAGAACGTCCTCTTCGACGTCAGAATTGATGCGGGTGGCGAGAGTTGGTCGACCCCACAGGGAAAAGCAGGGAGAATTTGGCGCCAGCCTGTTCCCGATGGCGGTGGTGGCACTCAAGTGGTTAAAGAGCTGCAGTTTGCCGGCATAGGGAGAACACTGGAGGGTGGCCAACTGTGCACCCCTTGGGGCGTAAACCCGGGGCGGACCGCCCCCACCCCACCCCACCCCCCACTTGGTATGCCACTGTCTGTACCTCACTCCCTCCCTATGACCAAAAATTCTCCTTTCTTCTATTCCCCGTGTACACAACCATCTCTTTCCCTCCCTTCCTCTCTCCCAAGTCCATGCTTTCTGTGTCCAAAACGCATTACCTCCCCCACCTCAGCATCTTTTTCCCTCCCTTCGTCTCTCCCAAGTCCATGCCTTCTGTGTCCAAAAATCCATTCCATCCCCCACCTCAGCATCTCTTTCCCTCCCTTCCTCTCTCCCAAGTTCATGCCTTGTGTCCAAAACGCACTCCCTCCCCCTTTTGTGTTCTGCGTTTGCCTCCCAGCCCATCTTAGCAACTTTCTCAGCAAAATGGAGCTCGAGCCGCGAGGCTTGTCTTCTATTTCCTGCCTGCCTGCCCTGCCGCGCACACATAGCCGACCGGAAGTCTTCCCCGACGTCAGCGGGCAGGCTTTGCTTAAGCCCTCCCTCCGACGTCAGCGCTGACATCGGGGAAGACTTCCGATCGGCTATATGTGAGCGGCAGGGCAGGTAGGAGCAGAAGACGAGCCTCGCGGCTCGAGATGTATTTAACCCCGTGGGACCCCCGTCGTCCCCATTCAGCTCTCTCCTGTGCACCCCTTGGGGCGTGCACCCGGGGAGGACCGCCCCCCCCCTAGGTACGCCACTGGTGCTATGTATTCATCTATGAACCGTCTTTATTCCAAACCTTTACAAATTGTTCATCAAGTCTAGCTTTATATGTAGTGATGGCAGTATGATTCTATCTCGTGCTACCAAAGGTTCATTGATTACATTTTGTCCTCCAACCACCATATATTCCCTCGGAGGTCAATCTTTTTTTGCCCAGTGTTTATGTTTGGCTCTACTATCTCAAAGGCATAAATTCAACCATATCTAGGAGACTAGAGCTGATGCGGTCTATCCAACGCAATTTTCTGAATCAGCACCCCAAATAACCCCAGGAACCCCAGGATCAAAAAAACGAAGGCATCAAAAAAGTGTTTTTTTCTTTTTTTTGTCAGCCATGTAATTACTAGATTGTTGGTTCAACATTGCCTTGATAATGAATGTGACTGTTGGGCCGACTGGATGGACTACACAGGACTTTTATCTGCCGTCATTTACTATGTACCGTATCTGACTGTGTGCAATTTTTCCTTAAGTTTGTCGCTCTTATTTCTAGCTCTTGTTACTCTGTCTTGTTTATTGATATGTTTCACCTCCACCTCCATTTTATGCAATTATGATGTTTTAATATGTATTTTATTAATTTTGTTGACATTATTAACTGGCACACTATGCCACGTAGAAGTCGAAATGGGGGAGGCCACAGGGGCCATGGCCTCCCCCAAAATTGGCGGTTGCTGACTGGTGCCCTCCCACCCGTTTCCTGATATTGTATTTGAAATCTTTGGGGCAGCCGCCGCGCAGCGTCAACGAGCAGGCCTGCCCCATTCTATTTCCGGGGGCAGGCCTGCTCGTTGATGCTGCATGGCGGCTGCCCCAAAGATTTCAAATACAACACCGGGAAGAGTTAGGGGGTGGAGTCTGGAGCTGGTGATGGGCCATGCCCTGCTATAGGATTCTGCTGGGGCTAGGGCGGAGCTCCTGGGTCCCCCCCAACCAAACAGCATTTTGCTACCTGTGTTATGCCATATTGTTGTTTGAATATGTTTACTGTTGCGATTGTATATTTTCTGTGTTTGGTGTATTCTTGCTGTTTCTCTTTCTTTCCCGAGTCTTGAGCTTGATGGGAAGTAGGGGGGATGGGGGCTTGCCAGCTTATCCTGTTCACTTTGCTGTGCAGAGTTCTGGTTCTCTTCTTATACCCGGGCTTTCCCGTTAATTGATGGCGTTCAATTTCATTGCATCTTTTTGTTACTTGAAAGCTGCTGTTACTTATAGTGAATGGATGTATATCAAACATGGTTAAACACATCATTTTTATTGCCCATTTAGAAAGGATTGTCACGCTGTCTCCCTCAGGAAAATGAATTGCAGAGCTTGCAATTCCAGACTTTGAGCCTTTTTTTTACCCTGCCTTAATAGGCAGAAATGCTAAGCAGAAGAGCTGTCCCTTCTAGCGATCCGTGTTCCCTTTTTATTCCAGTGTTGATACAAAGTTGTAATCCTAAAACCATTTATAAAGAGTTAACCCCACCCTTTACAAAAGTGTAGCGTGATTTTTAGCGCCAGTCGCAGTGATAACAGCTCCAATGCTCGTAAGAATTCTATGAGCATTGGACCTGTCTGTTACCACCGCAGCCGGTGCTAAAAACCACACTTTTGTAAAAAAAAAAAAAAGGGGATGGGTGGCAAGTAAAGAAGGGTTATTGTTCTGAGAGGATCATAAAAAGTCTACGTTCCTTCTAAGGCTGAGGAACTTTACAGCTTGTTGACTTTTGTGTTGCGACTTCCAGGAGAGAGACGCAATAGCCCAAGCTGTTCTCTTTCCCACCCAGTGTACTTCCTACTATTATTTCATTGGATTTAGTACTCTTTTGAATGTTACATTGTTGAAAAAAAGGACCCAAAAACCCAAATTAAAATTTACAATCACTTTAGCATTTTGATCAAAGAATTAAACCAGCAGCTGGGTTTCTCCGACAGGTTGCATACAAGGGGATGCTGAAAAGTTCTCAGCCCAGCCAAGAAGAGATTGACGTGGATAAGGTTCAATCAATGATCTGAAACATTGTCAAAACAGGGAATTTTGTTTCTACAAATTGGTACTTACTGAAATAAGATAACGCACTTTTCAGCTATGGTGGCAAAATAACGCTCAGAATTTAGGAAGTTGGTTGGGCTGAGAACTTTTCAGCACTTTCTGGTATGCAATAAAAGTGAGCCGAGTATAGGTCAATCAAGCATTTGTGACATCACTGATGAGGTTGGCTCTTATTGGTGGAATGAGGCACTATGACATCACAGTCTCAGCTCTGGTTACCAGAGACTGAAAGTCTTCACACTAGGAGGGGGTGTTGAAAAGTTCTCAGCCCAGCCAAGAAGAGATTGACGTGGATATGGTTTAATCAATGATTTGAAACAATGTCAAAACAAAGAATTTTGTTTCTGCAAATTGGCACTTAAGAAAATACAAGAACACTCTTTTCAGCTACAATGGCATAATAACACTCAGAATTTAGGAAGCTGGTTTGGTGGGCTGAGAACCTTTCAGCATCCGCTCATATACAGATACTTATTTTGTACCCGGGGCAGTGGAAGGTTAAGTGACTTGCCCAGAGTCACAAGGAGTGTACTGGTCTTTTGACGATTCCTGGCTAGAATGTGATATGTTTTTTAAATGGAGTAGGTAATGTGCTTTCTTATTAGCTCCTCCAAGCCATTGGCATGCTTGTCCTATTCAGGTTAGGCTAAGCTCAGAACCAGGTTCATATAGAAAACTGATGAATACTTACATAATAAGGTTTTTGGACAGTGACTACGATGGCTGTCAGTTATGTAGTTGATCTTTATGTCTGATAGTGCAATTAGTATTGATTTTTAGATGCGATGTCTCTTTGATTATGTGTGTAGTGAGTTTAGTAGATTGTTGGTGACATACCAGTATATATTTTTAATAAATAAATAAAAAATCTATTGTTGTTTAATTCCTTATGCATATTTTTCTTTCTTAAATTTTCTCATAACAGAATGGTGGGAGTATCAAATATTAAATAAACTTGGAAACATAGGTGGGACCTTAGCAGCACAAATGTTGATATCACTTCCAGTCCTTCTCTATTGACTTGTGCTGCTATTGCTGACAGGGTGGGCCTGGCTCCAAAGTGTGTAGGAGAAGGGAAGGAGAAAAGTGGGCAATGCCTGGCCCACCCAAGGCTACTCCTTGAGCTAAAGGATGCATGAAAGTTGCACAAGAGCCAAACTAATGTAACTCAAAAAACTCATGAGCCAACACCCAGTGCTTCTTTATTCAGTGTATTAAAGCCTTGAATTTATTGCCAGTTGTCATCAGTTTTGAAATGTCTGGGTGAGCTCTTTATTCTATTTCCTTCTGTGACGTTACCCTGGGCTTAACTGCATTTATTTTCTTCCATTACGATTCTGTGGTCTTGAACTATTGACTATAAATTTTATCCTCCTATCAGTTCCAAATGGTTCTTGTTTGTGCATCTAAAATGTTCTTCATACACTGAAATTAAACTTTTAATTTTTCTCCTGTATAAAGAAGGAATCAGTAGGGAAAGATGTGTTCTTCTAAAACCATCTTATTTTATTTGCAAGGTAGCCAAACAAAATATGCCGTAGCTGAGTTATAGGGCAGTAAAATTATATCTCATAGAATTAGGACAATTCTTTGAATGTTTCAAACTACAGTATGAAGACTTAAAGGCAGCCTTTTTAACCCTTTCAGGACCAAGGGACATATTTGTCCCATAACTTTAAAATCCTATAAATTTTGATTGGGATAGTCTACAGTTCTAAATTTGATATGTACGGATTCCATATGATACTGCCTTTATGTAAACAAACTGGTTCCGACATTCATTCATTAGCTTCGTTGCCAGATTGACGAGAAGATTCACTTGCCACACTGTCCATAAGCCAGAAGTTTGATTTTTTTTTAAAAAAAAATAATGATATTTCACAAAAAAAATCAATTTTTTGGCATCTGCAAGCCCTTTTTATCATAAAAATGTCGTCAAAACCACAAAAATTGGCCTACGATCCTTATGGTCCTGAAAGGGTTAAAAAGGCTCCTTTATCTAAGCTGCGGTAAGCGCTAGCATGTGCTTAGCACAGATTAAAAAGGCTTACTTACCGTAGGATGTGCTGAGGCATCCTGAGGCATCAGGTACTCTTAAGTATTTTCCCCATCTGTTCCAGCAGGCTCTCAGTCCAACTGTGGTACCTGGGGCAATGGAGGGATTAAGGTCCATATGCTCAAAACTCACTGTGCCTTTTAACGATTGACGCTAAACTGGCGTTAACTGATTATCGATGCCCAAAATAACTACTTGTGTTCTTTTCCGTGATTTGCAGCCGCCTCCGACAAATGTCTGCAAATGGATTACAACAAGCTCATCAGTATTAAAATGAGTACTCCGATTGATGCTCAGATGATCCCCAAAATGAAGCGCCATCCTTTAACGACCCAAAATTAGCAACCGGTTAGGAGGCGCCAGTAGCGTTGAAACATGTGTTTTAGAAGCATACCGGCAGGTCTGGGTCACTGATTGCATGTGGAAGTTAATAAAAATACTTATTTATGGGCTTGGGGACCATAATATACTTGTGTGTAATGAGTGTGTCTCAAACGCGTGTGTTAAAGGCGTATCTCATCATGTCCATTATAAGCATATACCGGTTGGTCTGGGGATGCCGATTGCATATGTCCTGCCGAAGCAGTGTAGAAAAAAGTGTATATTTTACATTTGCACAGTTTGTTGTTAATTATCCGCCCCCCTCCCCTCTTGTGATGTGCTCCAATGATACAAAAAGGCAAGCCTATGATTGATACTCATGTGTCCCTGTGACATAACTATTCTGTGCATATGTAAGTCACTTTCTTCTGTGACAGATTGGATGGGATTATGGCAGACCTCTGGACACTCATTTATTTGAAGAATGTCAAAAGGAAAAAACTGCAGAGACGATGTACAAAGTGTCAGGTTATTTTATTAAAAATAAATCAATTATGGAAATCTCAGTAGTGGTTCTCATATTTGAAGTGCAGGACCCAACATGGGCCGTGTTTCGGAGAAACACTCCTTCCGCAGGGGTCTGGATGAAATAGAATCACAATTATGGAGAATCGTAGGGTTTTGAGAAATCATTGGACAGTATATACTGCCGGAATATATCCTGCTGTGGCTACTAGTTTCACACTGTGCAGTCACAGCAGGATATATTCCAGCAGTATTTACTGTCCAACGATTTCTCAAAACCCTACGGTTCTCCACAATTGTGATTCTATTTCATCCGAACCCCTGAGGAAGGAGTGTTTCTCCGAAACACGGCCCTTGTCGGGTCCTGCACTTCACATAAGAGAACCACTATTGAGATTTCCATAATTGATTTATTTTTAATAAAATAACCTGACACTTTGTACATCGTCTCTGCAGTTTTTTTCCTTTTGACATTCTTCGCTTCACTGTTCACTGCAGACAGGTTGGATTGTTTTTTTGGTTTTCACCCATTTGTTTTCAAATTGGACAATTTACCAGCACCACAGCGACCCACAGGGTTTTAATGGCGATTTAAGAGCATCTGGTTCTAAGTGACTTGCCCAGAGGCACAAGGAGCGGGCTGGTATTGAACTCACAACCTCAGGGTTGCTGAAGCTACTCTAACTGCTAGGCCACCCCTCTGCTCCATTAGTGTGTGGCCATTAATTTGATTTTCTGACTTTGATAAAAATGTCCTTTTTGGGCTATTTTCTTGCATTGATAAAGTCCTGCGTGCTGACACACTAAGGCCACTTTCCTACCACAGCTTTGTAATATAGTATTTGTAGCAGCCTCCGATACTGATACTGAATCAAAGCATTTCTTTTCAAAGCTAAATGGCAATGAAAGGCCTGGGTTTTATTTACAAGTGTGATTTGTGAAGTCCCATGGTTTAGCATGCTGAAAAAGGCTTATTGCCGGATGATTCATAAACTTTAAAAAAATATATTTTATTGAGGGAGTGGAGAGTGGGCAGAGAGTTGATGTGGAAGTGTTAATCAGATAACATATTCGCATTAGCATGTGCAAACTGGTTAACACTAGATTAATACTGGAGCACTTAGGCCCAGATTCTATAAATGACACCTAACTTAATTATTCAATGAGGCTTAACCGGCACCGTTAACTGAAAAACACTATTAAAAAGCCATTAAAGCAATTAAAAAAATTAATTAATTAGCTGGTATGTACCTAACTTGGTAGGGGTCTACCACTTTGAGGTAGATGCTAGAGAATGACACAGGGACAGATTTTTCCCTGTCCCCACTGGAACTTAATTTCCCCGTCCAGTCCCCGTGAGTTTTATCGCTGTCCCTGCCCCATTCCTGTAAGCTCTGCCTTCACTGCACTTATGAACTGGCCTGCAGAGGACGACATGTCTCAGCACTGGATAATATGTAAAACTCATGAATAAATTTCTAGTTGACTTTCCTATTAGGTGCCTAGGGAAGAATTATGATGTCAGTGAGATTATAAATGGCAGGATTTTGGAGGGAAAGTTGTATTTTCCATTCCTCTTATTTTTACTTGTGTCCCAGAAGTTGGCTGAGGTCTCAGCAGCCGAGAATGTCAGGCCTGGTGGAGGGAGGACCCTAAAGTGCTAATTCAGAGTTGGGCAAATGAAAGAATAATTGCTATCCTACTGGAGAGAAGGTTTTGTGTATGTTGCTCCCAGT
The DNA here is from genome assembly GCF_902459505.1 of Geotrypetes seraphini. Taxonomy (NCBI): domain Eukaryota; kingdom Metazoa; phylum Chordata; class Amphibia; order Gymnophiona; family Dermophiidae; genus Geotrypetes; species Geotrypetes seraphini. The sequence goes on along the minus strand of NC_047090.1, from coordinate 41,032,276 downwards.
TTTCCTAAATACCTGAAGGAACGTATGTGTATGTGCAGGCACATGTAGCAGGAGCAGCCATTTTAGAAACATACGAAGATAAAATTGATGGCACGATCTGACAACCTCTATATAAAAGTTTAGATTTTGCAACTTCCCCATGCACGCGGTGTCACATCCTCATTTGGCTGCCTCGTTTTACAAAAAAAACACTATGGGGAATGTGAGGAAATGACTCTCTTAATCCCTTATATAAAGCTAAAACAAGTGCTTTTAAAATAACCTCTGCATGTCTCTGAGCTAGTGTAAAACCTAAAGGAAAAATTTTTCCCTTACATGTGTATTCCCTTTGTAAAATGAGAGACTCCAAGTATAGATTTTTGTACAGCTCAAACCATGTCCTTACCACACTCCAGGGAAATATCCACATGATGTGGATGTTCTATATACTTGTATACTTTTCTTAAAACCAATAAAACTTTATTGAACAAAAAAAAAATAGCAATTGTAATTACATATATATGCAATCTATGTATGTAACTGCTGTTGCTTACATGTTAAAATGCTTCTAAGAATAGAACATTGGTTCCTATGTATCTTTATGAAATTACCCAAGAAAAGCTAAATAAATCTTGGCCAAAATTATCCCTCTCTTCTATTAAACTGCGCTAGCAGTTTTTAGCGCAGAGAGCCACGCTGAATGGCCTGCGCTGCTCCCGAAGCTCATAGGAACTCTATGAGCGTTGGGAGCTGCGCGGGCCATTCAGCGTGGCTCCCCGCGCTAAAAACTGCTAGCGCAGTTTAATAGAAGAGGTCCTAAGATTCAGCTATTTATGCTTGCTCAGGAGCAGCTGTAAAATGTTCACATGTATTTACAATGAGTGTAAATCATGACTCCATCCAAACTCTTCCAGCAAACACGCCTACTCCCAGGATATTTAAAAGAGCACATGAATGGAGTAATTTTATAAAACAAGAAAGACAGCGAAGGCAACCTAAGGTGCTCAAATTTTTTTTTTAATTATGTCAATCAAGACTCGATATGTACGTTTCGGCAGTCTAAAAATAAGTAACATATATCAACTAAAAAATGAACATCAACAATAAATATTTTAAAAAATCAAGTAACATAAAGCGACTGAAAAAATTACAATAGTAAACATTGTCAATATATTAAATAATGTATACCATTCTGCTGTTAAAAACATGACCAGAATATAAAAAAGAGAAAAAATAGAGAGAAAAATAATTATATATACTAAGAATGATTAACCCCCCCTTTTATAAAACCATGATAGCAGTTTTTAGTGCAAGCCAGCACACTGAATGCTCTGCGCTGCTCCTGATACTCATAGTAACTCTATACCCCTCTTCTACGAAACTGCAATAGCAGTTTCTAGCATGGGGAGCCACGCTGAATGGCCAGCGCTGTTCCCAATGCTCATAGGAACTCAATGAGTGTTGGGAGCAGTGCATGCCATTCAGCGCAGCTCTCTGCGCACGAAACTGCAATCGCAGTTTCGTAGAAGAGGGGGAATAGAGTATTGAGAGCAGCGCAGAGCATTCAGCGCACTAGTCTGTGCTAAAAACTGCTATTGCGGTTTTGTAAAAGGGGGCAGTTAAATGTAATATGTGAACAAATTTAAATGAAACGCTTAACTAATACCTTTGGATATATACCTTTGAAGATAACAATGAGTTTATTAAATTTATTATAATGTTTGATATTTATCTATTTTTAACACTTAGATCTAAGCAGATCACAATTTACAAAAGTTAAAAAAAAAATTTTTAAAAATAAAATACATAAACATTATTACATATTCGAGAACATAGAAATATATAAAAGAAGGGAATAAAATATGTATGTAAAATATATATATATATATATGGGTAATATTCTACAGAGAGGACCCAAAAATTTTATATATAAGTATAAATTAACCACCTCCTTTACAAAGCCATGCTAGCATTTATAGCGTTGGCCGCGGCAGTGACAGCTCAGACACTCGTAGGAATTCTATGAGCATCGGAACTATTACTGCAGTGGCCGGCACTAAAAACGCTAGCGCGGCTTTATATAGGAGGGGTAAATGAACTATAAATCTATTGAATATATTTCTCTATTGAAAATTAATTTATCATATTAATGCAATATATACAATAGATGTGTGTGTGTATGTGTGTGTATATATATATATATATATATATATATATATAAAATTTGTATATAAACTTTCCACATGAATATACATATCATATTACATCACTAAAAATCTCCGTATAGAATTATAATACGTTACCCCCCCCTTTACAAAAGCATAGTGCATTATTTAGTGCTGGCCGTGGCGGTAACAGCTCCTACACTCATAGGAAGTGGCGGGCATCGTAGAGTTCTTAAGGAGGTGCGATTCACATCAAAGGTAGGTGCTGCAAATGTAGGTCTGGAAAATGCTGGCCTACATTTTCGCCGCCTACCTTTACTGGAGGCACGATTCTCTGACCGTTCCCGCTGCGCATTCCACAACCTTTTCTAAGGCAGCCACCGGCAAAGATGCCGGTTAGAGAATCCGGGCCTTTCTGTAAAATGGGTGGCGGTAATTAAAAAAAAAAAAAATAAATGACCATGTTCTAATGGCCTTAAATACAAAAAAATAGAAAACAGATCATTTTACGGCTGCAATTAAAATGGCCTTGGTGGAGGGACGAAAGGGGGGGGTTGTATGGTTCTTGCACTTAGTTATAAGTTTCTGTATTGGGGATGAGTTGGGGGAGGGAGGTGGAGTGGCTTCTTCGGGGCTTATCAGAGTCCAGGGCCTCGGAGGGTCATTCTGCTGATTCTAGCCTTGTTTGCCATGAGTCGATTGAGGGGGAATAGGGGGTATTGTTGCTGTTCTTATCTCCTGTATGTTTTTGACACTTGTTGACTATGATAGCATTATTGTTTGCACCTAAAATTGCCTTGGTGTACAGGAAAGACCCATGTGAAGGTGCACCAGGGCCAGTGGCATTGTAAGGGGGTGGGGCGGTCTGCCCCGGGTGCCATATTGGTGGGGGACACCAGCTCCCATCCTCCTTTCCCCTCCCCTCTCCTTTCCTGCACCACCTCCCACTACTGTGCGTGCCGCTTTCCTTTCCCAATACCTCTTTAACGTTCACTGCTCAAGCAGCAATCCCAACCTGCTGCTCATGCCAGTCTCAGCTCTTCCTCTGATGTCACTTCCTGGACCCGTGCCTACATAAGGCGCCACGCTGGCGCGAGCAGCAGATTGGGGTTACTGCTTGAGCCGTGAATGTTAGAGGTACAGAGGAAGGGGCGCGTAGCAGGAGGGGATGGGGAAGGAACGGATGGGGTGGGGTGGAGAAGAGGGTGGGGGAGGGTTGCCGCCGCCTCGGGTGCCTTTCAGTGACCAGGGCCATTTCTTTTATTGCACCTTTGTTAAAGAACCCCAAGACTAGCACTGGAAAAATAAATGTTCATGAATTTTGTTTTAGTCTATATTCTTGAGCTGCCAACGGTGCAGTCCTAATGCTGTGTTATTGTTCTTTTATGCCAAAAGTTGGAAGCTGTGTTATAGCCATTTAATATTCTATCTGAATTGAATGTTGGTTTTATGGATTGCTTAAAATCTTAACAAGCAGTGTCTTTCCCCCTTCTTTATACTGTAGCTTAATGCTATAGCTTCACTTATAAAGGAAACCACATCAAAGAGTACATGTTTGGCAGCTGTTTCTGAGGCTACCCAAAGGTAATGTTTTTGATCAAATACTTAGTTTTAGAGGGAACACTTACATGATGGGATTTTTTTTTTCATGTTTTCTAAAGGATGCTATTATATGAGTGTCATATATTCATGAGTTATTGCAGGTTGGAAATGTAGACTGCGCAAGGATTTCAAGCTTATGTGTTCTAGCTTTTTAAATGGTTAAATTTTGTTAATAATTATATATATTGGAAGTAACTGTCACATTTATTTGTTAAATATTCTATACTGTTTCCCCAGGGGAGTTCAGAACAGTTTACATAAATATATTCAGGTCCTGGTGAGCTCACAATCTATCTAATTTACCTTGCCCAAGGTCACAAGGAGCAGCTGGGTTTGAACCCACAGCCTCAGGATGCTGAGGCTGTAGCTTCAACCACTGTAAAATAAGAAAAAGTCTACTCTACGAGAGGGGTCACAACATATAAACTGGAAGGAAAAGACCTGCTCTCAATTCTGGGAACTATCTTAAACCTGCGGGCTTTCAAAGTTTGTACCTTGCATGCACTCTTGGGTACTTTATGCCTGATATGCCCTGGTGAACTTTTGACTTTCTGCCAATAAGCTCCCATGAACTGATAGCAATCCCCAGCTATTTATTAAATCTCTAGAGATTCCTGGTGTATCTAACCAATATTAATCAAGTAGTGCAAACTTTGAAAACCCGCAGGTCAGTGGTGTACCTAGCATATGTGACACCCGGGGCCCATAATTTTTTGGCACCCCCCCCCATCTGTATGAAAAACATGATTTTTAGTAACAAGCCACATGTCACACATGAGTACCTAGGAAAAGGCAGCATCTTACATATTGCAGTGAGCAGTACATCAATATACCCATTGTAAAACAAAACAAGCCAGACTAGTACAGATCAATCCTACACCGTCAATCCTAACAGAAAACCATGTCTTTCGAACACACAGAACACAGAAAACACCTTCGCTTAGTATGGAATATGTCATCACAAACTAACCCCTCCCCCTTTTACAAAACTGTAGTGTCGATTTTAGCCACGGTGGTAACAGCTCTGACGCTCATAGAATTCTGAGCATCAGAGCTGCTACCACCACGGCTGGCACTAAAAAACGCTCCACAGTTTTGTAAAAGGGGGGATAAAATAGAAATAGATAGACAAAGGTTAAATTGAACCAGCAAGAAGCTGGACTCTGCATAAAATGCAACACCATAGAAACAGTGACACATGTCTCCTAAAGCAATAAATAAATAGAAAATTTTTGTTCTACCTTTGTCTTCTCTGGTTTCTGCTTTCCTCATCTTCTTGTTACTGTCTTCCATCTCTCTGCCCCTCCCTATATGGCATCTTCTCTCCTTCTATGCCCCTTCCAGAAACTGTATGCCTCCCCCTTCCATCTCTCTTTTCAACCCCATTGGTCTGGCATCTCTCTCCTCTCCTTCCCTCTCCCACACCTCTCTTCTGCAATCCCTTTCTTCCCTCATTTTCCTTTTCAATTTATTTTCTGCATCCATCTAGATTACGTTCTTACTATCCTCTCATTAATTTCCTTTTTTACTGTCTTCCTACAGCTCGCCACCTCTTTCCCTCACCCACTCCAGTTTTTCCCTAACTCAATCCTTTTCCCCATCATCTGCCCTCTTCTCTCTCCCCACTTCCATCATCTGCCCCTTCTCCCTACTTCCATCATCTGCCCTCTTCTCTCTCCCCTTTCTCCCTACTTCCATCATCTGATCCCTTCTCTCAATCTCTCCATCCACCACAGGCCCATCTTTCTCCCTTCCTCACCTTTCCAATTTTGGCAACAAGATCTGCAACCCCCCCTGCAATGACACTTAAGATCGGCAACGGGCCTCCTTCTACCCCTGGCATCAACAGAACTTCAGATCGGCAACACGGTGCTCAGTCAAAAGCGGAAACAGGAAGCTGAGTCAGAGGGAAGCTTTTGACGTGAGCACTAGAGAATGACACGGGGAAAAAAATCTGTCCCCGTCACTGCACCGTCCCCGCCATCCCATTCACTGCCCCATCACCGTCTCCACAGCATCCATACAAGCCTCAGTACTGCAATATTTAGCTTATTCCTTCCTTATAAATCAAAGTTCTGGCTGCTGAACTGGAGAAAGATGTTCAGTTGGCTGGGCTTTGTTTATGAATTTTTTATCAACACAACTAATATACTACTTTATCCTGAAGCGAAAAAAAAAAAAAATAAATAAAATTTTTTTTCTAACTTTGTTGCCTGGTTTCTGCTTTCCTCATGTTCTCATTCAATTCCTTCCATCCACTGTCTCTCTTCTCTCTGCGTCTTCCATTTGATCTGTTACTGTGCCTCTCCCTTTCTCCCCTCTTCCAAATTGGTCTGGCACCCATCTTCTTCCCTCCACTCCCCCCATAGTTTGTCTTCTTCCCTGCCAGCATCTTCTCCCCACTCTCTCTTCCCCATTTCCCTTCAGCGTCTTCTCCCCATTTCCCTTCAGCGTCTTCTCCCCACTCTCTCTTCTCCATTTCCTTTCAGCGTCCTTCTCCCCTCCCCATCTTCCCCATGTCCTGTCAGCGTCCTTCTCCCCTCCCCATCTTCCCCATGTCCTGTCAGCGTCCTTCTCCCCCCCTCTGTCTTCCCCATGTCCTTTCAGCGTCCTTCTCCCTCCCCCCGTCTTCCCCATGTCCTTTCAGCATCCTTCACCCCTCTCCTTTTAGCGTCCTTCTCCCCCCTCTATCTTCCCCATGTCCTTTCAGCATCCTTCTCCTCCCTCATTTCCCTTAAGCGTCTTTTCCTCTCCACTCCACCTTTCCTTCCTTTCTCCCTCCCTGCCCCTTACCTTCATGGCGCTTCCCCCCCCAGCCTGCCCTCCCACCCGCCCAACAACAGGCCCGGTCCGACAAACCTCCTTGCCCTGTGGCCGCGAGTCTAAATTACCTTCTTACAGCAGCCAGAGCATTGTAGTTGCATATGGCTGCCGTAAAGATCGTCTCTGATGCAACTTCCTGTTCCAGCAGATGTAAATTCTCAAAATTGACATAATTCAATCACTAAATTCAAAATTAAATAATTTCCCCCTACCTTTGTTGTCTCCCTCCCTCCATGCTATGCCTCACCTTCTGGCCTACTACCGCCTGGCCATTTTATGCCGCCCCCGGTGTTATCTTCAGGCCAGCTCCCTCTTCCTCATTGATGCAGTGCACAAAGCTGCAGGCAGTGGCTCATTGTGCGTCCCGTGCCTCATCTGGAAGCCTTCCCTCTGACATTGCAACGTCAGAGAGGCGGCTTCAGGTTCAGGTGCAAGACGCATGTAGGAGCCACTGCCCTTGGCTTTGTGCACTGAATCAGTGAGGAAGAAGAAGCTGGCTCGAAGAAAACACTGCTCGATCGCACTGTGGACTGGCGGTTAAAGAACATTGTTTTGGGCCTGATGCATGTGCTGGTCCTGTGGACCGGCAGGAAATTTCTGTGAACCGGCACCAGTCCATGGACCGGTGGTTGAAGAACACTGCTCTAAATGGCACCATAACATACTTGTAGGTGTCCTACCAGTGCCTGTTGAGTCCAAAACGCTGTTGAAAACGGTGCTTAAAAGAACTTTCAAGGCGCCTACTGGTGCCCTAAAGCCATTGTACTTGTGGCTAACAAGTTAGGCACAATTCACGTCAAAAGTAGGTGCCGTAAATTTAGGCCTAGAAAATCCTGGCCTACATTTCCAGCCCCTACCTTTGCTGGAGTCACGATTCTCTAAATGGCAACATTAGAAGGGAGCCAAGGCCAGCGCAAGCAAGTAGTAGATGCTTCTCATGCTGGCGAACATTTAAGGAGCTCGGAGGTGGGGGGAGGGGGAGCAGAGAGGAGGAAAGGCACCAGTGTCCCCATGAACAGCGCCCAGTGCGATCCGCCTCCTCCTTACTATGCCACTGAGTATGGTTATGGTTATCTTTATTTTCTCTGCAGATATCAAAGCTGTTTATAATACATTGAATAGTAAGCAGATAGTCTAAGTAGTTTCCCCATCTGTTCCTAGTTGTCCAAGGTCAGTGCATAACCAGGACCACATAAAAGTCAGTCCTATCTTTATGCAATGTCCTATTGCTGAATATTGCACTTAACCGACAACCAGAGCATGTGGCCCAACATTGAATTTCTGGGTATAACACCGACTGGAGTCAAGAAAATGTTGAGTGCCACTGGTTGAATTTCAACCCCTTAATGATTTACCGTCTTTTCAGGTCATGATATATTAGAAGTCTTATGTTCTTATAGGTTTGGATAGGTTCCTAGAGGATAAGGGGATTGAGGGGTACAGATAGGATTTGATCTAGGTTATAGGAATAGTCAGGGACCACTGCACAGGTGATAGGCCTGAGGGGCCGCCGCGGGAGCTGACCACTGGGCGGGATGGACCTCTGGTCTGACCCAGCGGAGGCAAATTCTTATGTTCTTATGTTCTTAAGTCCTTCAGTCAGAACCAGAAAATAAAAACCTTATGTAGACAGAAGTTCAAAAAGAAAGAAAGTTGAGTAAGACAACGGAACATACATAAGGAGTCAAAAGGGAGGTTCGAAACAAGAGGTTTATTAGTGACAGTTCAATTTGGGTCTGTTGAATTACTGTGCTTTACTAATAGATCGCCCTTTTAGACTCCTTGTGGATTTTTCATTGTTCTATTTTCTTTCTTTTTGGATGTTAGAAGACTTGTCATTTTTTAAACTAGTTAAATGATCATGAAAAAATGTGTTACTTTTGAAAGAGCCAAACTGCTTTATCAATCCCTCCTGACTGATGATGTGGCAACCAACTTCATAATATGATTTGAATTTATGCAAAGTAATGCTGTACAGAGGCCACGCTTTGCTCTGTCATGCAGCACTTTGTTTCATTCAGAGTACACTGGGCCATCATTATTCCCTGTACTGTGTTCCTAAGACCAGGTACTATCATTTAGAGTAATAATTTTTCTTTAATGGCTGCTTTGTCTCGGCATGTCTGTCTATGGCCCCCTTGGGAATAATAAAGCATGTTCTAGAGAAACCCTGCTTTTGACCTTGCTTTTCTAGTTTGGTTTGGAGGAAAAAAAGAGAGATATTGTTCTTGGGATCAAAATGATGGATCAGAATGCAAAAGCGTAAATAAGAAGTTGTTGTGTGTTCAACCAGCGAGCATAAAGTTGATTTGCAAAAAGAGATGAAAGAGCTCCATAGAGTAATGGGAAAAACTGGAATTTAGCATTCAGTGTAATTCTTTCTCCTGTGTGTACTTGAGAATGACATGGGGACAAATTTCTCCCCCTACTTCCACGGGAACTCATTTTCCTGTCCCTGCCTCATTCTTGCAAGCTCTGTCCTCATCTGCACGAGCCTCAAACGGTGTCAGGTCAAAAGCGCGCCGGGACAAAGGCGCGCCCAGACAATTGAGCGCAGCGCGCGCCGCCGCTCTGCTCTAAATTACTGTTTTTAGTGCTCCGACGGGGGGGAGGCGTGGGGGGGAACCCCCCCACTTGTGTGTAAGTAGCAACATTCTAGAGCTCAGATTGTGATGTCATAATGCTTCATTCCACCTATGCCTAAGCTCCATCCTCATCTGCACAAGCCTCAAATACTTTAAAATCCTAAGTAGCAACATTCTAGAGCTCAGATTGTGATGTCATAATGCTTCATTCCACCAATGCCTAAGCTCTGTCCTCATCTGCACAACCCTCAAACACTTTAAAATCATAAGTAGCAACATTCTAGAGCTCAGATTGTGATGTCATAATGCTTCATTCCACCAATGCCTAAGCTCTGTCCTCATCTGCACAACCCTCAAACACTTTAAAATCATAAGTAGCAACATTCTAGAGCTCAGATTGTGAGGTCATAATTTCTCATTCCACCAATGCCTAAGCTCCGTCCTCATCCGCACAAGCCTCAAACTCTTTAAAATCATAAGTAGCAACATTCTAGAGCTCAGATTGTGATGTCATGATGTCTCATTCCACCAATGCCTAAGCTCCGTCTCATCTGCACAAGCCTCAAACTCTTTAAAATCATAAGTAGCAATATTCTAGAGCTCAGATTGTGATGTCATAATGCCTCATTCCTCCAATGCCTAAGCTCCGTCCTCATCTGCACAAGCCTCAAACACTTTAAAATCATAAGTGTTCAAAATTTGTGCGGTTAAGGCAGGGACAAAGACAGCGACAGAACTCTCAGGGATGGGACGGGGAAACTGTGTTCCTGCGGGGACAAATTTGTCCCCGTGTCATTCTCTAGTGTGTATTTGAGAAGTTTAGTGTCTTGTTGCAGGTTAATGAAGGCATCGCTGTCCATTAAAGTGCTTGTATACATGTTAAAGGACCTCGGGGTTAGCTTTTTTTTTGCATATTCCCTTGGATTCTAAATATGGTGCCAGTATTTGGGGAGAAACCACAAAGGAAGGGAGGACCCCGCAAAAAAAAAGACCAAAAGAAAGTGGGGTCAAGGTAATGGGCTTTCAAAACCACACCAAGTTTATTCAATAAAAGAAACAAAAGGGGCAGCGGTATAGTAAGGGTGGGAGGTGCCTGGGGTGGTGGTGCCCCTCCCCACCCTCTTCTCCATCTCCCTGACTGCACGCACGGTGTCTGATGTTCAAACTTTTGATGGATTTTCTCCAGAGTTCTCATTATCTTTATTTTCTTTTCCCAGTATAACACGGACTTCTCACGCCTCTGCCCATGACACAACCTTCAACAAAATGTTTTTGTTTTGGTTTTTTTTTAAACATACGGAATGTTTTTACTTTACCTGTCCCTTTACCTGTGTGTTAGGGAAAAATGCTTGAGTACCTGATTGTAAAAATCCGCTTAGATAAACTTGATAGGCGGTATATAACCCCCCCTCATAAAACCTAATAATAAACCTTAATAACCTTTAATAAAAAAAATCCCCAAAGATTGTTTGCCCTCTAGGGACCTTGGCTTTTTGAAACCTTAATAAATAAATACATTTTCCACACTTTTTTCCCTCCTTTACTAATGCGTAGTGCAGGTAGTAACGCCGGCAGTGGCGGTAACTGCTTCCATGCTCATAGGAATTCTCTGAGCGTCGGAGCAATTACTACCGCTGCTGGCGCTAAAACCCACGCTACGCATTAGTAAAGGAGTGGGGGGTTGTTTGCTCACAAATATTAAAACTGTACCATGTTTCTTGTTTTTAAGATGAAAGCACATAGGGATCCTTTTACTAAGGCTGTTATAGCGTGCACTAAATATTAGCATGCGCCAAATGCTTACGTGTCCATAAATTATAATGGATGCGTTAGCGTTTAGCGCATGCTAAAATGGCTAGTGGCGCTTTAGTAAAAGGACCCCTTAATTCTTTATAGTAGTTTATTTTTTTCTTTAAATTTTCGACTATGTTGCATCAAAAGTGCAATTAAATTACAATCAAACCTTGGTTTGCGAGCATAATTTGTTCCAGAAGCATGCTTGTAATCCAAAGCACTCGTATATCAAAGCACATTTCCCCATAGGAAATAATGGAAACTCAGACAATTCGTTCCACAACCCAAAAACTTGAATACAGTATTATACGTACTCGAATTGCAAGACTTCGCTCGTTTAGAACCATCGGCTCAGTTGTGATGATATGACGTGTGTATACCGAATGTACTTGTATTGCAAGACCTCGCTCATTTAGAACAGTCACTCCACTCTTGCAGCGTCAGAGAGAAAACCACCATCGGCTCAGTTGTGATGTTGTGAAGTGTGTATACTGTATGTACTTGTATTGCAAGACATTGCTTGTATATCAAGTTAAAATTTAATCAAATGTTTTGCTTGTCTTGCAAAATACTTGCAAACCAAGTTACTTGCAATCCAAGGTTTTACTGTATTGACTTCCATTCTATAGCCAAACCACAGGTTTTTTGGTTTTTGTTTTAATTCAGGGTGAATTACAGATTAGTTTGACTTAAGATCTCAAACAGCATCTGCTTTATACTTGAATGCCTTATTCCCAGGCTTGGGAAATAGTTTGCAAAATTTTTATTGGCTTGTCACCTTCATTGCATGAAAAAAAAAAAAAAAAATCAAGACTCTTAGAACATATTTTGACATGTTTGCAGACCCTTAGGGTTCCTTTTACAAAGCCGCGGTAGCGGTTTAACGCGCGTAATAGCGCACACTAGCCACTACCGCCTCCTCTTGAGCAGGTGATAGTTTTTCGGCTAGCGAGGGGGTAGCGCGTGATTAAAATTTGCGTGCGCTAAAGCTGCTAACGTGGCTTCGTGAAAGGAGCCCTTAAAACTCTAGCAAGTACGGGGAAAAAAGTTAACTCTGATTTTCACTTTCCTTAGGTAAAAATGACTACATTTCTAGCACTGATTCTTGCTGGACTGTAAATGGGAAGGGTATGTGTAAGAACTTAATGAAAGCAAAGCACAGATATGAGCAGACAAATGATTCTAGCCATATGTCCTCCATCTGTGATATTTCTTGAGCAGAATAAGACCAAGTAGGACCTCATTTGCTTTGAAGGCATCCTCTGTTCTCTGCGGTGGTAATTTTTTTAGAGCATGGTTATCCAATCTTGGTCCTTGAGGGACCGGCGCAGTCTAGTTTAATTTTTAGGATACCCCAATGAATATGCATGAGATCTATTTGCATGCAGTGCCTCCATTGAATGCTGATAGATCTAATGCTTATTCATTGTGGGAATCCTTTAAAGTGGAAAACCAAACAGCAAAGGAGACTCAGGTGTTCAATGTCTTATTTTGTAGCAAGATGACACAATCGTGTTTGGCCCCAAATGGGCCTGCCTCAGGAGTCTAAACAAACATTTATAAATAAACATGAATGACTTAAAATGATATGATAATATTAATTCTCATAATAATAATAATGAAACATAAAAATTGGACCCAGAGATCGTACAATTATACATCCTATAAATCAGTATAATAAAATCAAATCTAAAAGATTTTAATAATAGTATCATTAAACACAACACAAATAATTGCTATTTACAAAAAACTCAAAGAACAAGAAGGGATGTCAATATAATAACTTCAAAAATATATACATCCAATAATCTATCCAGCACTACATACATCAATACCTTCAAACCCCAATCATACTCAAAATTGAAGAAAAGACCTCAGTGTCTAATAATTTATATTCATACATAAACATCATATGACATTAATGACCATAAAACATGTATAAATAAATTTTGCAAAAAATGTTATTTTGTCTTATTTCAATAAAAATAAGAAATTAAAAAAGGAAAAATCTAAAAAAGGAAAAAAAAAAGGGGGGGGGGGGCGCATGATCACTAAAGAATGCATTGTAAATGCCCATGGAGATCAAAAGAACTCTTATCATCAAATGTAGTCCTATTTATATGTCTGAATTATGATAACACCTGAAAGACTTAAGAGTAGTCCTAGTAAATCTGTGTGCAAAGGATTACCTGGAATCAGAGTGATGATAATTGTGATATTCTTCTGAGTCAATCAAAAAACCAATGTTATAAAACAAAAAAAATAGCTCCTACAAGAAAGGAAAAAGGGGGGAAAAAAGAGAGAGAGAAAAGTGAAATTAAAGAATTATTTAGTAATATATAAATAATTGTTTCCTTGTGTGATAGGGAGTCAATTATTGAAGCTATTGATTATTGAATATAAGTCCCATTTGGTTGGAAAGGATTAATGAATATCCATGAGACATATTTGCATGCCTGTCTCCTCTGTTATATGCAAATCTCTCTTGTGCATATTTATTAGGGATATCCTGAAAACCCGACTGGCTGCGAGTCACCCGGGATCGAGTTAAGAACCACTGAACTATGCCATTTCATGAGATCATGGGGGAGCGTTCTCAAATTGTGCTGTATAATGATACCAATTAGTTTGCTTTTCGGCTATGCATATATCATGTAAGCTGAAGCAATTTCCATTAGCAACTGCTACAAGAGCAATTACACTCACGCCTTTAAAAATATGGGGCAAGACATAAGTGACAACCGCTCTTAAATATCTCAGTAATTATTGGAGAAGTGGAATCGAGTAGTTGTTTCAGAGACTCCATCCTTAATGGTATAAATAGCATAGAAATAAAGTTTACGCATCTGTTTTGTTAAAAGCCAACCCTTGCTTGCTACTTCATAGATCTCCTCGTTTAAGCTGTTCTAATTTAACAGAATCCTTTCTTTAAAAAAGAACATGTAGTTTTCTTATCCCCTTTCATGTAAGCTACTTGCTCTCCTTCTGTTTGACAGCCTTGTTGGATAGCAGGTCCAGCTGTAAACAATCCTGTAGGTATTCGTGGCATGCATCCCGAACAGCTGTGAACAACACAAGCAACAGAATCTGGAACTTTGAAGCTCACTTCAGGTCTTTTTATCCTGGGTAAAGTAGAGAAGTACATTTGGCTGACATGTGTCTCGGAGTAACAGCCTCCAGCAGCACATCTTCAACACTAAACACCATGTGTATGTAGTGTGCTCCCCAGGGCCTGTCCAAGCGTATTGGGTGCCCTAGGTGGACTTTCAGCTGTATGCCCTCCTAAGGGTGTCTCAAGGTTAGGGTTCCAGATGTGCAGGAAAACTCAAACATGTCCTCTTTTTAGAGGACTGTCCGAGTGACCAGATGGATTTCCAAAAGCCGGCAGTTTGTCTGGATTTTGGAAGGCCCCGAGCTCAAGGACGCATCTGAAGACTGATTGAGTATATGCAAATGCAATATGATGACATCACCCGCATGCATGTGATGTCATTGCTTTGCATCCATACATACTTGGAAGCCCTCCAGACATGGTCCAAACTTGGGGAAGAAAAAACTAGGTTTGTGTGGGGGCGGGACTGGGGGGTGGAATGGGGTGGGGCTGGAGGGTGGAATAGGATGGGGGCCACATATTCTCTTTTTTGCATGAACAAAACTGGTAACCCTACACAAGGTCCTGCCCTCTAGTGCTGCCTGATTCATGATTTGAATCGGTTCACCGATTTCACTTTGGGTGAATTGATTCGAATCGATTTAAAACAAAAAAAAAATCAGCTTCCCGATTCGGCTGACCCTCACCCCTTGCCCCCTAAAGCAGGAGCGGCAGCGCTGCTTTTGCTGGCCGGCCGCTGCCTCACCTGCTTTAGAGGGCGAGGGGGGAGGGTCAGCCAGTTAGTGCTGGCGTCCGGCTTCCCCTCCCAGCATCCAGTTTCCCCCCACCCCTGGCGTCCGGTTCCCCCCCCGGCCTCCCTGCACCGTTTACCTTAAAGAAGCAGTCTGCAGACAAGATCGTGATGTTAGCGATCTTTGCAAACTGCTTCTGAGCTGTTTCCTCCACCACGATCCTGCCTTTGATGTCAGAGAAGGGGCGGGACCACGGCAGAGGAAACAGCTCTGAAGCAGTTTGGAAAGATCGCTAACATCGCGATCTTGTCTGCAGGCTGCTTCTTTAAGGTAAACGGTGCAGGGAGGCCAGGGGGGGGGGAACCAGATGACAGTGGGAGGCCAGGGGGAACACGCAGGCCTTCCCGGGGGGAGGGGGGAGCAGTTCTTCGTGGTAGGGGGTGGGGTAGGCCTTCAGGGGGGACAGGCAGGCAGGCCTTCAGGGGGGACAGGCAGGCAGGCCTTCAGGGGTGAGATGCAGGCTTTTAAGGGAGGGGGGAGAAAGCCTTCAAGGAGGGAGACAGGCCTTCAAGGTGGGGAGACGGGCCTTCAAGGTGGGGAGACGGGCCTTCAGGGGGGATGCAGGCCTTCAAGGGGGGACAGACCTTCAAGGGGGACAGGCAGGCAGGCCTTCAAGGAGGGGACAGGCCTTCAAGGGGGAGAGGCAAGCAGGCCTTCAAGGGGGGACAGTCCTTCAAGGTGGGGGACAGGCCTTCAAGGACGGTGGCACAGGCCTTCAAGGATGGTGGCACAGGCCTTCAGGGGGTTCAGGCAGGCCTTTAGGGGGAGTTGTAGGCCTTCAGGGAAGGTGGGGGTTACAGACCTTCAGGGGAGGGAGGCCCTGGTGAAGAAGTACACGGAGGGAGGGAGGGAAGGGCGGTTCAAAGAGACGTGCATATGCTGGACTTTGGGGGGGGGAAGAAATAATGGGTCTAAAAATGGAGGAGAGGGAGAGAGATGATGGACAATGGGATTTAGGGAGGGAAGGAACAGTAAGGGAGAGAAGTTGGACACAAGGGATGGTGTGGAGGAGGGATAGAGATACTGGATAGGAGGGTAGTTGGGAAAAGAAAGGGAGAGATGGTGGACCCTGGGGTGGTGGGGAAGGAGGGTGAGATGCTGGATGAAAGAGTAGTTGAGAAAAGGTGGATCTGGGGAGGGTGACGAAAAAAAGGAAAGATGCCAGACCTCCTGGGGAGGGAAGGGAAACAGAAGGGGAGGACAGAGATGGCAGATGGATGATTAACACGGAGAAAGAAGAAATAAGGAGACCCTGGCAAGCAAGTTATCAGAAGACAACCAGAGCCTGGGACCAACAAGATTTGAATAATGACCAGACAACAAAAGGTAGAAAAACTAATTTTATTTTTTGTTTTGTGATTACAATATGTCAGATTTGAAACATGTATCCTGCCAGAGCTGGTGTTAGACCGCAAACATGAGCTAGGATTTAACAGAGAGAGGAAAAGTCTTTTTTATTTGTTTACACCACAGTGCCAGTGTGGTTAGGAGAAGGCAAAGGGGGTGAAGAGGCTATAAAATAAACCCACCAGGATGTTTGAAAAAAACACCCAATTGGGCAGGAAAATCGAATCGAATCGCAAAACCAATTCAATGGGCTGAATCGAATCGAATCAAAATTTTTTTTTCCTGAATCGGGCAGCACTACTGCCCTCTCTCCCCAATAGGCATCTTCCCTACCCATGCCTCCAGCTGGTCAGCATTTCTCTTCCCCTCTCCTACCCCTCTAAGCAGCCAGCATTTCTGCTTCCCCTCTTTACCTGCCTCAGTTGACCAGCCTCTCCTCTTCCCCTCTCTATCCCCTGGCAGTTGGTCAATATCTCTGTTTCCTCTCTCTACCCCCTCAGGTGTCCAGCATCTCTCCTTCCTCTCTTTACCTCAGTCCCCAGAAATAGGCGAACATATTTATATCCTCTCTATCCCCCCCCCAAGTTGGCCAGCATCTCTCCTTCCTTACCCCCGACCTATATCTAGCATTTTCCCCCTCTTCTCTGCCTGCTGCCAACCCCATCTCTTTCTGTACCAGGCTCAAGCTTAAAGAATAGTAAGCACTACATGGGCCCTTGTAAGTACAGACCTGGTGTTGCTATGCCTTGAGCCATGAGACTGTACTTACAGGGTACACACTGTGCTCACTCTCTAAGCATTGCCAGAGCTTGTGGTAAAAGCAAATAGCATAGCTGGTTTTAAGAAAGGTTTGGACAAATTCCTGGAGGAAAAGTCTATAGTCTGTTATTAAGATATGGAGGAAGCCTTTGTTTGCCCTGGATCAGTAGCATGGAATGTTGCTACTCCTTGGGGTTCCAGAATCTTTTGTTACTCTTTTGGGATTCTAGAATCTTGCTATTCTTTGGGATTCTGTATGGAATGTTGCTACTCTTTGGGTTTTGGTCAGGTACTAAGAACCTGGATTGGCCACTGTGAGAACGGGCTACTGGGCTTCATGAACCATTAGTCTGACCCATTAAGGCCATTCTTATGTTCTTATGTTTACAGATGGCGTAGGAGAAAGTAGAAGGCAGCAGTGGCAGTAGAAGGGATGGACTTGCGTATACTGAAGCCATGCCCCCCCCCAGTTCTGTTTCCCTAAATGGATGTCTAGTTTGCCTAGTGGCATGGCCAGTCTTGTTAGCCCTAAGAGGTATTGCCATGTAATGACAGTCAAGGGGAGGGGGAAGCAGCCATGGATGAAATGCTACCAACTTCACAGGCAAATTAGTCAGGAGAGGTGGGTTAATAGATATCAGAGAATTTCAGTGCCCTACATTCCTTCTCTTGTCTTGCTTTCTAGGAGCATCCCGAGTCCTGAGTCATGCTATCATCAAAGCAGTCCTTTGTGTAGATTAAGGTAGACCTGGGGGAAAACCACTACGTATCCTTGGGGTTAAGTAGCGTAGAATCTCACCATTCTTTGCCATTCTGGACTGACCATTGTTAGACTTGGGATACTGGGCCATATAGACTTTTGGTCTGATCTATAGGAAGACTTTCATGTTCTGGCTTCTAAAAATAAGTAATAGTGATATACCGCTCCCCATATTGAGGATTACTGTATTCTAGGGGCATGACTAAGTGAAACTTAAATACAAAACTCCAAAGAATGGTGAGTTCTCATCTGTTACTTCTTTAGGGCCTCACTTGCTTAGAGCTTATTGTTTATGCATAATGACAATATTGAAAGTTTGGTTTGTTTCTTAAGCTCCTTAAAAAGTTATTGTTACCTATCACAAGTTATGACATGGTACTGTCCACATTGTTCGTTAAGATCCGAAAGGGCAACACGTCTGTCAATGGATGGTTTGCGATGGGTGAAATACATTGATTCTAGAACAAAGGTCACTTCATTAGCTGAGGTGAATCTTTGGAGTAACCTGGTAGGACAGTTGAGAATGGTGGATAACATTCAGGGCTCCTTTTATCAAGGTGCGCTACGGGGGTTAGCGCGTCGGACATTTCATCATGTGCTAACCCCTGCGGCAAGCCAAAAAACTAACGCCTCGTCAATGGAGGCATTAGCGACTAGCGCGGCAGGCGGTTTAACGTGCGGTATTCCGTGCATTAAAACCCTACCACAGCTTGATAAAAGTATCCCCCAGTGTTTTAAAAAAACTTTAAAAAATATCCCAATTTGTGGAAGCTTTTTTAAAATAGCTGTGAAGCATTTTTTAATAAGGAGCAGAAAATGCAAGATGAGTACCTTTTATGATATCATTGTCATGTTATGTTGGCCTCGTCATCTGTGTTAATGTGGATATCATCCATCTTCAGCAGGCCTAGGGCCTAAAGCTCCCTCTTCATTGTGGTCTTCTCAGTCAGGGACCAGTTCCCATGGAGAATCCCCAGCACTTTGGTCTTATAAAATGACTTTCGAGTGCAAGGCTCTAATTCAAAGAGGCTACTCAGATGTAGTCATTGCCACTCTTTTACGGGCGAAAAAGCCCTCTACTATGGTGACCTATGCAGAAATTGGATGTGCAAAGAGTCAGTTCAGCAGAAGTGTAGATGTTAAGACAACTTAATTCTAGTTGCAAGATGTACTATTTTTTAATATTTTGTATGTTTTTTGGAAACTGCCTAGGTTTAGGCGGTGTATACATTTTTAAATAAATAAATATTTTTGTAACGTACTTAGGTTTTAAGTGGAATATATGTTTAACTAAATAAATAAAATAAAATTTAAAGTTGGATTTGTTTCTTAAACTCCACAGAAAGTTATAAGTCTTTGTGTTGGAGGAGTGGTGACAGAGCAGGTATTGGTTTCCATCTGGTAGTATACCAGTTAATGCCCAGGGTTTTGCTTTAAGTCCTATGCAATTAAAGGCTTGAGTTGGTTAAAATGTAGACTTAAGTCACAGGATTCCTGACTAGAAAGCAGTAATAGGATATGTTCGGTAATATGCTGTTTGAAGAACTGGATCAGAAGGAAAACCCATGATGAAAATATTTTCAAATGGATGAATCACAAGTAGGTTTTATTGCAAGAATGCTCGCTGCCACAAGATTTTCTCCACTATCAGAATTATAGCATATGGAATGGTCACATATATCATTATCTTTTTCAATAAACTACTGTGAGGAATTTTATTACACAGACGGTGGAATGGCCTGGTATAGTTAAATTGGGAATGTACTGGATCGTTTCTGGATGAGGAAAAATTAAGGGACCCCCACCAACATGGTTTTACGAAGGGAAGGTCTTGTCAATCCAACCTGATAAGCTTCTTTGACTGGGTAACAAAAAAGCTGAATGGAGGGGAGTCCCTTGACATCGTGTACTTGGACTTTAGTAAAGCTTTTGATAGTGTTCCACACCGCAGGTTATTGAACAAGATGAACGTGATGGGACTAGGAGGAACGCTGACTGCATGGGTGGAAGACTGGCTTAGCGACAGACTTCAAAGGGTGATGGTAAACGGTACTCTCTCAAAATCGTCAAAAGTGACCAGTGGAGTGCCGCAGGGCTCGGTCTTGGACCCAATGCTATTTAATATCTTTGTAAGGGATCTGACTCAAGGACTTCGAGGCAAAATTGCATTATTTGCCGACGATGCTAAACTGTGCAACGTTGTGGGCAGGGCAACTGAACCTAAAAGCGCAACCACGCAAAACTCTATGGAACAAGACCTACTTTTGCTAGAACAATGGTCCAGTACTTGGCTACTAAACTTTAATGCCAAAAAATGTAAGGTGATGCATCTTGGTAACGGGAATCCTTAACAAAAACTGAAGTAGAAAGGGACTTGGGAGTAATCATCCGTGAAGACATGAAGGCTGCAAATCACGTGGAGAAAGCCTCAGCAAAGGCTAGACAAATGCTTGGATGCATCAGAAGAAGCTTTATCAGCCGAAACCCGAAGTTATAATGCCATTATACAGATCCATGGTGAGATCGCACCTGGAGTACTGTGTCCAGTTTTGGAGGCCACATTACCAAAAGGATGTGAAGAGAATTGAGTCAGTTCAGAGAATGGCCACAAGGATGGTCTCAGGACTTAAAGATCTTTCATATAAAGATCGTCTGAGAAGTCTGCGCTTATACTCGCTCGAGGAGCGCAGAGAAAGAGGGGACATGATAGAAACTTTCAAGTACATAACGGGCCGCCTCGAGGAGGAGGAGGAAATCTTCACTCTTTTACAGGTCCCACGGTGACAAGAGGACATCCTCTAAAACTTAGGGGAGGAAGATTCCATGGGGACACCAGGAAATACTTCTTTACCGAGAGAGTGATTGATAGATGGAATGGTCTTCCACGTCAGGTAGTCGAGGCTAGTAGCACGCTTGACTTCAAGAAACGATGGGACAAACATGTGGGGTCGCTATTGAGGTATGATAGAGGATAGTTTCTCGAGGGTGGAAGGGATCATGATTGGGCAGACTAGTTGGGCTGTTGGCCCTTTTCTGCCGTCATATTCTATGTTTCTATCTTGCCTGTCCAGAATAGAATTTCAAAGAGCTATGGAAAGTTTTTTTGCAGAGTCACTATTCAGATTTGATTTGTTCTAATTGCATAATTTGATGCTACCGTTTATGCCTGCCTTATATGTTAAATGCATTTTGAGACAAGAGTGCATTCCCTAGAACTGAAGGATCCAGGGAAGGTTGTTTAAAAAATGGAAGAACTATATTGCCTTGTTTTTTAAAGCGGGGGAAACAAATCCCATTTTCAATGAAGAGTCAAGTTGGAATTGAGGGTGAAATACTCATGTGGATTAAAAACTGGCTGGCGGATAGGAAACAGAGAGTGGGAGTAAATGGACAATACGCGGACTGGAAATGCGTTACCAGTGGAGTGCCGCAGGGTTCGGTGCTTGGGCCCGTGCTCTTCAACATATTTATAAACGATCTGGAAATTGGCACGACGAGTGAGGTGATTAAATTTGCAGATGATACGAAGTTATTCAGAGTAGTGAAGACGCAGGAGGATTGCAAAGATCTGCAACGTGACATAAACATGCTCGAGAAATCAGCCGCAACATGGCAAATGAGGTTCAACATGGATAAGTGTAAAGTGATGCATGTCGGTAACAAAAATCTTATACACGAATACAGAATGTCCGGGGCGGTACTTGGAGAGACCCTCCAGGAAAGAGACTTGGTCAACAAGTCGATGAAGCCGTCCGTGCAATGTGCGGTGGCGGCGAAAAGGGTGAACAGAATGCTAGGAATGATTAAGAAGGGGATCATGAACAGATCGGAGAAGGTTATCATGCCGCTGTACCGGGCCATGGTACGTCCTCACCTGGAATACTGCATCCAGCACTGGTCGCCGTACATGATGAAGGACACTGAACTACTCGAAAGGTCCAGAGAAGAGAGACTAAAATGGTTAAGGAGCTGGAGGAGTTGTCGTACAGTGAGAGATTAGAGAAACTGGGCCTCTTCTCCCTTGAAAAGAGGAGACTGAGAGGGGACATGATCGAAACATTCAAGATACTGAAGGGAATAGACTTAGTAGATAAAGCCAGGTTGTTCACCCTCTCCAAGGTAGAGAGAACGAGAAGGCACTCTCTAAAATTAAAAGGGGATAGATTCCATACAAACGTAAGGAAGTTCTTTTTCACCCAGAGAGTGGTGGAAAACTGGAATGCTCTTCCAGAGGCTGTTATAGGAGAAAACACCCTCCAGGGATTCAAGACAAAGGTAGACAAGTTCCTCCTGAACCGGAACGTACGAAGGTAGGGCTGCTCTCAGTTAGGACACTGGTCTTTGACCTAGGGGCCGCTGCAGGAGCGGACTGCTGGGCACGATGAACCACTGGTCTGACCCAGTGGCAATTCTTATGTTCTTAATATAATCAAAAACCTTTTAACCCTTGCATGGCATGGGTGTAATAGATAATTACTATTCTAAACATTTTTTTTTTTAAAAAGCTGTCTCTAGCAGCGGTCTCAAACTCAAACCCTTTGCAGGGCCTCAGAAAAAAATAGTTAATGTCTTATTAAAGAAATGACAATTTTGCATGAGGTAAAACTCTTTATAGTTTATAAATCTTTCCTTTTGGCTAAGTCTTAATAATAATATTGTAATTTATAGCTAAAGAGAGATGCGATCATGAAACTGTTTTATTTTACTTTTGAGATTATGATAAACATACTGAGGGCCTCAAAATAGGACCTGGCGGGCCACATGTGGTCCCCAGGCCACGAGTTTAAGACCACTGGTCTGTAGGATTTGAAATCAATGCATTCCAGCTTTTAGTTGTCGAATGCAGAAATAAACATTTCGTCTTGTAGGCATTCCTAATTACATTGCTTACTTCGTGCAACTTTCTTGATCTCAGTTAGATAAAAGTAGTCTTTATTGTTGGGGTGGGAAGGAGAGTGGTGTAGAGCAGTGATTCCCAACCCTGTCCTGGAGGAACACCAGGCCAATTGGGTTTTCAGGTTAGCCCTAATGAATATGCATGAAGCAAATTTGCATGCCTATCACTTCCATCATATGCAAATCTCTCTCATGCATATTCATTAGGGCTAGCCTGAAAACCCGATTGGCCTAGTATTCCTCCAGGACAGGGTTGGGAACCACTGGTGTAGAGCACCTGAATTAGAGAATGACATGGGGACAAAAGTTTTTCCCGTCCCCACAGGAACTCAATTTCCCTGTTCCGTCCCCGTGAGTTTTGTCCCAGTCCCTGCCCCATTCCTGTAAGCTCTGCCTTAATTGCAGGAGCCTCGGACACTTCTGATTTTAAAGTATTTGAGGCTTGTGCAAATGAGGACAGAGTTTGCAGGAATGGGGCAGGGACAGAAAAAGAACTCAGTGGGATGGGAAAATGAGTTCCCACGGGGACGAGGAAAAATTTGTTCCCATGTAATTCTCTACTTGGGAGAACAGTATAGAAAATTGACTAAATAAATAGTGTGAAAAGTTTCAGCCTCTGATAAGCGAACTGGTATTGTGACATCATAATGCCTCATTCCACCAATAAGAGCCAACCTCATCAGTGATGTCACAATGGCTGGATTGTCCTTTACTTGGCTCACTTTAACTACATTCTGATTTCTTGAGTGGTGCAGTGTAAAGAATAGAGAATGACTCAAGGGCACATTTTCCCCTCCCCGCAGAAACTCAATTTCCCTGTCCCGTTCCCGCGAGTTTGTTGCTGTCGCTGCCCCATTCCTGTAAGCTCTGCCTTAACCGCATAAGCCTCGAACACTTCTGATTTTAAAGTGTTTGAGGATTGTGCAGACGAGGACCGAGCTTTCAGGAATGGGGCAGGGACAGAAAAAGAACTCGCTGGCACAGAACGGGAAAATTAATTCCCGTGGGGACGGGGAAAAATTTGTCCTTGTGTCACTCTCTAGCCTGAATCTCTGGATTTAGGCTTTGTGAACTTTTTAAGGCATTAAACATCACGCCAGCTGTTCATAAAGTTAAGTCGGTGTATTTATCCATATTGTGAATAAATGCTGAATATCAGATTACTCCTATAAGCCAAGAATTTCTAGACATGATTTTCTTTGTGTTCTCACTTTGCAGTCTTACTGCTTATAGACACTGATGAGTGAACCCCTAAAGTTGGCATCGTGCACACAGCTACTACCACTGACAGGCATTTCATGTCCCTACAGGCAGCTGCTGTTTGTACATGCTTTCCTCCTGATCGATGGGGCTCCCTGTATTGTGTACTACTTGAGTTACAGTGAAAAATCAGCAGCAAAATCAATTGTGTTCCTTCTTTCCCCGTTGAAAGTCGTAAACTTGCTTTATGAGCTTGGCTGGACAAATCACACTAAAGGATTTCCATGGTGCCTGTGCACATGAGAGCTTTCACCCATTGACTGCTATTCCCTACTCAGGCATTTTACAACTGACAAAGCACAAGGATTTCCTTCAGGAAGCAGGATGTGTGCTTCCGTTTCTGTTGGGATTTTGAGATCAGTTTTAGACAGTATTAGCAAAAGAAAACAAAGGGATCTCTTTTGAGGCTGTTGTGTGTGAGCAAGACTCACTTGACTGGTCCCTGAAGTTCTGTTGGATAACTAGGCTGGATTCTGTTTCCCTCATGCTTTAGAAAATTATTCAAGTTAATTAAGATGCAGCTAACCCCTCCTGTTTTTTTGTTCTTTCAGATTAGTATTTTTCGGTTGATATTCTTGGTTTAACAGAAAAATCTTCTGTCTGGTTAAACCCTGCTGACCATATTCCTATGGGTATCTTTGCATTTAGTGCGCTCTAAATCGTTTAGTGCCTGTTGATGAATTCCCCCCCTCCCCCTTAGTGGCACTTAGCTTGAGCCTCTCCACCTCTCCGCACTCCTCCACTGGAGTAGTCATTTCAGGCCCCGTCTGAAGGGCCCGTCTGAAGTGCTTCCATGCATGCGCAGACGTCAATGTGATGATATCACACATGTGTAATGTCATTGCGTTGACATCTGCCTATGCCTGGAGGCCCTGCAGACGTGGCCCCGAGTTTAGAGTGCCAGGGCTTGAGAAAGTTTGCGAGATTCTGAGCTACAGCATTCTCTGGTTACTTGGGTAACTCCTGGCAGCTGCCCCACAGCCAGATAGTGCTGGTTCCTAGATAGGGACCGTCTCCAAATATCTGAGTCTAATTAAGCCATGCATTAAAAAAATTAAAAATAAAAATGCTGACCATTGCCAGCTGAATATTGCCCCCTCTGTTCTTACATTTTATTAAACGCAAAGGATCCAGTTTTTGCTTTATAATTTTATTCAAAGAAAATCTGATAGGTTACTTTTCTTCTTAGTAGGGAAACTTGTGACAAAATAAGAGGCAGTTACAAATAGGCAGGTGGGATGGGTCAAATGATCTTTTTCAATTTCTCCACTTTTCAGCAATTGCTGCGCTCCTGGCCTGTAGCCTTTAGTTTTTTGGACAAATACTGGAAAATTCTAAAGTGTTACTCATACAATTTAGTTCAATAAGCATGCGTACCTGCCTTTAAAGTGTAGTAAACATCAGTGCAGGCATGTCGGCCACAGTTTACATGACCTGAATGTATATTTATTGGGCTTTATTAACCACCTTTATGACTTTAGGTTTGATATCACTTATTTATTTCAGTATTTATATATCACTTATAGCCTAAGTGGTTTACATTGAGGTACTCAAGCATTTCTCCCTATCTGTCCTGGTGGGCTCATATTCTGATATACCTGGGGCAATGGGGTCACAAGGAGCAGCATGGGATTGTCATTTTCATGGCATTTCCCTGGCATATTTTATGATTTGGCATTATTATTTTGGGCATTGACTCATTTTCTGAAACACTGACTACCTGGACTCCTGATGCAGGTTCATTTGCCGAAACATGGCCTGTGTCGAGTTCAATGTATGTTTAGATGATTTACATATGCTATATTGGTTGCCGTTAAAGTATGGTTCGTTTGAGAACCTGGCTTACTCTGCTCTTTTTTTTTTTTTGGCCTCCTCAGTGGTGGTCAGGCTGGTGTAAAAGAAAAATTAGTATGAAACAAAAGAACTTTACTCTTACTACAGTAAGAAAATAAAAACACCATTTTTTTTTTTTGTTTGAGTTGGGGGAAATGTAGAATTTTCCAGGCCCCTCTGTTCATCTACTCTGTGTCAGAATGTGCTGTCACTTTAGTCACAAAGGTGCTGAAAGAGAGAATTTCATTTCAGCTCCATGATGTAAGAAAGTCTGAAATTTTAAAATGTCTTTTTTTCTGTCCTGAATGAGATCACATAACGAACCAGCGTTTGTAAAACTCGATCCACCCATCCATTTATCAAGGTAACTTCATATTCATTCATATAACAAAATCACATCTCATGTCCTATCATAAATCTTGTCATTTTCAGAGATGCAAATGATGAATGAGTTGAATGAGACTTGGTACTTGCAGTGTTTAAAGTACCTGAAACAGCAACTGCTCGTTTTAATCCTTTAGATTTATGCTTGAATTGCAAAAGTGAAACGCCCCCGCCCGTGCTGGATTCCAAAGAAAATATCTATAAAAATAAGTTAATGTGAAAAAACCTCTCTTGAGTAAAAGGAGAGGATTGAGGATTTCCTATATCCCTTGCCTTGGTTTAGAATGAATGATTCACAGCCCAGTCTAAAGGCAAAGGGTAAAGGGGATGGGGTTGAAATGCTGCTTTTTCTGTGTGGTTTTACACATTCAAAGCGGTTTACATATTTTTAGGCAGATACTTATTTTGTACCAGGGGCTATAAAGTGTTAAGTGACTTGTTCAGGGTCCAAAGGAGTTGCAGTGGGAATTGAACTCGCAACCTCAGGGTGCTGAGGCAGCTCCTCTAACCATTGGGCCACTCCTTCACTGCTTTTTTAACTCCCAAAGTTTGGAGAGTGATCTAGGCGGCTTTCCACCCTGGCCCCTTATTCATTACTGAACCCTTTTAGGAGTGACCAAAACGATAAAGGGGGATGGAACGGCTCTCGTATGAGGAAAGGCTAAAGAGGTTAAAGCTCTTCAGTTTGAAAAGAGATGGCTGAAGGGGGCTATGATTGAGGTCTACAAAATCCTGAGTGGTGTAGAACAGGTAAAAGCAAATTGATTTTCTTTTTTCCTTTCAAAAAGTTCAAAGATTAGGAGACGCTCGATGAAGTTACATGGAAATAGATTTATAACAAGTAGGAGGAAATCTTTTTTCAGTCAATGAATAGATAAATTCTGGAACTCGTTGCCAGAGGATGTGGTAACAGCGGTTAGCATATCTGGGTTTTAAAAAGTTTTGGACAAGTTCCTGGAGGAAAAGTCTATAGGCTACTATTGAGATAGATAAAGGGGGAAGCCACTGCTTGCCTAGGATCAGTAGCAAGGAATGTTGCTACTCTTTGGGTTTCTGCTAAGTACAGCACTTTTGACCTGGATTGGCCATTATTGTAAGTAGGATACTGGGCTAGAAGGACATTGGACTGAGCCAGTATGGCTATTCTTATGTTTTTATGGAAATCGGCTTAATGTGGGACTTGCCTGTGTATTAAGCCCATTTCTAACATGGCAATATTTAAAGCATTTTTCACATTTTTTTTTCAGATCGTACACTAAAGATCACATTACCTGGAAAAAGTTTACATGGGAGCACTTAACACATAAGAACATAAGAATTGCCGCTGCTGGGTCAGACCAGTGGTCCATCATGCCCAGCAGTCCGCATTAAGGGCCATATTCTATAAACAGCACCTATATTATGTGCAGTTAGGTGTCCTAATTGTGGCCGCCTAGTGATTATTTAACCCCCATATTATAAAACCATAGCATAGTTTTTAAACGCCAGCCGTGGCAGTAACAGCTCCAATGCTCATAGAATTCCTATGAGTGTTGGAGCTTCACAGTGAATTACAGTCCATTAGTTAAAAAAATTACCACACAAGTATGTTTTTAACAATTTCTAAATGCCAGAAAGATGTTGGAACTTAATATAAAATTACCAAGATGTTTATCCCATATACTAGCCTGATAAGATAGAATTCTGCCAAAGAATCTTTGGTAAACACATCCAAGTTTCAAGTTTCAAGTTTTATTTATATTTGATTAATCGCTTAATTAAAATTGTTTCTAAGCGAATTACAATATATGAAAGTAACATATAATTAAACATAATACTAAAATAGGAAATGACATATAAGATATTATAAAACTAACAATTTATACAATAAATACAATTTAAAAAAAATAGATGGAAAGTCAAATATCCGTGAACCCCATGTAGGGCATTTTCTATTAACAAATTCAAAGTGGTCAAGAAAATAACTACGTAAAAGACCATGTAAAGACTTAAAACATATACAACCAAACTTAAACAATATTCTCGCCTCAATTGGCAGCCAGTGCAATTTTTGGTACTATTTTGTCAGACTGGTCAAATTTTTTCAGACTGAATATCAAACGAACAGCGGTATTTTGAATAACTTGCAACCTCTTGATGTTTTTCTTACAGATTGACAAGTATAGGATGTTACAGTAATCTAAAGTACTTAGAATAAGTGACTGTACCAATAGCCTAAAGGAGAAAAGGTCAAAATATGGCCTAATTGTTCAAAGCTTCCATAACAGAAAATAGCATTTTCTAACAGTTAATGTGAATATCAAGTGATAAATTTCAGTCAAAGTGGATTCCCAAAATTTTAATAACTGGTAGAATGAAATACATTATCCCATTCAAATGTATGCATATACAAATATGCAAATTTATGCAAATAATGTAAATGCACTAGCTGGTTAATGCTTTCACAACTATTCTCCACTCATGGCAATCCTCCCCTTGAAAAAATATTTTAAAATATACATAACAAGTGAGGTGGGGAACGCTAATAGGCAAAATACTATGGCAAGCTTTAAGGACATAAAAATAACTTTACTGGGTTAAACCAATGGTCCATCAAGCCAAGTAACCTGTTCTTACGATGGCCAATCCAGGTCCCTAGTACCTGGCCAAAATCCAAAGAGTAGCAACATTCCAGAATCCCAAAGAATAGCAAGTTTCTAGAATCCCAAAGAGTAGCAACATTCCATGCTACCGATCCAGGGCAAGCAGTGGCTTCCCCCATGTTTTTCTCAATAACAAAATAGACTTTTCCTCCAGGAACTTGTCCAAACCTTTCTTAAAACCAGCTATGCTATCTGCTCTTACCACATCCTCTGGCAACGCATTCCATAGCTTAACTATTCTCTAAGTGAAAAAATATTTCCTCCTATTGGTTTGAAAAGTATTTCCCTGTGACTTCATCAAGTGTCCCCTAGTCTTGTAATTTTTGACAGAGTGAAAAATCAATCCACTTGTACCTGTTCTAATCCACTCAGGATTTTGTAGACTTCAGTCATATCTCCCCTCAGCCGTCTCTTTTCCAAGCTGAAGTTTTTCCTCACACAAGCTTTAGCTGATTAGATCTGAGTACTCTAGTAAAAAGGTCACTAGGTTGATCCCGAGTAACTGCCCTTCCCATTCTGGTTTTATTTGTGGTTCTTTTATTTGCATTATGCTACAAGGATGCTTAGCATGAGGGTTCAGCTACACCCTTTCTGTGCTTAAATTTGTTTACAACCATCCTCTGAGTTTTTGCCTCGTCCCTGTAATTTGAGTAAAACACCCTGATGTTTATCTATGGAAGGCGGTTAAGCAAATTAATAAACTAAGCTATCCTAAACCTCGCCCACAAAACGTGACTCAGGAGTTGGTCATCAACTGCGCTCTGACTAGTCCCAGTTTCCCGGGATAAGTGAGGAACCGGACTCTCTGTCTGCAGTGAAAAAAATAGCCAGGAATCGGGCGAACAGCTTCCTCGCTGAGATTGTTTCCACACCAAAAGGCTTTTCCAACAGCTGTTTGCTTTGGCCAAAGCTCAAATCTCTCTCTCTCTCTCTTTTTTTTTTTTTTCCCAAACAAAAAAATTTCTAAATTGTGGGCTGGCTATTCCTGTAGTCAGGAAGCGGTCTCTGCGTCTTCAGTATTGTGGTTTGTGCAATATTTTAACAGTTGCTGTAATACTTTCTCCCAACTACCCCCCCTTCCCTTTTCATTCAAGGAAAAGCACAGATCTGGATTGCTGGGGAGGGGAAGAGAATGTTTAAGCCCAGCTCTTCAAAGCTAGACAGATACCTTCAGAGAAAGTTCACGCCCCACAGGGGTGTTCAGTCTTAGCAGTGTAACTGGCTGAGTGAGCAGTCACAGAGCGTGTGAAAGAGAGGGTGATATTAAGCTCTCCGTTAAGAAACCTTATGGCTATGACCCCGTTCTATTTTCCAAAGATGTTCTGAAGACAAGGTTCTGTTGTTGTCTGAAAGTGTTTGTCTTCTGGAAGTAACTTGAGGTACAGCCTGCCAGGCTGTAGTAAGAAGCAGTTGTCTTGGCATCCAGAAGAGACTTTTTTCTCTCTCTCATATAGAAGCCATGCCTGAACTTGGCCTTGCCTCAAAGCTGCGCCAGCCGGCTGTAGGGTCAAAGCCTGTTCATACTGCTCTTCCCATCCCCAATCTCAGCAGGACGGTGGCCAGGACTTTGGAGCTCCCCAGGACAGAGAACTCGATGCTTTCTTGTCAGCTTACGTTCAAGCACATGCTACGGGGGGACAGAAAGGAGACGGAGGATAGCAAGGTTAGTCATGATTGCTACCTGTCGGATCTGGAAGCACACTGACATCCTCAAATCAAAGTATCAATTTAATTCTCAAGGTGCAGAAAGGACAGGATGTTTGAGAAATGCAAGCTGGGCTTTTAGCTGTGTGTGGCCTGAAAGGGCTTACATTTATAAAACATGTTCCATGTATCCAGACAGTTTGTCTGTTGGTTAATAAGTGCAATCTGTAGACTGCACTCGGTTTCTGTATTATAATAAGAGTAAATTGATCCATAATCCATTCTACGCCGGATCAAAAGGCACCATCGGGCACTAAATAAAATATCATTTTTTAAATTTGCATACCAGATTTAAATCTGATGTTTTGTCAGGCTAAGTAATGTCTTAGTAAAACTAACTGCCATTCTGGGTAACTGTATAAGAAATGAATTCTTCCTGTATTAATGTTATGTGTACTTTTAAATTTTAGTCTGACTTCCCACACACTGGAAAGGTTTTTTTTAATTTTTTGGTTGGCCTGGAGAGAAGGGGGTGAGGGAGACATTGGAGTACTGATCTGTTGCCACTTCTCTTTATATTACATCTAAATCTGGTTTCCAGCGTTTGGGTTGAGGATACTCCACCAGCAAAAATTGTAGGGACTTTTGAGGTAGACAAGCATTGTTTTGACCAGGTCTGAAACATTTCCAAAGAATATGAGGGGGGGGGGGGAGTTGTAAGAGGTTGGCGTAGCCTATCTTCTAGATAGTTCTCCCACAAGCTTCCACCTAACATCATAAGAACATAATAGCCTTACTGGGTCAGACCAATGGTCCATCAAGCCCAGAAGCCCATTTTCACAGTGGCCAATCCAGGTCCCTAGTACCTGGCCAAAACCCAAGGAGTAGCAACATTCTATGCTACCGATCCAGGGCAAGAAGTGGCTTCCCCCATGTCTTTCTCAATAACAGACTATGGACTTTTCCTCCAGGAACTTGTCCAAACCTTTCTTAAAACCAGCTACGTTATCTACTCTTACCACATCCTCTGGCAATGCGTTCCGGAGCTTAACTATTCTCTGAATGAAAAAATAATTCCTCCTATTGGTTTTAAAAGTATTTCCCTGTGACGTAATCAAGTGTCCCCCTAGTCTTGTAATTTATGACAGAGTGAAAAATCGATCCACCTGTACCCGTTCTACTCCACTCAGGATTTTGTAGACTTCAATCATATCTCCCCTCAGCCGTCTCTTTTCCAAGCTGAAGAGCCCTAACCGTTTTAGTCTTTCCTCATATGAGAGGAGTTCCGTCTCCTTTACCATCTTGGTCGCTGCTCTTTGAATCTTTTCTAGCGCCACTATAACTTTCTTGAGATAAGGAGACTAGAATTGAACGCAATGCAGATGAGGTCGCACCATGGAGCGATACTGACTGCTTGTGCTACAGGAATTTATTCTGTTAATATAGATCTATGCTTTCAGATCTGTGATATTTGCTAACAAAAGCTCCCTAGATAGTTTAAAAAATGGCCCCTTAAATAGCACACCTCTTCTAACTAATTTGGGAGCATGCTTCAACTGCTGCAGGTAAAGATTTATAAAGCAGAATGGTACATAGCTTTGAAACAGTATATTTACTGTACCTTTTTAAATAATAGGGACATATGTATTATTCATACAGTTCTTCACTGTCAGTTTAATTTCCATCCTATAAGTTCACATAGAATTTTTCTTTTTTCAACCATCTTTATTTTCTCTTCTTTATTAATTTCCAGGTACTTTAGTTAGATTGTGAGCCTTCGGGACAGTAAGGGAATTTTTTAAGTACCTTCTTACTTCTCATTTATAATCTTAATGTATACTTTCTTCAAATCGCTTAGAACCTAACGGATGTAGCGGTATATAAGAAATAAATTACATTACATTACATTACATTCATTATGAAACCTTTAGAGTTCCTGCCCGAGTTCTCAAATTCATCACCAGAGTCCCCCAGTGAGAACAGATCCCTTCTTAATAATGCTTATATACTGTATATGTATATTTTATTTTCTCATCGATGCCTTTTACTAAGCACGCACGTGCTAACCGTGCACTAAAAACCCCCCAAACATATTTTAAATTTTTTGTTGGAGGGGGCATGTCTGGAGGCGGAGAGTAGGTGTTCATGTGATAATCCGATAACACCTCTATATTAATGTGTGCTAACAGGCTAGTGGAGGATTACTGCGCGAGTCCTTACTGCCTACAAAACAGGTGTTAAGTGCTCACATGCCATTAATAGGAAAAAAAAAATAGAAATCGATGATGTTATATGGACAGTTTTCTGGAGAAAGGTATGTCAGCCTACTCTGTAAGCATCATTATTGCAATCTTTATTCTATGTTGCTCACCGAGCATATTGTTCACTTTATAGAGTCTCTAGACTGTCGGTGCATTGATCTAATTTATGCTGGACTTGTAAAACCGATGTAGGCACGTTTTATCATGTGTTGTCTGGATGCCATGCTGTTAAAATGTTTTGGGATGAAGTCTGGCAACGAGTGCAAGAAACGTTTGGATTCTGTTAAGAGCTGACTTATGAAATTGTCATTTTGTGTTCTGCTATCTTTTTGCATTTAGTTAAAAAAAAAAAAAAAGGCCAAATTACTTGATGTTCTTATGGGTCTAGCAAATCAGCATGTTTTATCAGAATGGAAAAATAGTTCTTTCTTTTCCTGCATGGTGGGCGGGAGTCTGTCTTGCACGTAAATATGAAGAAGCAGCTGCTGTTAGGCAATGTTCAGTTTGATATTTTAAGAGGGTTTGGGCTTTTTTTTAGATGACTGTTGTAGAATACATGCTAATTGACTTGTCTTTCTGGTTTGTACTCCCAATTCATCTACTTTTACCATTTTGTTGGGGGGAGGGGGAAGGGCTTAAATGTCATTAGATTAATTATTGTGTTGAATGATTGTATTTTATGAAATTCAATAAAGAGATTGAAACAAAAAAACAAAACACCTGGTCAGTTTCCAGATGCAATATAAATGGCCTTAGTGCATGGGATAAACCTACTCAACAGTACGCTAAGCCACTTTTTACTGCATCTAACTACTCCCCTCCCCCTATTTTTACAAAACTGCAAAAGCGGTTTTTAGCACCGGCCAGCACGCTGAATACTCTGCGCTGCTCCCAACGCTCATAGGAACTCTATGAGCGTCAGAGCAGCGTGGAACATTCAGCGCACCGGCCGGCATTAAAAAACGCTTTTGCAGTTTTGTAAAGGGGGGGGGGTTAAAAGAACCCCTGTAGTTTGGAAGTATTTTGCTGTACACTACTTCCCTTCAAATCTTTCAAAAGGCTTTGGAAACTTTCTTATTTCAACAATATTTAGATAATTGCCATAAAATAGGCAAATAATCTCTGTATATCGCCGATAGCAATTTTACCAATCAGGTAGTATTAAATTTTGGTTTAAGTTCATATCTTATTATATTCTAAATTCCAAAGATTATGAATCTGTCTGCTCTCTTATGTTAACTGAATTGAGCTCCTATTTGGAGATGATGTGGTATACAAACTTAAGGGCTCCTTTTATGAAGGTGCGCTAGCGTTTTTAGCGCACGCACCAGATTAGTGCGTGCTAGCCGAAAAACTAACGCCTGCTCAAGAGGAGGTGGTAGCGGCTAGCGCGCGCAGCATTTTAGTGCGTGCTATTCTGCGTGTTAAGGCCCTAACGCGCCTTCGTAAAAGGAGCCCTAAGTTTTAGATTAGATTAGATTGAATTCATAGTGGAATATGAGCATTTTGTGTTGGTTTTTCAATCCCATTCTTGCCTTTAAGCTGCTGCTTTAATTGGAAAACTCATTAATCTCCGCTATCACCCTCTGTCATTCATCTCAACAATCTACAGAATGACAACTATTAAGGATTAAAAGTATGTAGTTGCCACCAGACTCCTTTGTGGATTGATCAGAATGCTGAGATGTGATCGTTCAACGCACGCAACAGGAAATCTTAAAAAGCAACGTGGAGATTGTTGATAGACCACCCTCCCTCCCCATAAGGATGGCGATATCTGTACTAGAGCAGCTGGCTAAGATTATTTGGTCCTTGTGATTGGACGGTGTTACAGGTGTGGAGATCTTTAGTGTCTGGGATGCAGTGGGATATTACCGTATTTTAACGTAGATAACGCGCACCCGTGTAAAACATGCACACGGGTATAGCGCGTGGAAAACACAAATTTATGTACAGAAATTTTTATATACCGCGCACACCCGTATACCGCGCATGCTGCCCGACTCTCCTTTCGCCCACCCCGACTCTCCTCTGGCCACCCCGACTCTCCTTTCGCCTGCCCCGACTCTCCTCTCCCCCTTGAAGTCCTGTCCCCACCCTGAAAGCCTGATGCCCCCCCCCCCCCGACGTCCGATTCACCCCCCCGCAGGACCGCTTGCACCCCCACCCCAAAGGACCGCTCGCACGCACCCCACCCTGAAGCCCAGGCGCTTTAGGCCCCACCAGTAGGCGGAGCTTTGTGACGGATGGACCAATCCGGCCTCATTTCATCGTTGGCTGCCTGCCGGACAGGCGGGTGTGGCTCCCGTCTGTCTGGCCAACTACACAAAGGTACGGGGAAGGGGGGTGGGGGGGTCGTGGGGGTCGGCCAGGGGGGTCGCGGGTCAGCTGGGGAGGCGGTCGGAGGTTCTTGGGGGGGCGGTCATTGGGGGCAGGGGGGTTTGCGTCGAGGGCAGGAGGGCCTGGGATCCCTCCTGCCCGTAATGTAGTGCGGGGTGGGGGTAGGGGGTCGCCGTGGCCAGGAGGGTTTGGGCTCCCTCCTGGCCCGATATTGTCGGGGAGTTGGGGAGTCGGCGGGGCAAGAGGGCTTGGGCTCCCTTTTGCCCCGATCGTGTCGGGGGGGGCAAGAGGGCTTGAGCTCCCTCTTGCCCCGATCGTGTCAGGGGTGCCGCCGTTGGCTGGGGCAAGAGGGCTTGAGCTCCCTCTTGCCCCGATCATGTCGGGGGTGCCGCGGTTGGTTGGGGCAAGAGAGCTTGAACTCTCTCTTGCCCCGATTGTGTCGGGGAGTCGGCGGGGCAAGAGGGCTTGACGTTAGAGAAAGGGCGAACCGCCGGAAGAGGAAGCAGCAGGCGCAGGGCTCACAGAAGGGCCGGGACTGCCAAGAGGAAGCAGAAGGACACCGGTAGGAGCTTCTACATGATAGGGGGGGGGGGGTCGGGAGGCTGTGGGGGTGCGAGCAGTCCTTCAGGGTGGGGGTGCGGCTGCGGGTGTGTGCGAGCGGTCCTTAAGGGTGGGGGTGCGAGCGGTCCTGCGGAGGGGGGGTGAATCGGACATCGGGGGGGGGGGGGGAACTATGTAAAAAAAAATTATATAGCGCGTATACCGCACAAGGTTATGCATGGTTTGTAAAAACACGTATAACGCGCGCGTTATATGCGTGAAAATACGGTACTACCTATTGCTGAAAGTGTTCTGTCTGCTACAAATCACAGCAGTAGATGGCATTGGAGTAGTTTGCCGTACTGTCCAGCTGCATTCAGCTCACCTCAGATCAAAGGCCTGCCAAAATGTTTGCGAAAATACAGATTTGGGCAGGGGCTTTGCTGTGGCATTTCTTGCCTCTTCTAGGCTGCACACTGAACTGTCTGTGGACAGTTCTCAGCTTCAGCAGAGTAACATATACAGGGGATCACCTGCAGCCTACTTCCTCTCCCATCCTGCTACTGCCTGACACTGAACTGAGTCGAACCGAACTATTTTTTTTGCATCTTTAAAAAAAAAATTTTTCTTACAATCTGCTTCCCAATCTATTTATCTTTTATTGTGATCTAATACTGTTTCTTTTTCCCCTCATCATTCTTGGAATTTTGTTATATCTTTTTTTATCTTGATAATTGTTTGTTCGAGTACTTTAGCTAGATTGTGAGCCTTTGGGACAGATAGGGAAGTTTTAAGTACCTATATTTTATTGTAACCGCTTAGATCTGTAATATGCTTAAGTGGTATATCAGATATTAATAAACATAATAGATTGGCTAAAGTTAGGTGCTGGATTGCTGTGTGTTAAGCTTGAATTATGCATCAGCCATTATAGAATATTAGCATAAGTCTGTAGTTGTGTGTCAGCTGAAAGGCTGGTGTAAATGTTCACTTCTAACTGTTCCCAATATAAACGACTGGGTGATAGTCAAAGAAACAAAAATTGTTCCTAAAGAACAGTGGCAACTAACTAAACTGATAGAGAAACAATAAAGCTACTTCAAAAACACTTTTAACCTTTGACGGTGCTCAGAATCCAAGGTGGAATTTAAGAACTCGGAGTGGGGACTGGACCCCTAACGAGACTCTTATGGTATCTATCATTGCACCATAGTGACTGTAAAAGGTAATTTGAAGTGCTTAATAAATTAATTCATAGTATTCAATTGTTGGTAATTTGCGAGGTATAATCCAGCTTTAAAGTGACTTTCAACTAGTGAACTTCAAAAATAGTGACTTAACTGAAGATTGCAACTAGTGTTGGTATAGCTGGGTCCTAAATTAATTCATAGTATTCAATCGTTGGTAATTTGCGAGGTATAATCCAGCTTTAAAGTGACTTTCAACTAGTGAACTTCAAAAATAGTGACTTAACTGAAGATTGCAACTAGTGTTGGTATAGCTGGGTCCTGACGCGTTTCGCTGCACTGGCTTCCTCAGAGAACCCGCTGACAATCTTCTATTTAATACTTGTCCTGATTCAGATCAATGATTATTCTAGGAAATATCACAGGAAATTTCACAGGAAATAGAATAATCATTGATCTGAATCAGGACAAGTATTAAATAGAAGATTGTCAGCGGGTTCTCTGAGGAAGCCAGTGCGGCGAAACGCGTCAGGACCCAGCTATACCAACACTAGTTGCAATCTTCAGTTAAGTCACTATTTTTGAAGTTCACTAGTTGAAAGTCACTTTAAAGCTGGATTATACCTCGCAAATTACCAATGATTGAATACTATGAATTAATTTATTAAGCACTTCAAATTACCTTTTACAGTCACTATGGTGCAATGATAGATACCATAAGAGTCTCGTTAGGGGTCCAGTCCCCACTCCGAGTTCTTAAATTCCACCTTGGATTCTGAGCACCGTCAAAGGTTAAAAGTGTTTTTGAAGTAGCTTTATTGTTTCTCTATCAGTTTAGTTAGTCACTTCTAACTGTTGGCAGTAAGGTGATAAACTGATGGTTAGCTTAGCGGGGTTTAAAAAAGATTTGGATAATTTCCTAAAAGAGAAGTCCATAGGCCATTATTGAGATGTCTTGGGGAAATCCACTGCTTATTCCTAGGATAAGCAGCATAAAATCTGTTTTATTACTTGGGATCTAGCTAGGTGCTTAGGACCTGGGTTGGCCACTGTTGGAAACAAGATACTGAGCATGTTGGACTTTCGGTCTGTCCCAGTATGGCAATTCTTATGTTCTTAAGTGAAGGACAGTCAAGCTATTGTGACATCACAGATGAGGCTGGCTCTTAGGCATTGGTGGAATGAGGCATTATGACATCACAAGCTCAGCTCTGGAATGTTGCTACTCTGTGGGTTTATGCCAGGTACTTGGGACCTGGGTTGGTCACTGTTGGAAACAGGATACTGGGCTTGATGGACCTTCAATCTGTCCCAGTATGGCAATTCTTATGTTCTTATGTATTCTGTAACCCACATGTATAACTGCTCGGCATGCCCCTAACCTGCCCATGCCCTTCCCAAGTCCACGCCCCTTGCACTTGTGCACTTTTGGATTTTGTGTGTGCAATTTGTAGAACACCCACTAATGGCAGTTAACATGCACAACTGCAAATGAGTGCCCATTAACACCAATTATAACCTATTTGTTTTTAATGCCAATTAGAAGCTAATTAAACGATGAAGTTATGCGTTGAACTGGTTGCTCTATAATGTGTGTGTGCAATTTTACATGCTAAGCATGAAATTGGGCGCACAAAATTATAGAATTGTGTGGGGGAGACAGTCTTCCTACTGTAGTAACTTCCCTTTACGCTAAATAAATCTGTTAGCCTGCCAAGTACCTCTAAAGAGGAATTACAGTAGAGAGTATTCACAAATGTGTCTAATCTATCAAATGTGTCTAATCTAAAATGCCTAAATAATGATAGGTGAAATACGGTTCTCAAACTACATCTATGATGACCCCTAAAGATTTAGGGATATTTGTAAGAGCAATTACATCTTTACTTTTTTCACATCATTATCCCCCTGTCCTATTTGAAATTCAGTTTTAAGATCTTGACCTTGAGTCATACACTAGAATACTGCTCTGTCTATCTTTAATTCTTCGCTACATCCCATGCCGTCTGTTCAGTTCATCTCAGAGGTTTTGGTTGTCTGTTCCAGCAGTATTGTGTGCAAGCCTAGAGTTCACAAGGCAACGTACCTGTTTCTATACAACACTAATGTTTTGGAATACATTGTCACTCTCTCTGCAACTGGAATTGTCTTTTAAAAAGTTTAGAGCCAGCTTGAACATTGACCTTTTTATCCAAGCATTTGGTGGACTGTAGATGATGCATGGTGTGGCAGACATAGAAACATGATGGCAGATAAAGGCCAGATGGCCCATCCAGTCTGCCCATCCGCAGTAACCATTATCGCTTCCTCTCTCTAAGAGATCCCACGTACCTATCCCAGACTTTCTTGAATTCAGACACAGTCTCTGTCTCCACCACCTCTTCCGGGAGACTGTTCCATGC
This sequence comes from Geotrypetes seraphini, assembly GCF_902459505.1. NCBI lineage: Eukaryota > Metazoa > Chordata > Amphibia > Gymnophiona > Dermophiidae > Geotrypetes > Geotrypetes seraphini. Next base: position 40,993,170 of record NC_047090.1, on the reverse strand, counting down.
ATCTATGTTCCATGCATCTACCACCCTTTCTGTAAAAAAGTATTTCCTTAGATTACTCCTGAGCCTATCACCTCTTAACCTCATCCTATGCCCTCTCATTCCAGAGCTTCTTTTCAGTTGAAAGAGACTTGCCTCATATGTATTTATGCCATGTAGATATTTAAATGTCTCTATCTCTACCTTTCCTCCAAAGTATACATATTGAGGTCTTTAAGTCTGTCGTGCATCTTATGATGACCACCAAACATTTTAGTAGCCTTCCTCTGGACCGACTCCATCCTTTTAATATCTCTTTGATGGTGAGGTTTCTAGAACTCTACACAATATTCTAATAAGGTCTTGCAAATATTTAATTTATCCCAACAATCACACTAGTTTGTAGCATGAGAGTAGCTGATTGCCTTCACTCACCAGACAGTAGAACAAAGGTTGCTAGAAGCATACATTAGCTTCCTTTGGAGGATTTGTGTTCTCCATCCTGATTCTTTACTGTAGAAGTTCTGTCCTTTTTTTTTTTTGTCCCCTTTGGCAGTGACATTTTTGGCAACAGTATCACTCACAGAGGGGAGAAGCATGTTTTCTTAATAACCTATCCCAAACCATACCTTGAGCAGGAATGCCATGAGAAAAAGCAGGAGGCCTATTTATGTTTCATCTCCTACGGTGCAAGAAAGGACCATCTGAGAACAAAGGCAGACTTCAGGCTGACCTGATTTGCAGGAAGTAGTATTTGAGAAAAGTCACTGCGTTAACAATGGCCCATTGACAGCTCAAGTGTTTGGGGTTAAGGGTGACTTTTCTTCTCCACTTCTGATTGGATGAATCACCTGTGTGAACCTGAACTTTTCTAGACATATGTTTTTTTTGAGGGTGACTAACTTTTGTCTTCTGTTTTTATTGGAAGATGAAGTTTGGCTTAAAGATTGTCCTTACAGTCTAGCTGAGGAATTTAATAATGTTTTGTCTGGTGAGAACGGGACTGATCTATCCTCTTCTGGGTAGTTTCTCCACCTTCTCTGGTCACTAAGCTTGCACTGCATAAACGAAGTGGCAAAACCTTTAAAAATAAGCACGTTTGAAATCAAGGGGCAAAGTAATCCGGTTCTTAGGATTGGCAGAATCACCCTGAATAATTTTATAAGAGGACACCTATATCCAAGTAACAACATAGGTGCTTATATTAAGCCTCTTATAAATTAATTTTATTTATTGGGATTTATTAACCACATTTATGAAGAGGTTCACCCAAGATGGTGTATAGCATGTGCAGTTTAACACAAAACATACAGTGACCAAATATAAGCATAAACATGAAAACAGCAAATTGAAACCTGATGATAGGACTACCATGAAACAGTATCAAAATATATATATTTAACAGCAATGAAATTCAAATAACAGAGATACAGTATGATGTCAGCATAATATTAATGATATGATGCAAATGCTTTTGTGCAATACAGCTATCATATAGCCGAGGAGCCGTGCAGATGTATAGATGGGATAAATAGATGGATGGCTAAACTCAAGGTAGGTTCTTGTTCAGTTAAACAGCTTATAAGGAATGGGTCTAAGTTACAGTGTGTGTAGCAAGCTAAAGTCCAGGTACAGAATGAGTGTATAGTCAGTCACCCTATGTATTAAAAGCCACGTAGATGCCTGTGTAGAAACATAATATCAACATCAAGAACAGTTTTACCCCCCTCTAGTTATATATAATTAATCCAAGTGAACCTCAGCGGGCTTTTCACTCATGCAATAATATATGTATGAGCAATCATCTTCATCAGATCATTTCTTCACATATTTTTATATTTTATCTTATAACTTTTATCTTTTTAATTTGTGAAAATATATACAAATATCTTTGTCACTTATCTTGAAATTTGGTAATCTTTATCCATCGCTTGTATGAGTAATTTTTTTGTGAAAAACTAAGCACACATTTTTGGAAATCCCCAAAATTATGCGTATAAGTGCACTTTAGTCCCTGGAATGGTTCCCCAATATGTTTGTACACTTGCATGCTTATTCACGATATGTGACTGTACACATATGAGCTGCACAATTTTGTGCTTTAAAATGCTGTAACATGACTTTGAAAGCTGACCCTCAAAAACTTTCCCTTTGGATTTTTTTGACCCACGCTTTCCTTCAGCTCCTTTGCAGTCCCAAGTCGATTTAAGCTGGTTTCTCCTGACTCTCTGCCTCTTTCCCCTCTCACTTTTCCCATTTTATCCCATTACCTTCTTTTGGGAGTTCCTTTCAGGCATGCATGAGCCCATAGAACAGGGATGTCAAATGTTGGTCCTCGAGGACCGCAATCCAGTCAGGGTTTTCAGGCTTTCCTTCATGAATATACATGAGATCTATTAGCATACAATGAAAGCAGTGCATGCAAATAGATCTCATGCATATTCATTGGGGAAATCCTGAAAACCCGACTGGATTGCGGTCATCGAGGACTGACATTTGACACTCCTGCCTTAAAACTTAGGAAAACTTGTTTCTGTATGTTACTCCAAAGTCTCCTTTCTTTCTCCCCCCCTCCTACTTATGATAATGTAGTCCAAAATAGGGTGGATAACTTGAGACTGAAGGATGAGTGCTTTGAAATAATCATTGGCAAAAAGTTTATCCCCAGTGGGAGTCAGCTCTTCCTAGAGACCCAGCCCTCAAGATTCCTAGCACCTGGAGTGTTTCCTTGCATGCTGTAAAATTTTGCTGGCCTGTAAACCCAAGGACGTGGCAGTGGATGCTTCCTCTTGTGCATCGTGACCTGATTTCACGGAACATCTGCAAATTCACAGCATGAAGCATTTAGCAATTAGAATGGTTGTGCACTGAAAGATGACTTCCTCGTGAGCTCTGCAAAAGAAAAAAAAATCAGAAACGGAGCTCTTTCATCAAGTAGGAATAGTTGGGAGGCTCATAAATGCATTTGTAGGTGAGTAATTTTACTATACAGATTTTGGCAGCGGTGGAAGGGTGCACACAGATAAGGGACTGATATTTTGTTGTGGACTTTGCTGATTTTGTGCTGCTTTTGCTGAGTATAATTGAAGCTGCCTATTGGACTAACGTCTGTGAAACTACCTCCCGCTAGTTTTGAATTTTTCACAGCTAATGCTCTGCCTGCTCAGGAGGGAACTGGTGGATTATACTATTCTGAGGAGTTTTTTTGACCTATGATGACAGTGGGTTTATGTCGATGCAGCTTTACGCTGTTGATATGTCCCCTGTGTGGCTTTGAGGTCTTTTTTTCTCCACTTTTTATTGTTTGGATGATCCACCGGGTTCTACCTTAGCAGAAGAGAGTTGCTTTTGGTACTGTTTTGATTGTTTTCCAACTCTTTGTGTGGTATAAAGTTCCTTTGGAGGTAATTTTACTTGCCCCTGGTGTGATAAACATGAGCATTTATATCACTCCTGGATTAAGCAGAAACATGAGGTGCACATTTAACAGTAATAAAGAGTTTGCTCTCTAGATGTTTTACAATAGAAATAATTTAAGTCATCAGTAGAGTCAAACTGTATGAGTACGTTGCACCAGATTTTTTGCCAAAGTGACAATAGCTTGAGTTTGTTATAAGAATAGGATCACACATATGTGTGGCATCTATTCGTGTTGATAATTTCCTAAAAGAGAAGTCCATAGGCCATTATTGAGATGATTTTGGGAAATCCACTGCTTATTCCTAGGATGAGCAGCATAAAAATCTGTTTTACTACTTGGGATCTAGCTAGGTACTTGGCCCCTGAGTTGGCCACTATTAGAAACAAGATACTGGGCTTCTTGGACCTTCAGTCTGTCCCAGTATGGCAAATCTTATGTTCTTAAGTAAAGGACAGTCAAGCTATTATGACATCACTGATGAGGTTGGCTCTTAGGCATTGGTGGAATGAGGCATTATGACATCACAATCTCAGCTCTGGAATGTTGCTACTCTTTGTGTTTCTGCCAGGTACTTGGGACCAGGGTTGGCCACTATTGAAAACAGGATACTCGGTTTGATGGACCTTCAGTCTGTCCTAGTATGGCAATTCTTATATTCTTATGAACATGTAGCTTACGTGAAAAAAAGGATTTTGAAGGTCTCCCCAGTTAAGATGTGAAGTAATATGTCGAGTTTCCCATTTTTTAGAGACTTCATGATACTAACAGGTTTGTCTGTTAGAAAACATATACTTGATGTCAAAATAAAAGGGAGGACCTCTATTGTATAAACTAGTGGTTCCCAACCCTCTCCTAAAGGCTTACCTAGCCGGTTAGGTTTTTGCGTACTCCAATAAATTTTATGGGAGAGACCCATAAATCTCTCTCATGCAGATGTAATCTGAACACTTGTATAATTGAATACCTGCAGGAGAATGTTGGGAAACAATGTTTTACATATATTGGACGCAGATCCTGCAGCCATGGGAGGGGCAGGGGTGGCTCAGGGGGGCTTCTGGAATTTACATGCAGTTTTATAGAATAATGGAGAACAGCACCTAATTTAGGCACGAGAATTTACATCCAAAATTGGACACATATCTCAGCACCAAATGCTATTCTATAAACAGCGCTCAACTCTCTGCACCATTTATAGAATCGCGCTTAGTGTCAATTTTTTTATCCCGTCCAAATTTGGGCGCCGTTTGTAGAATTGAGCCCTTACTGCACAACTCTTGGGGACACTTTCAGCATTTGCCATTAGAGGTGCTCTGTTAATTTGCTGCTACCATGCAGTACTGTGCTTGGAGTTAGTGTGGAAGCACCTTAAGAGGCAGGACATGGTCCTATGCTGATTGGCATTTGCAGCGTGCTAATCACCACTGATGAACAATCGACTCTGCTGGTTGATTTTGCATTTATTCTCTAAGAATTCACATGATGAGATGTCAAGGACCCAAAAAATGGGGACTTAGGACCCAACACAGTCTGCGTTTCGACAACCCTGACTTCCTCAGGGGGTCCCTGAAAGTCCTAATGCAAAAACATGGATCAAATTCTAAAACCTAAGGTGATCAGATATGGGAATGGACTGGTCCAAGTAGAAAACTCTGCGCGATTGAAAAAACATCAATAAAACATCAATAGCTGGAGCGCAGAGTTTTCTACTTGGACCTGGCCATTTCTGATTGCTCTCAAACCGCTCCTCCAATCCAGCAAATCTAGCACCTGATAGTAAAGTCTGAGACCTATGCCTTCGAGCACTGATTTGAGAACCACTGCACTGAAGCAACAGAGTTGATGTACGCTCCCCAGTATACAAGAAGAAGTCTACCATTCTAGATGATTAGGTTTAGAACAGAAACCACAACCATCAGTTGTTCATTAAACCATTACTACTCGTAGGTAAAAGCAACAGCCTTGGTTTAAACTTGCACGCAACAAATTTGGCACGCTACACATATATTTATTCAAGCAAGATGGGAGATCTAGTGGTCAAAATATTAGTAGCAGCTGTAGATACCTCAGATCCATGCTTTAGACTTTCAAAGGGATGAAGCCTTTAAAATAGAAAGGAGAGAAGCCCTGGCACCAGCTCCCATGATTTCTGAACGGCAAAGAACACAGCATTACTGTAATTCTCACTCGCGCTATTTTGAGTTGTCTACCAAGGGAATTTGTAAGAAAAAAAATCTTGCTTTCAAGTGGGTACAAGTTGATCAGTTTAACATGAATTATTTGGCAGAGGTTTGCTTGTTTTGTTTCATGTTTACTGGCTTGTGAACGAATGCTGATGTTCCAGAGTGCATAGTGGGGTTGCAAAATGCTTTAGTCTCCTCGTCATTACTGGGAAATCCAAAATGCATTCAAAAACATTGAAGGAACAATATATACTAACTGAAAAAAGATTTATATATGTAGCTTTGAAATTAAGTAGTATGAGTTTTTGAGGGACCAGTGATTGAAATCTGGAACTAGTAAGTCTCAGAATTATCTAAGACATACAGGGGTCCTTTTATTAAGGTGCCCTAACTGATTTAGTGTGAACTAGTGCTGCTCGATTCATGATTCGAATCGGTTCACTGATTCACTTCGGATGAATCGAATCAAATCAATTTAAAACAAAAAAAAGAATTGGCCTCCCGATTTGGTAACTGACCCTCCCTCCTCACCCCCTAAAGCAGGAGCGGCAGCGCTGCCTCTTGCTGGCCGGCTGCTACCACACCTGCTTTAGAGGGTGAGAGGGAAAGGTCAATCGGGAAGTGCTGGTGTCTGGCTTCCCCCCTGGCCTCCCGTGCACCATTTATCTAATATCAGCAGCCTGCAGAGAAGATTGCCGGTGATAGCGATCTTTGCAAGCTGCCATAAGTCTTCGGAGCTCTTTCCTCTGCCGCGGTCCTGCCCCTTCTTTGACGTCAGAGGCATTTGTTTCTTTTTCTCTGGGGTTGTATTGCATGCAGAGTCTTGAATCTTAGGGTTTTATTTGAATATATTAGTACTTTTAGTTATCCCAGGACAAGCAGCAGCCTATTCTCACATATGGGTGACGTCATCCATGGAGCCCCGATGCGGACAGCCTCGCAAGCATACTTGCTTGTAGAAACTTGAGAAGTTTTGAGTCATCCGCACCACGCATGCGCGAATGCCTTCCAACTTAGCACAGGGTGAGTCTCCTCAGTTCTCTGCGGAGCCGAGAAGTCTGTACTTTAACGTTCTGCACTGAACTTCATTCGCTTCGTGCCTTCTCTCATCGCGGTTTGTGTTCTTTTTAGTTGCAAATCACTGTGTTACTTATTTTCTTTTAATTTAAAAAAAACAAAAAAAAACTTTATTTTTCTTCGTCGATTGACTGGCGGGGCAGGCCGCTCGGCCACAGCTTAGGCTTCGCAGCGGCTATCTTCCCTCCTATGTCCCGGCCAGTAACGGGCTTCAAGAAGTGTAGCCAGTGCCAGCATGCGATTTCTCTCACGGATCCACACCGCTGGTGCCTCAAGTGCCTCGGGCCTGACCATTGTCCTAAGTCATGTGAGCGCTGTGCTACTCTTCAACCTTGAGCCCTTAAACGTCATCGGGTTTTAGTGGAAAATCTCTTCAGGATGGACTCTTCAGTGACACCCTCGGACCCACCTTCTACCGAGGGTCCTCCTGCTTCAATGACTCCAACCTCGAGTCTCATCAGACCATCCTCGTTTGGATCGTCTTTAGCCTCGAGTACACCTGCTTTATCTTCCCCTGAGCTCCCCTCAGGTCAGATACCTAAGCAGAAGGTTCCAGCGGTGGTCCTCAAGCTCTCCAAGATTTCCAAGTCGAAGCACATCTCCACTGCCACCTTGGAGCCTTTTACCTCAGCAAGTGGTCCAGTTTCAGACGTGGATCCACATTTGCAGGCTTCTCTCCAGACCATGTTGGAACAGCAATTTGTTTAATTACTGAGCAAATACGGTTCTGCCTCAACAATACCTCCTGTAATCCAGCCTGGGCAATCAGCAGTCTCCTGCGAGGTCGAGTCCCTGCTTGTGCCTCGAGCTGAAGCTTCACACTCTAAGCAAGGAGCAGAGTCTTTGCGAGTATCTGGTCTGGCATCTACACACTCGATGCAAGGAGTAGATTTTTTGTGAGTGTCTCTACAGGAATCCTCACACTCCATACAAGGAGCAGAGTCTTTGGGAATGCTTCGAGATTCGTTGATCCAAACCACTGCGTTTCGATTTACAGCTTCCAATCCTATTCATTCACCAGCAACATTGCCTGTTTCCATACATAGGGTGAAGTCTCCTCGATTCTACTTGAGACCTGCTTCCAGGCATCACTCTTGTCATCGATCGAGGCCCTCATCGAGGCATTCATAGGCATAGGTCTCCTTCCAAAGAGCAGCGTTCCTCGTCTAGACCTCATTCCAGACCTTCCAGCTCTTCGAGGCCTCCAACTCATCGATCAAGGTCGCCGCTTCCAGACCCAGAGGAGTCAGCTGCTTCCATTGCCTCACCAAATCTCCATATTCTTTGGATTGCCACTTCTCCAGAAAGGCTTCGCCTTCATTGCCCACTCGAGGCACCTCAAGGTCATCGAGTCCTTCTTGAGACAGGGCCCTGGCAGATCAACTCTCCTTCTCTTTCTTCCTTTGTCAGATGGCTGATGACCTGGAAATTCAACTAGATGCAGGTTCTAAATACTCTAAGGAGTATCTCGAGGTCATTCATCTGCCTCAACCTCCTGCAGAGTCACTTAAGCTTCCTCTTCATAAGCTTTTGTCTCAAACTTTCAAACGATGTCTGGAGACCTTATGCTATATCTGCTGTTCCAGGCAAGTTGGACTCGAGGTATAGAACTCTACATTGACATTTATCCCAATCTTCAGGACCGTCTGGCTAACATTCCTTATGAGGGCATTGACCTCTTTGATGAATCCATAGAGGCTGCCACTAAGAAATTGTCTGAACATGAAAAGTCTTTTGCTTCTATTGTCACACCAAAGCCAAAGCCAGCTCCTGCAAAACCTTCATGCCCTACTCCAGTTTTCCAGAGGCATTATATTCCAAGGGCGGCTACTTACACTCGAGCACCTCCCAAGAAACTACAGCAACAGAAGCAACAGAAACCTCAGTCTTCTGCTGTGCCTAAGGCTGCGCACCTTTTTGACTGTTTAAGCAGAGCATAACCTCCATCGTTCTGCCTCTGTCCCCCCCTTCCTCCTCTCAAACCGCCTCCAGTGCTTTGGGATCTCAATGTTGTTCTTGCTCAATTGATGAAGCCTCCACTTGAACCAATGTCTACGGCTCATCTGAAGTATCTCACTTGGAAAGTGGTGCTTCTCATTGCCCTCACTTCTGCTCATAGAGTCAGTGAGCTGCAAGTTTTAGTTGCTGATCTACCTTTCACTGTATTCCATCATGACAAGGTGGTCCTTCGTACTCATCCTAAATTCTTACCTAAAGTGGTTTCAGAATTTCTTCCAATATTTTTTCCAAAGCCTCATTCTCACCCTGGAGAATCAGCTCTTCATACTCTGGACTGTAAACGTGCTTTGGCCTTCTACTTGGAATGCACCAAACCAAACAGAACTCCTCCTCAACTTTTTGTCTCCTTCGATCCAAACAAGTTGGAACATCCAATCTCTAAGCGTACCATCTCCAACTGGATGGCTGCTTGTATCTCTTTCTACTATGCCCAGGCTGGACTGATCTACAGAATCAAGTCACAGCCCATAAAGTCAGAGCCATGGCGGCTTCAGTAGCTTTCCTCAGATCCACTCCTATTGAAGAAATTTGTAAAGCTGCCACCTGATCCTCGTTTCATACTTTCACCTCTCATTATTGTCTGGATGTTTTCTCGGGATGGCCATTTTGGCCAGAGAGTATTATAAAATTTATTCTCCTAAGTTGCCAGCACTCCCACCATCAGTGTTCCCGCTAAGGTGCGCTGGCCTGAGCTCACGCACAAAATATTACATCGCAGCGCAAAGTTTCTCTTCACAGCGCACACACGCGTCGCAAAGGTAAGGGGAGGTAAGGTAAGGGGACGCATTGGGGGGATTGCACTTCCCCACAATTGCCATGCTTCGGTTCCTCTTCTTCCTTCCTTCCTGCCCCCCCCCCCCCGCGGGACCCTGCGGCACCATCAACTCTTACTCCCTCTAATGTCGGCCCTGCAGCTCCAGACTTCCTCGCACCTTCTCCCCTCCCCCTTTGGATCGCTATTATTTTAAATGTTATAGCCGCGGAGCTGTATCCATCAGTGGAGATGTCTAACCTCGGCCTGCCCCGGAACTCTTACTGCAACAGTGACTTCCTGTTCCTGCCTAGACGGGCGGCTGCTGCAGTAAGAGTTCCGGGGCAGGCCGAGGTTAGACATCTCCACTGATGGATACAGCTCCGCGGCTATAACATTTAAAATAATAGCGATCCAAAGGGGGAGGGGAGAAGGTGCGAGGAAGTCTGGAGCTGCAGGGCCGACATTAGAGGGAGTAAGAGTTGATGGTGCCGCAGGGTCCCGCGGGGGGGGGGGAGGAAGGAAGGAAGAAGAGGAACCGAAGCATGGCAATTGTGGGGAAGTGCAGAGCTGCAGGGAAGAGTGTTGCGGTACCCAGCTGGAGGGAGAAGGAAGATGAGGGAGGGAATTAAAGGAGATGCCAGGGCTTGGAGCATAGGAGGAAGGTATGCCAGTCTAAGGGAAAAGGAAGGGGGAGATGTGAGAGCATGGAGGGGGAGCGAAAGATGGAAGAAAAGGAAAGGAGAGAGATGCCAGAGAATCAGGGAAGGGGAGATACCAGACTATGAGGAGAGGTGTGGGAGAGGGAAGGCGAGGAGAGAGATGCCAGACCAATGGGGTGAAAGGAGAGATGGAAGGGGGAGGCATACAGTTTCTGGAAGGGGCATAGAAGGAGAGAAGATGCCATATAGGGGAAGAGAGACGGCAGACAGTGAATGGAAGGAAGAGAGTTACAAGAAGATGAGGAAAGGAGAAACCACAGAAGACAAAGGTAGAAAAAAATTTCTATTTATTTATTGCTTTAGGAGACATGTGTCACTGTTTCTGTGAAGCATTGTATGCAGAGTCCAGCTTCTTGCTGGTTCAATTTAACCTTTGTCTATGTATTTTTATTTTATCCCCCCTTTTACAAAACTGTGAAGCGTTTTTAGCACCAGCCTTGGTGGTAGCAGCTCTGATGCTCAGAATTTTATGAGCATCAGAGCTGTTACCTCCGTAGCTAAAATCCACACTACAGTTTTGTAAAAGAGGGAGGGGTTAGTTTGTGATTACATATTCCTTACTAGGCGAAGGTGTTTTCTGTGTTCTGTGTGTTCGAAAGACATGGTTTTCTGTTAGGATTGACGGTGTAGGATTGATCTGTGCTGGTCTGGCTTGTTTAGTTTTACAATGGGTGTATTGATGTACTGCTCACTGCAATATGTAAGATGCTGCCTTTTCCTAGGTACTCATGTGTGACGTGTGGTTTGTTACTAAAAATCATGTTTTTCTTACAGATGGGGGGGGGGTGCCAAAAAATGATGGGCCCCGGATGTTACATATGCTAGGTACGCCACTGTATGTAAAGATACCAGAAAGCTGGCGTAGCAAAAACTTCTAAGTTTTGAGTATTTAACCCTCCCACAATCTCACGGGCACTCGTTTCAAGTTTATTGAGATTTTGATTTAAACGCAATATCAAATATTTTCAATGCGTATAACAAAAATAAATTTGGGGAAATAAATAAAACCATTTGAACCAGTGTTCCCGCTAAGCTGCGCTGGCGTGCGCTGGCGCACAAAATATTACATCGCAGCGCACACGTTTCTCGTCACAGCGCACGATCGGAAGAGGCGTACGGCAGATGGCAGGGCGGCGAGAGGAGAATCGGGCGAGTTGGCTCATAACTTGCTGGCGCCCGATATTTTTGGCTCACGGTGAAAAAAGTTTGCTCACAACACCCGCCCGCTTAGAGGGAACACTGCCCACCATCCCATTCTGATTAGCTTGGAGGTCACCCATATGTGAGAATAGGCTTCCTGCTTGTCCTGGGATAAAGCACAGTTACTTACCGTAACAGTTGTTATCCAGGGACAGCAGGCAGCTATTCTCACAACCCACCCACCTCCCCTGGTTGGCTTCTCTGCTAGCTATCTGAACTGAGAAGACTCACCCTGTGCTGGGCAGGAGGGCACTCGCGCATGCGCGGTGCGGCTGACTCGAAACTTCTAGTTTCTACAAGCAAGTCTACTTGCGAGGCTTCCGCATCAGGGCTCCGTGGATGATGTCATATGTGAGAATAGCTGCCTGCTGTCCCTTGATAACAACTGTTACGGTAATTAACTGTGCTTTTTGGTCCTGTATTTGCATAGGGGTTATCTGGATTCTGGTAGGAATGAATGTTGAGAAGCATACAGTGTGCTTTGTGTAGTTTAATTTTGTGGTTAACCATTATGTGTTGTTAATAAGATTATATTGTGTGTATATATGAAAAATGAATGGAAAAAATGGTGTTACAAATTAGTACTATTATGGGGGCAGGGTCTGGGGCAGAGATTGGGCGGAGATGGGCGGGGCTGGCTCGCAACTTAGCCTTTGTTTTGGATTTTGGCCCCTTAATGTGATTTGATTTTGACACCCCTGTATGAGATTGCATTCCATCTGGGTAATACATAGTTGCAGTACAAAATCTTTCTCAATATTATGTGGAATTTTGCTGTGAAGAAGACTTTTATACATTTCTCAACATGACCTCCTATAGACACTGATCAATGACATGAATTTTAAGTGGGGGCAGGGTTTGCCTGGGAGAATGGAGAAAAAAATGTGCTTTGATCTGTTGAGACAGATTTCCTTGTATAGTTTTAAGACAGAAGTATGACGCAAAATTCAGCAGCAGCTGGTGGATTACTGTATATCTCTGATAGAGAGAGAATACATTTTTCCCTGAAGTCTTGCTGACCATCTTCACAGGGTAACCCTGTTGTCTAAAATCTGTGCCAAATCTCAGCAATGAGACCCTACAATTAAGGTTGCCACGTGCGACCCTTCCCTTCTACCTTTTTCAGTTTGCCAGGCATCGTGTCTGCTCTCCTTCTCATGTCACTTCCTAGGTGCGGGACCAGGAAGTGACGTCAAAGAGAGCCGACACTGATACGAGGGAAAGGGCGTGCGTGTGGCGGGGGTTGTTAAGGAGCGGGGGTCAGGGAGGAGGACGGCTGCTGGCGCCCCAACTAAAAAGGCACCCTTGGTAGACCACCCCCCCAACCCCCTTACTACTCCACTGCGTGCCATTGTACTGAGTATTACTAAACAGTAGACTAGGGTGGATGAAATACCTTATTAATCCCTCCCTCTCCTCACCAAATAAAATAAATTGCATTATGGTTTTAGAATAGTTTTCTCAGGGATTTCAGAAAATGCAGTGCTGGCTTTAGAAAGAAAAATACCTCTTTTGAGTCACGTGTAGGAGAAGCACTTCCATTGTTAGGAAGCCAAAACTTTTTATTGTAAAGCAGGGCAGACCACAAAATAGCTTAAGTGACAGCTGATCAAAGTTACCTTCGCCGACGAATCCTCCTCCCTTCCTTAGACAGGTTTCTTCCCTCTGCTTTGTTGACACCCTTTTATCGCAAGCAATAAAACACCAGTAATACCATTTGAAATATCCCATCTTCCTATACACTAAAGGCAGTTTTCGCTGCTTTGCGATCCTGGGCTATTTTCCCAGAGGAGGATTCCTGCAGGTTTGATTTTAATGGGTAAGCTAAACGTGGCCTCTTATTACTCTTCAGGGGCTTCTCCATATGTTGGCTGCTCATTAGGTAGAACTCCGCTCCAGTTTAGAAGTCTTTGGAGAAATCGTACAGGGCAGCCGTCCATGGGTTCTGCATCTATGCTTTAGTACTGGGCTGATTTCAAAGTGTACAGCTCAGATCTCGTTTAGCAACAGCAGGCATTAGCGAAATAATTTTTTTGCAAGCTAGCCTAGTTTTTGGAGCTTTTTTGGTCTTTAAAATTCTATTAGGTCATGCTTTAGAATATGTGTTGCTTAACAGCTGTTCCATCCTTGAGGAAGAGCGCCTGGTGTTTAGTTTTTCCCTCAGATATGGGTATGTATTTTAAGTGGTTTCTAGAAAGTACATCTCTTACTTAGGCCTCTAGCGTTTGGAATAATTTGCCATTGAATATTAGATTGTAATTATCACGTTCTTCATTTTCTAGACATTTTTATTTTAGCCAAAAGTGTAGTAACCAAGTACAGTAAACCCCCACGAATTCGCGATTCGCAAATCGCAGACTCAGTAATTTGTGGTATTTTCCGACCGCCTCTTCCCGGCACTAAAGTCATGGTTACACCAATCAGGAGCTGCTTTGACACGCTATCTGGCGTATCAAAGCAGCTCCTGATTGGTGTAACCATGACTTTAGTACCAGGAAGAGGTGGTCAGAAAATGTGCCCGGCTTCATAAGTATAATTTAAGCACCCACCGGCACCCCAGCTGCCCTCTCCTGCCTTCGATCAGCTGAAAAACCGTATTTGCGGCTTTTTGAAATTTGTGAGTGTTCCTGGAACAGAACACCTGTGAATTTCGGGGGAGTACTGTATTGTAGTGCAGACATAAAAAAAACATATATAAAAACCCAAAACAGGCTGTGTTTCACCTACGCTAAGGGCTACATCAAGGGGCAACAGAACTAAAATTAATAAAATCATCATAATAAAAGACATAGCTAAAACCAAATTAAGTGCAATTGTTTAAACAAACGAAAAAGAACAGATCATATATGTAAAATAAATCATAGGGCAGCGTCTCTAAAACTTTTTTAGCTCCGGCAAACTAAATGGAGCAAATGATTTTTGTGGCACATTATCATTGAAATTATAAAATTGCAAAACCAACAAAAAATTAAATTTGAGAGTTATTTATTTAAAATTCTTTAAGCTGTGTGTGGGTAATTGTAATGACGGTGAAACTAAAGTAGATAGAATAGAATTGCTAATCAATGTGAAGGATGTGCTTGGTTTTGAGTGCAAATTAACTCAAAACGTGGCTCGATAGTCAACAAGCAAGCACACATTTCATCATCCACCATATGCAGTTCTCTTTTATTCGATTTCTGTCAGAGCTGAAAATCCAAGTTCACAAAGGTAAGAACATACAAACGGCAACAAAGCCTCGATTGCTTTGTTGCTCAAGCTAGGATAACAACTGCATGAAAAAATAAAACTAAAATTACTCGCTGTTAGTTTTCAAGAACCAATCACGTCAAAGAATGATGCTCTTCTGGACTCGTAACATTGGCAGACTCTTGCGTACGTGGCATCTATTCTAGTGTACAGTGTTCTCCTGCGAATTCACGGTTCACCGTTTCACTCATTCGTGGTATTTGCTGACTGCCTCTTCCTGTACTAAAGTCAGGCTACATCAATCAGGAGCCGCATGTCAAAGCAGCTCCTGATTGGTGTAGCCCAACTTTAGTTCAGGAAGAGGTGGTCGGAGCATTTCGACGGTAATTTCCTTTACTTGCTGGTGCTCCAGCTGCAATCTCCTGCTTCCCCAGGCGAAAAACTGTATTTGCGATTTTTCGATATTTGCAGGTGTTCGAATATCAGGGGAGTACTGTATACTTATGAAAGAGATTTTTAAAAATAAAGTGAAATTCTGGAATCTCTCGTGGTATACCCGGAATCTCTTCGGGGCACACAGTTTGAGAGACACTGCCATAGGGACTACAGATAAAAAAGACCACAAAATGTATAAAGGGGGTGTGAACCCGAGAAGGGGCATGGTCCGCTCAGAGGTGTGCCTTGCACTTATGCATGTGGGTTCTAGAATTTTATCTATTACACACCTAATTGCCTGCAGTTAGACACAAGAATTTACACCAGCTATATAGCTAACCTAATTCCTGGCGACTTGCGCTAGTATCCCATTAAGACAATAACTCGCTTAGGCCCAAATTCTCTATACGGCACAGTAAGTTAGGCAGTAGTAGATGCCCTACCAACACATAACTTAATCATTTTAATCAGTGTTTATCGGCGCAGTAATTGCATCGTTAAAAACCTATTAAAATGTCATAAAAAATGTAGGCCGCCATAATTGCATCTACAAAGGTGCCTAATGGCGCCTAAGGTCAAAGAGTAAGCATGGTTTACACTGGAAATGACCTTAGGCACCCCTGTAGATGCGATTCTCATCAAACATAGTTGCTGGGAATGTAGGTCTTCAAAACCCTGGCTTACATTACCAGTGCCTAGGTTTAACGGTGGTGCGCAATTCTGCAAACCGCACTGTATCATGATTGATACTTGATTGGCTGCATTTTTTTAAAGTGTCCGCCGACATAGGCACCGTTTGCAGAATCCAGCCCTTAGGGCCGTATTCTGTATATAAAATCGAAACAAATCGGTGCCCAACAGGATGACGTTTAGCATAATTCTAGAAAGTGCCTCCCAAGTTAGGTGCAGTTTATAGAATTACACATGGTGCCTGTCCACGTAACTAACATTTAGGAGCAACCGTTTTACACCAGTGGTTCTCAACCCTATCCTGGGAGCCCCCTGCCAGTCGGGTTTTCAAAATATCCCTAATGAATATGCATGAGAGAGATTTGCATACCTGTCACTTCCATTATAAGCAAATCTCTCTCATGCATATTCACTAGAAATCTATGTTTGTACATTCTAATTAGTTCCAATAATTACTTGTTAATTGCCAACCATTGGTGCTCTTTGACTTGCATCCACAAATCAGCAATGCGCATATATTTGTGTGCCATAGTTTTGTTTACACAATACAGAATCTGGCCTTTGGCATCCATCATCCCGGTGCCTAAGTTTAGACGTTCTTTTGAGAATTGCCTTTAGGTGTTCAGCATTGTCAACAGGAACCTGCTGTGGTTCCCAGAATAGAAATGAAAGGAGATAACACGGACAGAGGATAGCAACAAGCTGAAAGGGGGCCTGTTGATATTTTGAAGAACCCAGCAAATAACATCCTGCTTTAAAACTTTGCAGCTGTTTGCTGATTTCTTAAAGTCACCTCAGTGCAGCGTTCTGCTTATTACAGTTTGGCTGCTAAAGCAAGGATTCAGTCCAGAGAGGCTCTACTTTGCTTAGTCAGTGATGTTTGTCCCAGATGACTGGATGATATATATATAAGTCCTCTGACAGAGTAGATTTTAGGCCATCTGTGAAAGAGGATACTGGGGCCAGAGACTGCTGGATAATTTGAGAATGTTTAATTTGGTTCTGTCTACTGAATGTTGAAAACCAAGGAAATAAACCTTGCAAGAGTCAAATTTGTTAACATACTTAAAGATTTGGATTAGTCCCATATAAAGCCAGAGTATGTTACAATAGAAGGAAATAGATTTCAGAACACAGAGGTCGGGTCCTATTTCCTTTACTGTAGGTTAGTATAAAAAAAGCAAAGTCATTATACTATTTAAGAATTGAAAAGCAAGTTAGGAGAGTTGTTTGCTTTTCTAACCTAGATTTAAATTCAGGTGCCTCAAGTTCCCAGTAGTATGAATTGTCCCCGAACAAGCTTGCACTAGATATGTTGAAGTACTGAGCCTTTTTAAAAATTTGTCAAGCATTATGACTTGATTTTTAATTTACTTCTGCAATGTTCTCATTCTTTATCTTTCTTGGCCTACAGATTCTGGACTTTCATGGCCTACAGATATCAAGAGATGGATATGTGACTTATTTATACCAACTGTATAATTTTGCATAATTTCAGCGTCAGTTATGGATTAATTATGTCTTTTAAAAAATTAGAAATATATATCAATAAAAAAGTATGTTTTTTGGACAAATACATTTGAAAAATAGCAAACTTAAAACATCTCTATTTCTCTAATCCACAGTTGTGTAAACATGCCATAGTCCCTTTTACTGACCTCAGTGGCACAGTAAGGGTGAGTGTCGCCTTTTCCCCACCCTCTATGCATGTGTGTACCCCCTTCCCTTTTTAACTTCTCCAGCACGAGTAGCTCGCCCTTTGACATCTCTTCCTAGGCGCGGGTCCTGGAAGTGACATCAGAGGGAGTGCCAATGCCAACGCAGGCAGCAACCTCGCACTGGGGAAGTGAAAAAGGTACGGGGGAAGGCAAGAGATGCACGCATGTGGCAAGGAGAGGGGGGTTCCCCCCCTTACTACACCACTGGCTGACCCTATAATACAAGTGTCAAATTTTTATTGGATTTTGATGAATCGCTTATTTAGTTTTACTAAGTGAGATACAAAAATCAAAAATTAATAAAATATAAACATTTGTTTTTACACACAGTTTAAAATAATGGGGTAGACAATTGGACATACAGACCAACTAATACAAAAATGAGAGAGGGGATAGAATTAAAATTTAGTATTTTTAAAGTTCAGAGGAGAGACATGTATAGGACAGGGAATCTAAAAAGAGAAAGAAGAGGGGAAAAGAGAAAAAATAATAATAATTTTTTTAAAAAAGGGTGCAATTAGAGAAGGAATTTTGTATAAGAACTGAACGTATTTTAAGGGTTAAAAGCATCTTTAAAAAGGAAGCTATCAAACATTTACCTCTCTAAACGGTATAGCCTTTACTTCTGCTTTTTGTATCCCTACTTTTTGTACTTTTCTATTTGTGTTATATCATGGGTAAGGGTGCAGTGCAGACCTTTTTCTCAGAAAAGGAAATAGGCAGCAGACTAGGCCCACGGAAAAAAAGTTACAGAAACAAAAGGGTTGCCAGTAAGAAGGGTGCTTGCCAGATGTCAAAGGTCACGAACGGACTTCCTGTTTTCCTACTGCTTGAAAGTTTACTGAACTACACAGGTGTCTTTGATCATTCAGGAACTCATATAGCACAGTTATGCACTGTAAAGCATGACTTAGTCATTAATACTTTTCCCTCCCCCTAGCAAGATCTCCCAAGCTTTCTTTTTAATAAGTGTAACAGTGAAGCCTGATGTGAAAGAAAGCAAGTGTTCCCATGAAATTGAGCCCTTCGCATTTCTCATTAGACCATGATGCAGTTCACTCTTATCTGTACCCTCCTCCCATATCACTAACTTCAGACTCTGCTCCTTCCATCTTGCTGCCATTTGCGTGCAATAGGCTTCATGAGTCAGTATTAGAGAATGACACAGGGACAAATTTTTTCACCATCCCCGCAGGAACTCAATTTCCCCGTCCCCGCAAGTTTTGTTGCTGTCCCTGCCCCATTCCTGTAAGCTCTACCTTTACCGCACAAGCCTTGAACACTTAGGATTTTAAAGTGTTTGAGGCTTGCGCAGATGAGGACAGAGCTTGCAGAAATGGGACAGGACAAGAACTCGCCAGGACAGGATGGGAAAATGAGTTTCTGCAGGGATGGGGAAAAATTTGTCCCTGTATCATTCTCTAGTCAGTATGTCAAACTCTTTCTCTGGCCCTATTCAAATCCAGGCTATAAGCTCACATTGTAAAAATTTTTAAAGCTCAAAATCCCACTTTTTAACATTTTTTTAATTATAATTTGAATTACAATCTTTGTTGCAACAATTTAAAGCAGACCTCAAAAACATTTTTGTTTATGGATGCTTACAACTAACCCTTCTCCTAAATTTGCAGAAATCACTAGGGCCAACCTGAACAACACAGCACCTTCCCCCCTACCCAGTATCCCTTGCCTTCTCCTCTAAATTAGACTGTAAGCTGCTCAGACAACCTGGTTTTTTGAGTAGGATAGCAATTCTTTAATAAACTTGTAACCTTTTTTTAAAGGCCCACCTTTTTAAAATTTTGTATTTATTTTTAAAAAAAACGCCTTTTAACATTTTTGTTTATTAATTTTTTTAAAGCCCGTCTTTTTGAGGCTACTTTTAACTCCTTATTCACTTGTTCAATGCCTGTTTTGTTTCAGTTATTCCCATACTAAATGTAACACCATAATCCCTTGTCTGATCGTCTGTCTTGAATAGATTACAAAACTCCGTCGAGCAGACACTGTCTCTTAGGTGTTTGTGTATAACACTGTATATATAATTACATTACATTACATTACATAAGTGATTTCTATTCCGCTTGTGCCTTGCGGTTCTAAGCGGATTACATGTTAGAAGACTGGACATTTCCAGTAGCATTGCAGTACATATAAACAAGAATGCGTTAAGTTACAATTGTTGTTCTGGACTTTTCCAGGATAAATTGGTAGTAGATAGTAGATAGTGATAGGTTGTTTAGACGAATAGAGATAATATTGTCCGGATTCTGTTGTTTAGACGAGTAGAGATAATACTGTTCGGATTTGGGTGTTGCTGGTGGTGGTGTTTGGGTAGTCATGAGAGCATTATCTTAAACTTTTGTGAGGTTATGATGATGGGAAGTGTTTTTTGAAGAGATGAGTTTTGATTTCTTTTCGGAATGCTTTAATGTCTATTGATTTGGTCAGTAGATTGGTGATGGTAGTATCGATCTTTGCTGCCTGTGTCGCTATAATAATGCTATAGAATGATAAGTAGTAGAAGTACTTCTTCATTAATGTAGAAAAATTCAGATTATTTTGATTATTTTTCAGATATGATTTTATTGGATTATTTGGGTTAAAAACGAAGATTTATTTGCTTTCATAAGGAAGTGAAATGGTGAGATGACCATAATAGAGGCTGTTTGTGGCTCTCTAAAAGCATCTTACAGTACTGAAAGTTTAAGGCTAGTTTAAAGGGATACTACTATTATTTATCTTTTCTATAAGCGCTGAAAAGTGTACACAGTGCTGTACACTTAATATGCAATGGATGGTGCCTGCTCAGAAGAGCTTACAATCTAATTTGGACAGACAGGATGTAGGGTTGGGGAGTTTCTTGCAGATAATGGTACTACCCCTACTCTTCCCTCTCCCTTGGGCTCTTTTCAGTCTGTTCTTTGTGTCAGACCTCGTACTGTCTATTAAAAACAGAGGCAATAGCTTGCAGCACATGTTCCTGCTTGCAGGAGTCAAGACAGGAGCAAATGAATCAAGAATGAATGGAAGAAAGATCAACCCTGTGGCAAGCTGGAGCAATCGCTTCCCTTCCCTTTATCTGATTAGTTTACAGATTACCGTGTAAAAGAATGGGGCCCTTTAAATCATCTGGAAATAGGCATTGGGCATGTCAACTCCTGTCATGTCCAAATGGAATCTTTGTGTCTCTCGATTGTGAATGTACAAAACGCACATACAACCAATCGTCTGGTTGAGGACGACAACCCAGTTTACCATGTTAAACGAGGTTGAGCTCCGCTCAGCTAGCTCTCTGCTGATGCACTAGATCAGCTCACAGCAGTTTATTGATCCTAAGAAATTTCTAACCATACTTAAAAAGAGGAAACATAGAAATATGTTGGCAGATAAAGGCCAAATAGCCCATTTAGTTTGCCCAACCGCAGTAACCCCTAGTGCAGCCCCGCTTTAAACCTGTGGGTTGAAACCAGGGAAGGGCGGCAGAGAGCAAGAGAGTCGGGGCAGCAGGGAGCAGGAGAGTCAAACAGTTGTGTTGAAGCTGAGTGAAAAAAAATATGCTGGCAGGACACCTTTCAGCTTGGAAACTACTGTAGAGTCGTGGTAAGAGTCGGCAGGGACGTGAGCGACTGGTCCCCGCAGTCACTTCTTTGTTGATCGGCCAGCCCAGTCGGTGTTCCTGATTTTGGTTGGTGAATCGCTGCCTTCCTACATTTGCATGCCTCATTTGCATGTGCGGATCAGATCGAGATCTGACTGAATTTAGACTGGAGTTTAACTCAGAAAAAACGAAGTTTGTTTATAGCTTCACCGTGCCAGTTTGATACTAAAACATCACTGTGTATAAATAAATTCAGCTATCCTATTCAATCTACCATTAAGGTTTGGGGAATAATACTGGCCCAGGGCTTGACTATGAAGAACCAGGTAGACTCTTTGGTCAGAAAGGGTTTCTTTACTCTTTGAAAGCTTCGGTCCGTTAGGGCGTATTTTGATCACGTAACACACTCCTATTGAGTACTACATTGGCTGCCAATGGATGCGCGGGTGAAGTTTAAGTTTGGTTGCTTCTGTTTTAAGGCATTGTTTGGTTTAGCTCCCAAATATATAATTGAGCTTTTCTCTTTTGCAACCAACAGACATAAGAGAAACTCACATCTGAATTTTGTTTATCCACCTGTTAGAGGATGTAAACTTTGAAAACATCAAAATCTTTTTTCATATCGAGCAGCGTTATGGGGTAAGGATTTAGAACAATTGATTTTGCTTACTGACACTTATGGGGAATTTAGGAGACATCTAAAAATATATGTGTTTTCAAAGTATTTAGGCAGCTAATTTGTAAAAAAATTATTATGCACTATTTTGATCATTTTAGTGTCTCTAATTATTGACTTTTAACTTAATTAGTTCTATTCAACTTTTTATTTATTTATTTATTTTTTAAAAAACTTTACGGCCTTGCGGTATATAAACTGATTATTATTGTTATTATTAGTGAATTGGTGTTCTTAGTGAATCTAGCCCTTAATATACTGCCATTCATCAAGACATGATAGTGATTTTACACTGAAAAAATATAACAGAATGGTACAAAAACGGCAAATGTAGGTGAAAGGGGTGTGTGTGAGAAATATGCTTTAAACCTGACTTAAATCTAGGCAAAGGTGATTCAACCCAGTGATACTTTGGAATTATATTTGGAATGTCAAATGCTGACTTACAAGTTGATTCCAAAGCATTAAAGAGGTAATCCGGTTGTCCAGCATGCGTTGGTTTCAATTTTAAACTTATCTCGATAGGCAACCAAGGATAAATTCATTTCATTTCTGGCTTGGTCCTTAATAAAGCTGCTTATTCTGCTTTTCTTACTATGAACATAAGAACATAAGAAGTTGCCTCTGTGTTTATCCATAGTAAGTACTGTAGAACCAAATACGCCAGATTTAAGATATACTAATTTTTAAATTGGAAGGGATAAGATAATACTGCTGCATACTCAAGTAATAGGTGAGCGAAAATCAGGTTACACACAGAGAATCGGAACAGAGGTGTTAGATCTCACATTCGGGAAGTGGAGGTGAAGGCTAGCAGTTAGAATATAATCTCAGCACCCTGAGATTGTGAGTTCAATCTAAGGTTACCAGCCATCCAGATTTACCCGGACATGTCCTCTTTTTAAAGGATTGTCCAGGTGTCCAGACAGCTTTCTCCCCTGTCCAGGGTATTCTTCCCTTAACTACCTATGGCTCTGCTGAAATCTAATCTTCAGGCTGGCCGACAGCAACAGTGAGGTGAGCCTGCTGCAATTGGACTGCCCCAGAAGCCTTCTTTCTGGAATGAATTCATGTTCCCAAGTAGGCAGTATACTCCAGAAAGGTGACTTTCGGAGCAAGTTGACGGCAGCAGGCTTACCTTGTTGTTGCTGCTGCTGGCTGCCTGGCCCGAAGATTAAATTTTGGTGAGGAGGTAGGTGAGGGACAGGGGAGAGCCATAGGAAGAGAGAAAAACACATGGGTTAGTGTAGAGGGAGAGAGAGAAGAACCCATGGGGAGGAGGGCTGTGTGTGTGTGTGTGTGTGGGGGGGGGGGGGGTTGTAGGGAAGGACAGAGAAAAGAACCCAAGAGGAAGGGGGGTTGTGGACAGACAGAGAGAAAAGGTTGTGCGTGTATGTGTGTGTGTGTGTGTTGGGTGGTTGGAGAGAGAGAGAGAGGGATAAAGAGAAAGACCCGCAGGGGGGATAGAGGGGAACTGAAGAGAGGAACCCACAAGGAAGGAGGGTTGTGGAGAGACAGAAAGAGAAAAGCTCCTGGGTGGAGGGAGGGAGATAGAGAAGTACCCACAGGTGGGGGGATGCAGGGAGAGAGAGAGAAGCATCCACGGGGGATGGAGAGAGGGGGAGGGGGGTTGGAGGGAGGGAGAGAGGAAAAAACACGTTTGTGGGGCTGGTGGTTGGAGGGAGAGAAAGAGAAGCACTAAAAAGATACAGAAGATGGGAAGGGGGGACTAAGCAAATAGGTGAAAGGTAGAGAGAGGCAGGGGCGAGACTTGGGGTGGGGCTGGGGGTAGGGCCAGGTGAGGGCAGGGTCATGTGTCCTCTTTATTGACTTCACAAATATGGTAAACCTAGTTTGATCTCAACCTGCTCCTTGTGACTTTGGACAAGTCACTTAATCCCTCCATTGCTCCAGGTACCACAGTTAGATTAGTACCTGATTACTACCTGATTACTGTTCAGTGTACTGTAAACTGCTCTGGGGAAATTTTTTCAGGAAAAAGGTGGTTAATAAAAAAAAAAAAAAAAAGAGGCTAGCTGCTTCTTTTGACTTACAGGACAGTTGAGGAAAAGGTAGAGACGTTGGGGGTCTTTTTCTATTATCAGAAAGATAGCAAGGTTCTGAGAACTGAAATGTGACTGGGAAGCATCTGTCATCGAAACTGTTGCACTTTTTACAGCTTCTGCCTCTATCCCGAGGGACAGTTTGATCCAAGGCAGGAGAATGGATGCTTGACAGGTTAAATCTCTCAGGAAAGAGAGAGAGACTAAGAAGCATTTGTGAAAATGAGAAAAACGTTGGTGGTAATGCCTCTTGAGAACATAAGAACATAAGCAATGCCTCTGCTGGGTCAGACCTAAGGTCCATCGTATCCAGCAGTCCGCTCACGCGGCGGCCCAACAGGTCCAGGACCTGTGCAGTAATCCTCTATTTATATCCTTCTATCCTCCAATCCTTTCTTAAATCCCAGTACCGTACTCTGCCCTATTACGTCCTCTGGAAGCGCATTCCAGGTGTCCACCACACGGTGGGTAAAGAAGAACTTCCTAGCATTTGTTTTGAATCTGTCCCCATTCAACTTTTCCAAATGCCCTCTTGTTCTTTTATTTTTTGAAAGTTTGAAGAATCTGTCCCTCTCTACTCTCTCTATGCCCTTCACAGTGGAGTACCGCAGGGCTCAGTCCTGGGTCCAATCCTATTTAATATCTTCATACGAGATCTGTCTCAGGGATTTTGGGGTAAAATTGCATTATTTGCCGATGATGCTAAATTATGCAACATAGTGGGCGGAGGTACCGTGCCCGACACTATGACACAAGACATACTTTTACTGGAGCACTGGTCTACTATTTGGCAGCTAAATTTTAATGCCAAGAAGTGTAAAGTTATGCACCTTGATAGCAGAAACCCATGAAGGACCTACACTCTGAATGGTGAGACCTTAACTAGAACTGTTGCAGAACGGGATCTGGGAGTAATCATTAGTGAAGATATGAAGACAGCCAATCAAGTGGAGAAAGCCTCATCCAAGGCTAGACAAATGCTGGGTTGCATCCGGAGAAGTTTTGTCAGCCGTAAGCCCGAAGTGGTAATGCCACTGTACAGATCGATGGTGAGACCACATCTGGAATACTGTGCAATTTTGGAGGCCACATTATCAGAAGGATATGCTGAGAATAGAATCGGTTCAACGGTTGGCCACCAGGATGGTCTCAGGACAGGATGTCCCATATGAAGAACGTCTAGATAAGTTGCAGCTATACTCTCTCGAGGAACGCAGAGAGAGGGGTGACATGATAGAGACGTTCAAATACGTTACTGGCCGTATTGAGGTGGAAGAAGACATCTTTTTCCTTACAGGGCATCTGCTAAAAATCAGGGGCAGGAGATTTCATGGTGACACTAGGAAGTACTTCTTCACCGAAAGGGTAGTTGACCGTTGGAATGATCTTCCACTTCAGGTAGTTGAGGCCAATAACGTGACTGACTTTAAGAACAAATGGGATCAACATGTGGGTTCACTTCAAAGAAGAGCTTAGGGGGGAGGGTTATTTGAGTGGGCAGACTTGTTGGGCCGAAGGCCTTTTTCTGCTGTCATATTCTATGTTTGTATGATCTTGTCTCTATCATATCCCCTCTAAGTCTCCTCTTCTCCAGGGAAAAGCGATCTAGTTTCTCCAATCTCTCAGCGTATGAAAGGTTTTCCATCCTTTTTATCAGATGTGTCGCTCTCCTCTGAACCCTCTCGAGTAACGCCATATCCTTCTTAAGGTATGGCGATCAATATTGGACGCAGTATTCCAGATGCGGGTGCACCATCGCCCGATACAACGTCAGGATAACTTCTTTCATTCTGGTTGTAATACCCTTCTTGATTATACTTAGCATTCTATTCGCTCTCTTAGCGGCCGCTGCGCACTGTGCCATCGGCTTCATTGTCATGTCCATCATTACCCCAAGTCCCATTCTTGGGTACTCTCATTCAATAACATCCCTCCCATCGTATAGTTTGTACCTCGGGTTTCTGCTCCCACATACAATACTTTACATTTCTCAACGTTGAACTTCATCTGCCATCTCGTCGCCCATTCCCCTAGTTTGTTCAAGTCCCTTTGCAATTCTTTGCAGTCCTCTTTAGTCCGAGCTCCACTAAATAGTTTGGTGTCGTCCGCAAATTTTATTATCTCACACTTCGTCCCTGTTTCTAGATCATTTATGAATATATTAAATAGCAGCGGCCCGAGCACCGAGCCCTGCGGAGCACCACTCGTGACCCTCCTCCAGTCTGAGAAGTGGCCATTCACCCCTACCCTCTGTTTCCTACCCGCCAACCAGTTTCTGATCCATCTATGTACATCTCCGTCCACCCCATGGTTCTTCAGTTTCCGGAGTAGATGTTCATGAGGCACCTTGTCAAAGGCTTTTTGGAAATCTAGGTATATGATGTCTATGGGGTCTCCTCTGTCCATCCGTTTGTTAATTCCTTCAAAGAAGTACAATAAGTTAGTTAGGCATGATCTCCCCCTGCAGAAACCATGTTGGCTGGTTATCAGAAGTTTGTTTCTTTCAAAATGTTCATCGATGTTTTCTTTTATCAGTGCTTCCGCCATTTTCCCCGGAACCAAGGTCAGACTCACCGGTCTGTAGTTTCCCGGGTCACCTCTTGATCCCCTTTTAAAGATGGGTGTAACGTTGGCTATCTTCCAATCCTCTGAGATCATGCCTGTTTTCATGGATAGGTTGCAAATTTGCTGCAGTAGTTCCGCTATCTCCTCCTTTAATTCCTTCAGAACCCTTGGATGGATTCCGTCTGGACCTGGGATTTGTCAGTTTTTAGTTTTTCTATCTGCCTGCGCACATCTTTAAGGCTCACTTCCATGGATGTTAATTTTTCTGCTTGATTTCCATTGAAGAATTGCTCAGGTTCCGGTATGTTGGTTGTGCCTTTGTTTGTAAATACAGACAAAAAGAACATGTTAAGTCTTTCCGCGACTTCTTTCTCCTCCTTCACCACTCCTTTCCTGTCTCCGTTGTCCAGCGGTCCCACCTCCTCCCTAGCCAGCTGCTTCCCTTTAACATATCTAAAGAACGGTTTGAAATTTTGTGCTTCCCTGGCTAGCCTCTCTTCATACTCTCTTTTGGCTTTTCGAACCACATGGTGATATTCTTTTTGATACTTCCTGTGCTCTTTCCAGTTCCCCTCAATTTTGTCCTTTTTCCATTTCCTGAATGAATTTTTCTTATTGCCTATCGCTTCCTTCACTATTTTAGTTATCCACGCTGGGTCTTTTGTTTGACTCTTTTTGTATCCTTTCTGAATCTGGGGATATACAGATTTTGCGCCTCACTCACCGTGTCCTTGAAAAAAGACCAGGCATGTTCTACCGTTTGCCATTTTTTTGGAAGTGTTCTTCAGTTTCTTCCTTACCATTTCCCTCATTGCTTCGTAGTTGCCTTTCCTGAAGTTAAAAGTTGTCGCTATGGTTCTCTTTCCTTTCGGTTTTCCTACCTCAATCTTGAACTTGATCATATTATGATCGCTGTTTCTCAATGGTCCCACTACTTCCACTTCCTTTGCAAGTCCCCTTAACCCATTTAGGATTAGATCCAGAGTGGCATTTCCTCTCGTTGGTTCTCTAACAAGCTGCTTCATGAAGCAATCTTGTGTAGCCTCCAGAAATTCTGTCTCCCTAGCGCTTCTTGAACTTCCAAAACTCCAATCTATCCCGGGGTAGTTGAAGTCTCCCATAATAACCGTGTTACCGCTTTTGCATTCTCGCTTCATCTCGGCTTCCATTTCTTCATCAAAGCTTCAAGACTTTCTAGCAAAGGCAGTCACGAAACTGAGTGCGGACAACTGGATAAAAATCACCAGAGCCTGCAGAATCAACATCCTGACATTTTGCCTCAGCTGAAGAGTTGGTATGCAGATCTGGGGGAGGAGGTAAAACCAGCTCAGCTACAGAAGGAACTAAAGCAAAAATAAATTTGCTAGTTCAGTGGCCATTAGGGAGCAAAGGGTTGGTGACTTACTCCTGAGGGAAAGCACTGGAGAAAGAGGCCCAATAGACCTCTACGACGAGAACAACAATCCAAATGCAAGAGTCGTGAGGAGAAGAGGTCGATCACTTGTGACTTTGAGGTTCGCCTTAGTCGCCAGAGGATTGTAGTTGCGGATTTTTGCCTGTGGTCCTTGGTTCCTTTAACAGTGACAATTGCAGTTTATACCATTGTACTACAAGAACATAGATCTGCATTTGGAGACTCTTGACAAAGGCAGAATTGCCAAAACACTGTCCGTGTCGAGTCTACAATTCACATTGTGCTGTTAACCAATAAAGTGCATTTTGGATTGTCCACTACTGAGTGCAGTGATGTAGTAAGGGAGGGGGCGGTCTGCCCTGGATGCCATGTTGGTGAGGGCACTGCTGCCACCCCTCCTCCTTTCCTCTCCCTGCCTCTTCCTATTCCTCTTCTCTTCCCTTCCCCTATACATCTAGCTGAAGTTGTTTCCAGTGGTTAACAGCGTGCTCTTCGTGACCCCATCGGCTAATCTAATCTTCTATTTGTGTGTTGCACATACCTATTCAGGCACTAGGTGACATTCAGAGAGGGGTTGAAAGGGGGTCAGGACGAGGGAATAAAGGGATCCTTGAAAGGTGGGAGGGTAAGAGGGGGGCTCTCCAGCTGATGTCACTTCTGGGTGCCGCTCATAGGAAGTGACATCAAAGGAAGAAACGACGGGGTCGCGAGGAGCATGTTGTTGACTGCTGCGAGCAACAACTTCAACTAGAGGTAGGGGGAAAGGGGGAACACATGGCAGGCGGGATCGGGCAAGGAGCAGGTGGGGGAGCGTGCGTGGCAGGCAAGATTGGGAGCGGGGGGATGGAGATGAGGGCGGGGAGGGGCGACACCACCCCAGGCGCTTCTCACCCTTACTACGCCACTGGCTGAGTGATCGACATCTCCTCACGAGCCTTGTATTTGGATTACTCCAGAGAGATACAGAGATGTCCATCTGCCAAGCACTAAATAGGACTTTTAAGCATATATAAATTTAACCCTAGGTTGTCATATTGTTGCACGTTAAATTAGGTCATAATAATGATGTAAATACTTTGTCAAATTTTAATTCTTACAAATGTCTTATACTGTTTAGATATTATATTCATTTTATAACTGAGGTTAATTGGCAGTAATTTAAAATTATGTGCACGTCTCAGAAAACGTTATTCTATAAAAAGTATGCTCCAGTTGCAGTAAGCGAATTTGAAAGGGGAGTGTCCAGGGTTGGATCGTGGTCGTTCTTAAAATTATGTGCACTTTTATAGAATAGGCCTGATCTGTGCACAGCTTAGGCTGGCATTTAAGCCTGGCTTTAGCTGGCTTAAATGATTACTCTGCAGTGCACACAGGCGCAACATGAGATTCTATAAAAGGTAAAATGTTTATTTTATTTTTATTTTTCCTCTAACTCTACTTTTCACTTCTCTATTGCCCTCCAGGTACTTTAGTTAGATTGTGAGCCTTCGGGACAGTAAGGGAATTTTTCAAGTACCTTTCTTATTTCTAATCTTAATGTATATTTTCTGTAAACCGCTTAGAACCTAACGGATGTAGCGGTATATAAGAAATAAATTACATTACATTACATTACATGCACGACGTAGAATCAAGCTAAGTGCTGTTCTAGTCGCGCAGATTTTTGGCCATTATTTGGGGGTAACTGATAACTCAAAGTTCATGTGGTAGCACTTAGCTTCTCCTAAATAGAAGGTAGCAAGGGCCAGATTCTGTAAGAGGCGCCTAGTTCGGCATCTACATTAATTACCTTGATGAGCTTTAATAAACATAATTGTAGAAAAAATTTAATTGGCCAATAGGCACTTACCCGATTCTAAAAAAGGTAGGTGCATGGCGCCTATTGGCGCCTAATACCTAAATAGGCATGTTCGTGGCAGATATAGAGATAGGCGTTGCTAGGCGTGATTATCAAAGAACTTAGGCGTCTGCAGTGTAGGCCAGTAAAACCCTGGCTTACATTACTGGTGCCCGAGTTAGACACAATTCAGTAAATGGCGCCTAAGTGTAATTGACACACGGCCCACACTTTTTTTCAAGGCACCTGCTGATTTAAGAGCCATTTACAGAATCCAGCCCTAAGTGCTCCCACATTAATTTTTTTTGCAGGTACCATGAGCTAATGGAAACGTTAGAGTATCAGGTTAAATCTGGGCTTAGTGCACAGGAAAATCCGTCATTAAAACCCGTGAAGCCCAGATTTTACTGCACTTAAGTTTTGTAATTTCTCAAAAGTTTTGTAAATTTTCAAAAAGAAACAATCATAAGAGCATAAGAATAGCCCTGGATCAGACCAATGGTCCATCTATCCCAGTATCGTCTTTGCAGAAGCCAATCCAAGTCACAAGGACCTGGCAAAAACCCAAAGAGTAGCAACATTCCAGAGCTGAGATTGTGATGTCATAATGCCTCTTTCCATTAATGCCTAAGAGCCAACCTCATCACTGATGTCACAATGGCTTCACTGTCCTACACTTGGCTTATATAAGAACATAAGAATAGCCTTACTGGGTCGGACCAATAGTCCATCTAGCCCAGTATCCTGTCTTTACGGAGGCCAATCCAACTCACAAGAACCTGGCAAAAACCCAAATAGTAGCAGCAGTCCATGCTACCGACCCTAGTTTTTTTCTCTTTGAAAATTTGTTATAACTAACGATTGACTAAACGGAATTCCTTATTGAAGCCAGGCAAAATTAACGCTCATAGCGTCCCAGCAACCTAGATCATTTTGAAAATCTGCTTCGTTAGTTCTCAGGCATTGCAGAGGAAGACCATCCAGAGGAGCATTTTCTCACACAGCCGAGAGGGCATATGCTTTTCTACTAAATAAATTGCATCACAACAGCTGATGTTTCATCTGGAATGTTTTGAAGAAAAAAAAAAAAAAGAAACTTAACATGGCTGATAAGGGAGGATTCTCACAGAGATTTGTGAAGACATTATTTTAGTTAGGAGAGATTTTGTGGAGGAGGAGAAATGCCGAGGGAGTACCACTTGATTTATTTCTAACTTATGTACTTCTTCTGTTCAGGATGAGTCCTTACTTGATTAGAATGACAGATTATACCCCTGAGAAAATTCTATCTGCAAGCGTAAAGCAGCATACTTGGAGCTCTGTATTCCACACTTTCTTCCCAGATAACAGCCTGAATCCTTTAAATAATTACAAAATTCCACCCTGGAATGAAATATAAAAATAGATAATGTAGTCTGGCTCTGTATCTTCCATTTTTTACTGATAGAAGACAGTCTCTGTACTCTGCAGTTGAAAGTGAATGAAACAGTATGGGAGGTCAGCCCTGGACTCGTAGTGGAATTTCCAGCAGGCTCAAGGGTCAGAAGCATAATTTTGCCTGTTCTTTTTCATATTAGATTCTCGCTTCAGTGCAGTTTTAATAATCATAGGTTTATTTATCCTGTTGAGACACTCAGAATTAGAACTCTAGAACCAGGAATGTGTTGGGCTATTGATTAACTGGGGATGTGTTTTTGTTGAAACAAATCGGGAAATTTTAATACCATTTTTCATTTTGTTTTATTTTATCTGTATATCAACATGAAGAGAGATGAAATGAAATTTTTCTTGCATTTTGATTTCTTTCCCGGTTTCTTGCCTGGCCTCTTTCTACTGAAAACCTTCAGCACAGCCAAAATACAGCATGTGAACCCCTGCCCAAAAAAAGGTCTTCCCATTTCACAAATAATGTCACAGTTAGTGAGTTAGATTACTGCAACGTCTTGAATTCTAGTTGAGGAAAACTGCAGCTTCAAACACCTACAAAATACAACTGCGATATTAATATATTCAGCTAGGAAATTTGGTCGTGTATCCTCTCTCTTAATTGATCAATTTTCGCTACCAATAAGAGCATGCATTACATTTACGAGGGATTGTCAAAACATTTCTGTACCTTATTTCTTTTAAACGCTATTTATTAAATATCCTAAAAACAAATTACATCACTTTTCCACATAATCAACCTGTTGTGCCTGACTGACATGACATCCTGTGACACACCCTCTTACCACTTTTCCTGCCCCAACCATTTCCCGTGAAAATCTGAAAGTGCGGAAACTTTTTGAAGAACGCTCGTAAATGTTGCTTGCTTGTTTATAGAATTCTCTTTGGATCTGCTCCATTATATACATAGCAACTTATAAATCAGCCTTTTAACTATAAAAGATCTTAGGTCTTAGAAAGCAGCATTTCTTGGATGTTCCATATGCTAAAAATATAGGGCCGGATATTCAAAGCAATTTAGCCGGCTGCTGACTAGTTAAATGGTTTGGTTGGGGCTAGCTGCTAATATTCAATAGCATTTAACCATCACCCAGAAAATACACCGTACAAGTAGGCAGGTACTGAAAAGTGTCTTTGTGCTTTGATAGAAAAAATGATATAGGTTATTTCTGTGGCTTTTTATCTAAATTTTTGTCTGTCCTGAAGTTAGGGTTGCCAGATTTTCCAATTGTAATATCCGGACCCTTAGATCCACCCCCTAGGCCCGCCCAGTTTTGCCCATCCTCACCCATCCCTGCCCAGTTCCACCCTAATCCTGCCCTCCAGTTCTGCCCTTGCTCCACCCCCCGCTGCCTGCTCTTGTTGGGCAGGAGGAAGTCCACGCATGTGCGGCTGCCACGCGATGACATCATCACATGGCAGCCGCACGGTGATGGGGCAAAAGCGTGCGAGACTTCAGTGTGCCGACAATTTGGTGCAAGACACCAGCTCACCGCCTAAAAAGTGACTTTTAAAGAGCTCCGAAGGGGTGACGTGCAGGGGAACCCCCCACTTTACTTCAGACTGTTTGCGCTGCCGTTGTGGGGGGATGTGGGGGTGCAACCCCCCCCCCCCCAGTATAGAGAAAACTTAACTTTTTCCCAAAAAATTGGGAAAAAGTTAAGTTTACTCTATAATGGAGGGTTCCAACCCCCTCCCAACGGCAGCGCGAAGAGTATGAAGTAAACTGGGGGGGGGGTCCCCACTCACACCCCACGTCGGAGCTCTTTAAAAGTTTTTAGGCGGCGCGCTGGTGTCTTGCGCCAAATTGGTGTGCTGAAGTCTCACGCGCGAATGACTATGAACCCAGCTGCACATGCACAGACTTCCTCCCTGCCCAACGCAATGTGAGGAGGCTTTTGAAAACCCGGACAAAGTGCCGGGTTTTGTAAAGCCTTCTGGACCCTCAAAAGGAGGACATGTTTGGGGGAATCCGGACGTCCGGTAACCCTACCGTAAGTGAATGATTGAGGTAGATCAAAGCAAATTATATTCAAGTACCGTAGCTATTTTCCTTTCCCCAGAGAGCTCACAATCTGTTTTGAACTGGAGGGTTAAGCAACTTTCCCGAGATCACAAGGAACATCGGTAGGATCCAAGCCCCGAGTTCCCTGATTCTCAGCCTGTTGGTCTAACCACTAGGCCACTCATCCTTGCTTTAATAGGAATTAGATCATCTGGCCACAAATCTTATTAAATGCGATTGCTCAAAGCCCTTTGCTACCAGACTCTGCACAGATTTCCTTTGACAGCTGGCCGACGGCTTCTCCACACTCTGCTCTGTCCTCTGCATATGTGAGTTGTTTGGAATAATTGGACTTGTCGGTCACCTGTTCTTGCTTCGGAAGGGGAGTGCGAGTTCTCCCTCTCTTTTCGCTACAGACTGCTGGTGACATAAGGAGAAGTCAACTGTGTGAGGAGGAAGGGAAACTGAACTTGTAACTGAAGACAGCTGAAAGAGTGCTGGCAGAACTGATAAAAGAGTTGTAAGAAGGTTGAAATCAAGTTCAGGAATTTATTTCCTAGCTTACATCAATATTCTGAAATGGAGTTTCACAGGCCCAGGCAGGAGGATATATATGTGTCTTGAGGGCTGCACATGTTGGATAAAATCTATACATTATGGTGATCTGTGGGCAGTGGGGTAGTGAGGAAAGTTTGCACCCAGGGTAGAGGTACCCGGCATTGTCGCGCTGTGTGGCCTCCTGATGCACCCTCTCCCGCGACCCTTCCCCGTACTGCTTCAAATCTTTGCTGGCTACGAGCAGCATCTCATACCCCTGCTTGCGCCAACATCATCATTTCTTCTCTTGTCATTTCCTGACAGTGGCATAGTGAGGGTAGGAGGTGCATAGGGGCTCCTCTCTGCCCCCACACTCCTTCCCCACCCTCTCGTCAAGCCACACTTGCACCCTCTGTTCCCCCCCCCCCCAGTTCCTCTTTAAATCTTTGCCAGCGTGAGCAGCTTCTCTGGCCTGCTGCTTGCGCTGATGTTGGCTTTCCTCTGTTGTCACTTCCTGGTCCTGTGACTTGGAAGTGATTTCAGAGGGGAGCCAGGCCAGCGCAAGCAGCAGGCTTGAGAAGTTGCCTGTGCTGGCGAAGATTTAAAGACATAAGGGGTGGGGGAAGGGAGAGCATGAGCATGGCATGTTGGTGCAGAGAGGTGGTGGCGCCCCCACCAAGATGGCACCCGGGGCAGTTCCTTGCCTTCCCTTACTATACCACTGCTTCCTGGTCCCCATGAACAGGAAGTGACATCAGAGTGAGAGATGAGGCTGGTGCGAGTAGCGGTAAGAGATGCTGCTCACAGCTGGTGAAGATTTGAAGAGGTATGGGGAGAGGAGAACAGGAGAGGTGCCAGCGCCCCTGCCAAGGTGGCGTTTGGGGTCTCCACCCCCTCTTACTATGCCAGTGTTTGTGGGCAGACAGGGTGGATTTCAGTGGAATATCTGTGGTGTTTGTTTATTAGGTCTTTTTTATATGCCTTTATTATACAAAGGTCAAAGCAGTTTATGTTTATGAAAAACTTTATATACTGGCATAATGGCCTAAAAGCATCCAAGCGGTTTACAATGTATAAATCACATTCATCAAGAAAAGAACTCCATTAAAAATAGAAAAGATTAAGAACAAAAGTAAAAAAAAAAATTTTTTTTTCTTCTTCATAAATATTATAACAAACTACATCTCCATAAAAACCGTTCTAAATGACAAAACAATAAAACACTCAAATCTCAATGAACCATAATTTATACAGACTGCTCAAAATTCTCCATTATAAAATCAACCATTACATAAACACAGATCACAATCCCTAACTCCGTTCTAATTTGGGAAAGCCAACTGAAAAAAAATGTGCTTTTAAATATCTTTTAAGATTTATATAGGATTCTTCTTTTCTCAGGTCTATGGGCATATTATTCCATAACCACGGAACTAAATAAAAGAATGCACAATCTCTAGTTATTGTTCAGAGATCATAGTAGACGCCTTGGGGCATAAAATAACACCAAGTTAGAAAGATATGAAGGCTGTAGCTGAAATAATGCTCTATGTGCCAACATCAGGATCTTAAATTTAATCTTAAATTCCATTGATAGCCAATGGAATTTTAAATACAAAGGTGTCACGCGATCACAAATATATGCCTGACCTAAAAGGAAGAACGTCATAAATGTATAGGAAAAGAAATAAAAGGAAGACAGGCTAAAAACATAAAGACCTGAAAATTCTTAACACTCAGCTTCTCTCTCCCAATCCAGGTGTCTTTTATCAAGCTGACACTAATATATTTTGGGGCCATTTCTTATTGCTTCAAAAACAATTTGTGATGAATCAAATCCAATGCAAAAGATAAAAGAAAGATAATATAATTTTATAGCTATGCTTTGCATGATGTCCCTAGAGTTGATAACAGCTGGCTTCTTTTTAGAGGAATAAATTTTGTTGGGCACCTTTGCAAAATGGTGTAATAGAAAATACAGTAGACTTCTCCGTTAACTGGAGCACAAGCAACCAGCAAAAAAAAAAAATAATAAAAATCTCCCCCTCCTGAGACCACCTTCATTGCTACCCTCCACACCAAACTTCCCCCGAGGCCACCAGCGCTGCTACCGTCCACTTCAAACTGCCCCCACCCCAAGCCACCGGTGCTGCTCCCCTCCCTTCGCACCCGAGATGATTAGCGCTGCTGCCCACCACTGACCGGCACCCTGTGCTTACCATACTCATGCCGGTGCTAAAAGAGCTTGACACCGATGTTCTATGCTGGGCCGCTGCAGGGCTTTGATCATCTGTGCCTGCTCAAGGCCTTCCGGCTCCTGCCCTCTCCAAGATTCTCATGCTGTATATATGAAATTAGAGAATGACACGGGGACAATTTGTCCCCGTCCCCGCAGGAACTCAATTTTCCCGTCCGGTCCCCGTGAGTTTTGTAGCTGTCCCTGCCCCATTCCTGTAAGCTCTGCCTTAACCGCACAAGCTTCAAACACTTATGATATTAAAGTGTTTGAGGCTTGTGCAGATGAGGACGGAACTTGCAGGAATGGGGGGGGGGGGAGGGGGGGAACAGGACAGGGAAAAATCTATCCCCCGTGTCATTCTCTATATGAAATGATAAATTTATCATGTATTATAATGTATGATTTTATTTTGAAGCAAGAATCCCTTGCATAATCAAAAATTGTCTTTGTTTCTATATTTAAAGTCATTGTCTAGCAGTGGCTTTTTGAGGCTTCGGGTCTGCCCACGCCTATGCTGTTATACTACACAAAGGGCTCCTTTTACTAAGGTGCGCTAGCGTTTTTAGTGCACGCAGCAGATTAGCGCATGCTAACCCCGCGCCACGTGGCTATAACTAATGCCAGCTCAATGCTTGAATTAGCGTCTAGCATGCACGGCATTGTAGCACGCGCTACTCCGCGCGTGCCCTAACGCAGCTTAGTAAAAGGAGCCCTAAATCGAGTTGTCTGTCATAATTTAAATGGTCTATGGCAGTGTCTCTCAAACTTTATTAGCTCCAACACACTAAACGGAGCAACTGTTTTTCATGGCACATCATAATTGAAATTATAAAATTGCAAAACCAACAAAAAATTAAATTTGAGAGTTATTTATTTCAAGTTTTTTAAGCTATGTATGAAACAGTGAAACAGTAGATAGAATAGAATTGCTAATCAATGCGATGGATGTGCTCATTTATGAGTGCAAATTAACTCAAAACGCATCACGATGGTTGACAAGCAAACACGCATTTCATCATCCACCCTCTGCAGTCGTTCTGGTTTTTTTTTTTGATTTAATTTCTGTCTGCTGAAAATCCAAGTTTGCAAAGATAAGAAAATCCAAATGGTAACAAAGCCTTGATTGCTTTGTTTCTCAAGTCAGGATAACAACTGCATAAAAAAATAAAACTAAAATTACTTGCCGTTAGTTTTCAAGGACCAATCACGTTAAAGAATGATGCTTGTCTGGGCGGTTGTATCCTTACGCACACAGACGCTCCTAACGTTGACAGACTCTTGCGTATGCGATGTATGTGTCATCGGTTCCAATGTATACGTATGAAGGGAATTAAAAAAAAATAAGCCCTCCCTGTTTCAAAACCACGCTAGCATTTTTTATCACTGATCGTGTCGGTAACAACTCCGACGCTCATAGAATCCCTACGAGTGTCGGAGATGTTACTGCCATGGCTGGCGCTATAAAACACTAGTGTGTTTTTGTAAAAGGGGGATGGGGGGTGGGAAAGTAAAATTCTGAAATCTCTTGTGGCATCCCCAGAATCTCTTCGGGGCACACCATTGTGCCATGGCACACAGTTTGAGAGACACCGGTCTATGGGATGTGAGGATGAAGTAGTTTTAAACTCAACAGTTTTTCAGATAATGCCTGGAGTTATCTGATCAAAAGTTTCAAATTCCCAGTGCCTAAGTTTATACAGTACATACATAAAATCTTGTAACTTTTTTGTGAACCTAATGTATTGGCCAGGTGTAACACTTCGGTAACAGACACGGAACAGCATGGGGGTGAACATCCTGCTCACCAATTGTAAAAACAAATCCACATGACAGCTTCCTAAGGAGGTATATTTTTTATTATTATTATTACTTAATTATACAGAAGTGTAAAGATAAAAAAAAAAAGACTGATCAAGGTTCACATAGTTTGTGGAAGAGCGGAATTGCAATCCCAGGAGTTTTTCCTGATTTGTGATCCATTGCCATAAGCATAAGACCACAATCCCTTTACATTGCCAAGCCTCTCATCCAAAGTTTATATATAATTTTCATGGACAGATGAGTTTTGGCCCTTAGAATCCTTCCACTATTACGTTTGCAAAGCAGAAAGGATCTTGTTTGATACTCACTTTGAGCAGCTGGATAGTGAAAGTTCTGGAAGCTTGAAGCATGTCATTTCAGCAGGCTTTATTTTTTATACTGAAAGAAATCACATGCACAATTGAACAGAAAATGAAATAGAATACTTGCAAGTTGCAAAAGGATATTGGGAGCCAGTCCTACCAATCTAGAAGAGGTAAAGTCAGACAATCTCAGGAGAGCAGCGCTGCAAGAAGAGATGAGAGTAAGTTGAATTCCTGTCATTAGGAGTGAAGACCAAGAGTTTAGGAGAAAGACTCCATCCAAAATATGTTAAAAGAATAAATAAAGAATGATAGGAACTCAGCTAGGCTACCAATCTAGAAGACAGTTTTCAAAACTGCATAGGGGCAAAATTATCAAGATGTAGGAAAGGTTGTCTGTTACTGCAACTTGTTTTACCATCGGAGTCAGCAACCTGCAGTATCTTTTATGGAAATATTAGCTCTAGTAGTAATATTGCAAGACTACCAATAGGGGTGCCATATTGGCTGATGGTGCTAGCAAGGACAGGAGGGACTGGGGATTGCCCCTGCCCTAGAATTACTAGACCTCCAGAAGCAGGCCAGCAGACCCATGTGGGTTTTGAGGGGGTGGGACTCTTGATGGGAAGTGGGGATTGTGATTGGGATTGCACTTTTGATCTGGGAGTAAGGCTTTTGATTTGTGTGGATAGGGGGTGGGGGTCTTTATTGGGGGGATGATGTTCTTTCATCACTGTGCCTTTGAAACCTGATGTGCATCAAAGATTTTAGCTAGGATTATTTTACTGGCTACACTGCAGTGGGCACCTGGTATACACTGCAAGCTGTGGCATAGTTTTTATCTAGTAAGGAGCTGCTTTATATACATATGTATGTTTTGCATATTATTACTGTGTACCCTTCATTGTTTTAAATAATTAATTTATTGAAAGTTTCTATACCGCTACTAATGACTGTGTAGTCAATTCAGAGCAGTTTGCATGAGCTTAAGTAATATTATTACAATACATGAGCTATGATTTATGAGCTTCGGTAATGATGTTACAATACTTGAACTACGATTTGAGCTTTTTTCATGCTGTTGCGATACATGAGCTTCAGTAATGGTGACACTAAACTGTTCAAAGTTTTTAAAACTCATGTGGATTGTGAAAAATTGGAGGCAGACCTTAGGAAATTGGAAGACTGGGCATCCAAATGGCAGATGAAATTTAATGTGGACAAATGCAAAGTGATGCACATTGGGAAGAATAACCCGAATCACAGTTACTGGATGCTAGGGTCCACCTTGGGGATTAATGCCCAAGAAAAGGAAAATACGATGAAACCTTCCGCCCAATGTGTGGCAGCGGCCAAAAAAGCAAACAAGATGCTAGAAATTATTAAAAAAGGGATGAAGATGAAACATAGAAGATGAAGATGATGGCAGAAAAGGGCTACAGCCCATCAAGTCTGCCCACTCTGCTTACCCATCCCCTGTCTATGCCCTAATGACCCAATTTCCTTATCTTGACCCTCGCAGGGATCCCACATGGGTATCCCATTTAATCTTAAAGTCTGGCACGCTGTCTGCCTCGATCACCTGCATTGTTCCAATGATCAACCACTCTCTCTGTGAAGAAATACTTTCTGGTGTCGCCATGAAATTTTCCGCCCCTGAGTTTGAGCGGGTGCCCTCTTGTGGCCGAGGGTCCCTTGAGAAAGAAAATATCATCTTCCACTTCGACACGTCCCGTGAGGTACTTAAATGTTTCAATCATGTCTCCCCTCTCCCTACGTTCCTCAAGAGTGCAGAGCTGCAATTTGTTCAGTCTCTCTTCGTACGAGAGACCCTTGAGCCCCGAGATCATCCTGGTGGCCGTCCGTTGAACCGATTCAATTCTGCGCACATCTTTACTGTAATGTGGCCTCCAGAATTGCACACAGTACTCCAGATGAGGTCTCACCATGACCCTGTACAACGGCATTATGACTTCAGGCTTTCGGCTGACGAAACTTCTATTGATACAACCCAATATCTGCCTTGCCTTAGATGAAGCCTTCTCCACTTGATTGGCAGTTTTCATGTCTGCACTGATGATTACTTCTAAATCTCGTTCTGCTGAAGTCCTAGTTAAAGTTTCTCCGTTCAAGAAGTACGTCCTGCATGGATTTCCGCTTCCGAGGTGCATGGCGCTGATGAGATTGGATTGGCAGGACCTACCCTTGGTGAATCCATGCTGACTGGGATCCTGAAGATTCCCTTCATTCAAGATCATGTCCAATTTGCTTTTAATTAGTGTTTCCATGAGTTTGCACACTATTGATGTGAGACTCACCGGTCTATAATTCGCAGCCTCTGCCCTGCAACCCTTTTTATGCAGAGGAACGACATTAGCTAATTTCCAGTCCAGGGGAACTTTCCCCTTACTTAGGAAGAGATTGAATAGCTCAGCCAACGGTTTCGCCAGGACATCGCTCAATTCTCTGAGCACTCTTGGGTGCAAATTGTCTGGTCCCATGGCTTTGTTCACCTTGAGTCTTGCCAGTTCACTGTAAACTTCACCTGGTGTGAACTCACTGGTCTTCTGTGCTTTGTGTTGCCTTCAACTGCGGACCGTGTCCCGGTGCCTCACAGGTGAAGACTGAGCAGAAGTATTCATTCAGTAGTTCGGCTTTATCGGAATCTGCTTCCACGTAACTTCCGTCCGGTCTTCTAAGGCATACTATCCCGCCTGTGTTCCTTTTTCTGTCACTAATATACCTGAAGAAGGATTTGTCCCCCTTTTTAATGTTTTTTGCCAGAATTTCTTCCACTCGAAGTTTTGCCTCCCTAACTGCCATTTTGACCGCTGTAGACCTGGTCCTATATTCTACTTTTGCCTCTCTTTTCTCCGTGCGCTTGTAGGAGAGAAACGCTTTTTTCTTCTCCTTAATGAGGTGCAAGATCTCCGCGGTGAACCATTGGGGTTTATTGTTTCTTTGTCGTTTATTTACTGATTTTATGAAGCGGCTAGTTGCTTCATGTATGGTTGATTTCAGTGTTAACCACTTAGCTTCTACATCATCGGTCTCCGCTTGGTCCTGCAGCGTCTGATGGACGAAATCTCCCATGCGTGCGAAGTCTGTGCCCCGGAAATTGAGTACCTTTGTTTTCGTGTTTGATCTAGGGAAGCCTTTCCTAAGGTTGAACCATACTATGTTGTGGTCGCTGGAGGCTAGCGTATCTCCTACTGAGACCTCTGAGACGCTTTCCCCGTTGGTGAGTACCAGGTCGAGGATCGCCTGGGCCCTAGTGGGCTCCGTTACCATTTGTTTGAGACGTGCTCCCTTTATGGAGGTTAAGAGCCTCCTGCTACCGTTGGTTGTCGCTGAAAATGAGTTCCAGTCTGCATCAGGCATATTGAAGTCCCCTAGCAGTACAGCTTCTCCTCGTAGAGTGATATTCTCTATGTCTTCAATTAATTCTGCGTCCATGTCTTCCAGTTGTCTTGGGGGTCTGTATACCACACTTAGATACAGGCATTTTTCTCTGCCTCTTGCCAGGTTTACCCAGAGGGACTCCCCGGTGTACTTGACATCTGTGATCCTGGTGGTTTTGATGTCCTCTTTAATGTATAGAGCTACCCCCCCTCCTAACCTGCCCTCTCTGTCCTGACGAAGTAGATTGTAGCCCGGTATAGCCATATCCCACCCATGTGAGTCCGTGAACCAAGTTTCAGATATTGCCACCACATCTAGGTCGGCATTCCTTATTTCAGCCTCCAATTCTAGAATTTTGTTACCTAAACTGTGTGCATTGACATACATGGCCCTCCATATCTTGTGTTTGCTAAGTCCCTGTGAGGCGTATCCTAGCTGAGTCGGTGTGACTCCCAAAGAACTGTTTGCAATGTGGGTACTTACCTTGGACATGGAAGTGGAGTTTCGACTCACCTCATCAGGATAATTCCTTTCTGCACTAATATGTGAATGGGTACCCTCCCCTGACTTACCTAGTTTAAAGCCCTGTGAAGCAGGCGGGCTAGTCGGTGTCTGAAGACGTTCTTACCCCTACTGGTCAGATGGAGTCCGTCTGGTCCCTGAAGTCCTTGTAGCGCTTCCCCATGGTTTAGGAATCCGAAGTTCATATCCCGGCACCATCCCTGTAGCCACTCGTTCGTCCTCAGGATACGTTCATCTCTGGCTCTTCCCTTGCCTCTAACTGGGAGGATCGATGAGAAAACCACCTGCGCTCCTGTCCGCTTCAGCCTCTCACCCAGTGCTCCAAAGTCTCTGGTGATGGTCTCCGGTGTGTTCCTGGCTATGTGGACAAGAAGCATAGGAAAGTGGTCTTGGGGCGTGAGTAGTCTATCCAGACTGGCGGTGACATCTCGTATCCTGGCTCCAGGCAGACAGCAGACCTCCTTAGATTGCATATCCGGTCTGCAAATTGGTCCCTCGGTGCCCCTCAGCATGGAATCCCCGATGACTATTACTCTGCGCTTCTTTGGGGGGAGCCGGTCAGTTGTCCCTGGAGATGGAGCTGTGTGTTGGGCCTGCTCCTGTTTCTGCTCCTGTTCCTCATCGGCAGTTCCTTCCTGAAGAATCTGGAATCTGTTCCGCAGGGCGAGTTGAGGGCAGTGGCGCACCTAGGGTATGTGGCACCCGGGGCCCATCATTTTTTGACACCCCCCCCCCCCCATGTAAAAATTTTTATTTTTTTTTTTTTTGCAATAACCATGAAATGGAATAAATGGTCAGAATAGAAACAGGCAGTGAAAATTTTCTTTTATTGAACCTCATATATGTAACCATTATTCCAAACATAACATAACATAAATTATGTCTAAATTGTCATGACATTAGAAGTACATATGGAGTAGTTGCAGGTGATGCTTGGGACAGTTCTGATTGTGTTAGTTCGGTTTTATGTGTTTTTTGAATAGAAGGATTTTTATTTCTTTTTGAAGGTTTTGCAGTCTGTGGTCGATGTCAATTGGTTGTAGAGTTGGGGGTCGAGTGTTGCAGCTCGAATGGCTAGGAGGTTGTCGAACAGTTTTTTTCCTTTTGACGTTTTTGATTGGAGGGTGTGTGAATGGTGCGTGAGTTCTCCTATGTCTGTTTGAAGTGGATTGAATTATTTAGCTGAAGAAATTAGTTACCCCCCCATTCCACACACATTAATTCTCTTCCATTTTTGTTCCCATTATAAAAAACACTGATAAGTTCCCAGAAAAAAAATACATTAAAATAAGAAGTGAAAACAAAGGCCCCTACAGATGAGAACATAACATAA
Organism: Geotrypetes seraphini; assembly: GCF_902459505.1. Taxonomy (NCBI): domain Eukaryota; kingdom Metazoa; phylum Chordata; class Amphibia; order Gymnophiona; family Dermophiidae; genus Geotrypetes; species Geotrypetes seraphini. Next base: position 40,950,029 of record NC_047090.1, on the reverse strand, counting down.
GAATAGCCTAACTGGGTCAGACCAATGGTCCATCATGCCCAGTAGCCCATTCTCATGGTAGCCAATCCAGGACACTAATACCTGGTCAAAACCCAAAGAGTAGCAACATTCCATGCTACCGATCCAGGGCAAGCAGACACTTCCCCCATGTCTTAATAACAGATTATGGACTTTTCCTCCAGGAATTTGTCCAAATCTTTCTTAAAACCAGCTACACTATCTGCTTTTACCATAACTTCTGGCCACTTCATTTTTAAGTTTAGATCTTTCCTTTCAAACAGAGACCTTGCTAGATGTCAAATACAGCACAAGGTAACTTCACATGGACTTAGCTGTGCAGGAAATGTGAATCTCCTCATACACCCACCATATAGTGCAAAAATGTGCAAAGGTCTGTTTTTTTCTTTCAATCACTACATAGCCTAATGCCACACAAGCAGCGCTGTTACAAACATATTCTGTAGGTCAATGCTAAGGATAACAAAGTTTCCTTCCTTGGACCAGAAGGAGATAAACCACTGGAAGAGATCCCAAAACAACACCCAAAGACCCACTCAGTGTGTGAATCAGTTGAGTGGAGTGGACTAACTGGGGGGTGGAAATGGGCCCGGAGTTTGCTCAGCAGAATTTCCCAGACCACCTCTTCCTCTCAACACATTGACACGCTGCCACCATCACCACTAGGAACACCTCACTGGGTAGGCCAGCTATGCTATAAACTTTATAAAACACATTATTATATTTTCTTATAAAGCACATATTTTAACTGACCTCTCTGACATCCTCAGCCTTTCCATTCACAAAAATAGAAGGAAGAAAAGTTCCCATTTCCTGCTGTCTCATGTCCCCGGCCTATACAATATTTTTTTTCTGCAGACCCTTCAAAAGTCTGACCAAATCCTCGTTTCACTTGCATTATAAAGTACTGAGGATGCCATCTCTCCCCAATCCCAGGTCCTAAAATCTAAGACAGTAGCGCAAACTAATGCTGCCAGATTCAGGAAAAAAAAATTTTGATTCGATTCAGCCTATTGAATTGGTTTTTCAATTCGATTTTCCTGCCCAGTTGGGTGATTTTTTTCAAAACTCCTGGTGGGTTTTATAGCTTTTTCACCCCCTTTGGCTTCTCCTAACCACACTGGCGCTGTGGTGTAAATAAAATAAAGAAACAAAAAGGACTTTTTCTCTTTCTGTTAAATCCTAGCTCACGTTTGCAGTCCAACACCAGCTCTGGCAGGATACACATTTCAAATCTGACATGTTATAATCACAAAACAGAAAATAAAATTAATTTTTCTACCTTTTGTTGTCTGGTTATATTTCAAATCTTGTTGGTCCAAGGCTCTGGTTTTCTTCTGATAACTTGCTTGCCAGGGTCTCCTTCTTTCTGCATGCTAACCATCCATCTGCCAACTCTGTCCTCCCTTTCCATTTCCCTTCCCTTCCCAGGAAGTCTGGTATCTTTCCTTTTTTTCATCTCCCTCCACAGATCCACCTTTTCTTAAATACCCTTTCATCCGGCATCTCTCCTTCCTTCCCCACCATCCCAGAGTCCACCATCTCTCCGTTTCTTTTCCTAATTACCCTCCTATCCAGTATCTCTATCCCTCCTCCACACCATCCCTTGTGTCCAATTTCTCTCCCTTTCTGTTCCTTCCCTCCCTAAATCCCATGGTCCATCATCTCTCTCCCTCTCCTCTATTTTCAGACCCATTATTTCTTCCCCCCCCAAAGTTTGGCATATGCATGTCTCTTTGAACACCCCCTTCCCTCCTTGTACTTCTAAATCATGGTCCCCCCCCAAAGGCCTGTCCCCCCTTAAAGGTCTGCCTGTCCCACCTTGAAGGCCTGCACCCCCCTTGAAGGCCTGTCCCTTCCCCTTGTAGGCCTGTCCCTTCCCCTTGTAGGCCTGTCCCCCCCCTTGTAGGCCTGTCCCCCCCTTGAAGGCCTGCCTGCCTTTCCCCCCCTGAAGGCCTGTTCCCCCCCTTGAAGGCCTGCACCCCCTTGAAGGTCTGCACCCCCCCATAGGCCTACACCCCCCCCGAAGGCCTGCACCCCCCTGAAGGCCTGCCTGCCCCCCTTGAAGGCCTGCACCCCTTGAAGGTCTGCACCCCCCCGAAGGCCTGTCCCCCCTTGAAGGCCTGCCTGCCTGCCTGTCACCCCCTCCCCCTTGAAAGCCTGCTTGCCTGCCCGCCCGCCCCACCCTGAAGGCCTGATGCCCCGACCCACCCCGAAGGACCGCTCGCCCCCCTGGCCTCCCCACACCACCTATGAAGCAGCCGCAGCAGGATCGCGAAGTCAGCGTCAGCGATCCCTGCGCTGCTTCCTGCGCCACGGTCCCGCCCCTCCTCTGACGTCAGAGGAGGGGCGGGATCGCGGCGCAGGAAGCAGCGCAGGGATGCTGACGCTGACTTCGCGATCCTGCTGCGGGCTGCTTCACAGGTGGTGCAGGAAGGTCAGTGGGGCGAGCGGTCCTTCGGGGGTGGCGGGGGACTGAACGGCAAGGCCGGGAACACCCCCTTAGGGCTGGCACCCGGGGCGGCCCCCCCGCCCCCCCCTAGGTACGCCACTGGTTGAGGGGTTGATGTATAGCTGCCCTGTTTGTAAGAAGAAGGAGAAGATGAATAGATTGAAAAAGGGGGGGGGGTCTCCTATGTTTGCCCGTGGAGGAGGTCACCAGCTGCCAGGAGTCAGTGCCGCTAGCCATTTCCTGTATCCCAATTGTTGGTTTCAAAGCTGATGATTTGGGTGTCTCGAGGATGGACTTGTCATGGGCCTGCTCGGTGATTTGGGACAGTTCCTGGACGACTCCGTCGATGTAGGCCTCGTCCTCTCGGATGCTTCTCAGGCGTATCACCTCCTCCCTGAGGCTCCATAGTTCCTGCATGAGATCTCCATCCAGCTGCGCAGCCTCCTCTGTTTGTGTAGAGACTGTAGTGTAGCGCTGGGGGATGGTCTCGGTCTGCACAGAGACCTCTGTCCACCGTCCTGGGTCTTCCTCCTTCTGCACGCAGTCTGTGGTCGCTTCCTGGATCCCCATAGCGACTGGAATACTGGTCTTGATTGTAGACTTCGCGCTTCTTGACCTCCCTGCCATTGCTGAGTTGTAATTGAGGTCTGCCTGTCAGTAAGGAAGAGAATTAGGAAAATTAGAAAAATCTGTCTGTGAGCAGGTGTGAGATTTTGAAAGTTAGGGTGTCTGAGAGTTGGAAGATTGGGGTATCTAGTGCTTGAAAGATAAGGGTGTCTGAGAGACTGAGAGTTTGAGATGTCTGAGAGGGTTGCTGTCTGTGAGTTAGTATGAGAACCTGTACAATTAGGGTGAAGGGATAGTGTGATTGAGAGGTCCGCTTGTTGCCCTAAGGTATCGTTGTCTTATGTAGTTTGGCTCTTCTTAAGGCTCTTCGCAAAGGCGCTCTGAACGGCTGCGCGCCGTTGGCTCGTCCCCTTTTATGGGGGGAGTTTGGCTGGTGATGTCAGGGGTGGGCGGAGTTAGCTCTCGCCTCTTCCCCTGCTAGCACCGCCTTCTCTGATCCTCTCTCTGCTTCTTCCTGCTAGCACACTCTCCGCTCACTGTTCTGCCATGTGCTCAGAACTCTGCTACCATGTGCTCAGGACTAGGCACAGCTCCTACAGTCTCCCTTCGGCTGGCCTTGCACTGTGAACTCTCTGCTGTTGGCTCGTCCCCTTTTATGGGGGGAGTTTGGCTGGTGATGTCAGGGGTGGGCGGAGTTAGCTCTCGCCTCTTCCCCTGCTAGCACCGCCTTCTCTGATCCTCTCTCTGCTTCTTCCTGCTAGCACACTCTCCGCTCACTGTTCTGCCATGTGCTCAGAACTCTGCTACCATGTGCTCAGGACTAGGCACAGCTCCTACAGTCTCCCTTCGGCTGGCCTTGCACTGTGAACTCTCTGCTGTTGGCTCGTCCCCTTTTATGAGGGGAGTTTTTTGGGATGGTTAACAAGACTAAGAATGGTGCGACCTCATCTGGAATATTGCGTTCAATTCTGGTCTCCTTATCTCAAGAAAGATATAGTAGCACTAGAAAAGGTTCAAAGAAGAGCGACCAAGATGATAAAGGTATGGAACTCTTCTCGTATGAGGAAAGACTATAAAGGTCAGGGCTCTTCAGTTTGGAAAAGAGATGGCTGAGGGGAGATATGATTGAAGTCTACAAAATCCTGAGTGGAGTAGAACAAGTACAAGTGGATCAATTTTTTGTACTCTGTCAAAAATTACAAAGACTAGGGGACACTCGATAAAGTTACAGGGAAATACTTTTAAAACCAGTAGGAGGAAATACTTTTTCACTCAGAGAATAGTTAAAGTGCTGGAACGTGTTGCCAGAGGATGTGGTAAGAGCAAATCGCATAGCTGGTTTTAAGAAAGGTTTGGACAAGTTCCTGGAGGAAAAGTCCATAGTCTATTATTGAGACAGATATGGGGGAAGCCATTGCTTGCCCTGTATCGGTAGCATGGAATATTGCTACTCATTCGGTTTTGGCCAAGTACTAGTGACCTGGATTGGCCACTGTGAGAATGGGCTACTGGGCTTGATGGACCAGGAAGGCTATTCTTATGATACAATACATGAACTATGATATATGAACTTTAGTACAGAGTTAGGGTGTTTCTGTGATGGTTATCCATACTTGAGCTCCAAAAGTATTTTATTGTTTTTTATGCTTTTGGGCAACCTGGTGTGATGCATATACATTTCCTTTATGAGTGTATAGTATTTACACACTGTCTTTACCCTTTATGTGTGTCTTTTAGATTACTATATTTACCCTATATATCTACATTTATCCTACCAATTTATACCATAATACATTTATTTCATATTTATACTTTATAGTTCTATATATCAGTGTTTTATTTATCATTAGACCAAAGCAACCTGTGTTAGTGGCTTATATAGTAAGTCCTGTTAAAGGACAGATTTATTTATTTATGAATTTCTAATCCATTTAAACCTAAGCAGCTTGCAAAAATACATAAGTAATTATCAAACAACACATAATATATACATAAAAAACCAGCATTCTATAAATTCATTACAACATTTTTCCCTAATTAAAAGAATCTATGAACAGAGTGGTTTTCAGTATCTTTTTAAATTTCAGAATATCAGAAAATAACCTCAATGGTCCTGTCAATTTATTCCGTAGCACTACTCCCGCTACTGAAATCACAGATGCTCTTATGCTTTCATAGTGCATCCATTGAGACACATCATTCCCTTAGAGACCTTAATGATCTGAGGGGCTGATAGTGTGGGTTAGTCCTGCACAGCTTGAAAACTCTCCCCTTTAGTGTGTAATAGTGATCTGTTCACATGTATTGGCTGTCTGAAGTTCACGCCCTCTTCACATGGCAATATTCTGCAATGTGTTCATATGTAACAACATTTAGGGAACACATCTAGGTGCAGTTTGGTCAGGGGAGGAGAGGAGAGTAAAATGAGCAGATAGCAGTTTCAAATCCATGCACATTATTTTCAAAGAAAAACTACTGCTGAAAAAGCAGGTGCAAATGTTTGCCAGTACTTTGTACCCAGGGTACGTCTAAAAATAAAATTGTATGTATACTTTTGTTTTAAAACTGGAGAGTCAAAAAGTGTCATTGCTTTTGTTCCAAAATGTGGGGTTTGAAAATTGTCCTTTAACCCCCCCTTTTTTTTCTCTTTCACATTTTGATACACAAAGCTATTGCAGTGTGTGTCACATTTATGCTGCTTCATACATGGCTTGAGTTTGATTCGCAAAAGCCAAGGGGAGAACAGAAACTGTCACAAGAGTAGCGCAGGAGCTGTAATCACATTCTGAATATCTGGTGCAAATGACTGAACTGAGCCAGAGAGAGACTGAGAGGGTTCAGGGATGGTGCAAATTATTTTTTCCCTTTTAAACTAATGATTTTCCCTTGCCCTGTGTGCCCGGATATCACAATTCAGTTTCTATGCTTTTTTAAAACGTATTTGTCAATTTAAAGAAAACAGTACCAATACGTAGACAGTTCAACACTCAAATATTCCACATATCTACCACCCTTTTGGTAAAAGAAGTATTTCCTTAGATTATTCCTGAGCCTATCACCTCTTAATCTTATTCTGTGCCCTCTCACTCTGGCATTTCCTTTTAATTGAAAGAGACTCGCCTCATGTGTGTTTATGCCACATAGGGGAGAGTGTGGCGCAGTGGTTAGAGCTACAGCCTCAGCATCTGGAGGTTGTGGGTTCAAACCCACGCTGTTCCTTGTGACCCTGGGCAAGTCACTTAATCCCCTCCATTGCTCCATTAGATAGATTGTGAGCCCACCGGGACAGACGGGAAAAATGCTCGAGTACCTGAATAGATTCATGTAAATGTTCTGAGCTCCCTTGGGAGAACAGTATAGAAAATTGAATTAAAAAAAAAATAAAGCATAGGGGGGGAAAAATGTGGTAAATCTTAAAAGAGAGCTTGAAAGAGAAAGTCAGTGAAGAGCAACACAGGGAGGGGGATTACAACATGAAAAGTAACCTCAAAGGAAATAACCCCCATTCTAATGTTTCATGCTTCTTGCTTTTAATTAACTTCTTATTGAATCTTGATAAGGGGAACTAGCTTCTCTCTGACTCTGCAGTGCACAGTCCCCTTTCTGGCGCGAGGAGACTATTTCCTGTCTTTTGCCACATTGCTTTTTAATGACACAGGCCAACATTTATGGAATATCCAGGGAAGGAGGGCTTGATGTGTTTGGTTTTCCTCTAACTTGTAACTCTTTGAAAGTAAAGAGAGATCATAACAGGAAAGACATATTTGAAATTATGAATGGAGCTGCTATGTCCAATCGTCGTCAGCCCTTATGAATGAAAAGAATTTGCAGAACCCCTAGCATCTGGTTCTGGCTGGCTTGTTAAGACTTTATGTCCTTGTTGAAATATAGGAGAACTCTATATCGTATCAGCTGCGTCAGCTACCATGGAGAAATGAACCAGCCCAACAGATCTTGAAACCATCTGAAAAGGGGTTCAGTCTAATATGCATCATTTTCTGCCCCCCCCCTTCCCCATTCTTTTATGAAACGTCCATTTTAGAAAAGAACAATGGGGAAAAGTATAGGGGAGAAGTGGTCTAGTCCAGGGGTAGGCAATTCCGGTCCGTGAGAGCCGGAGCCGGATCAGGTTTTCAGGATATCCACAGTAAACATGTATGAGATGGATTTGCATGCACTGCCTCCTTGAGATGTAAATCTGTCTCATGCATATTTATTGTGAATATCCTGAAAACCTAATGAGTTTAGGACTGAGTTGAGATGAACTACTTTGGTAGTGTTTAATACATACTTTAATTTCTGAACTGAGTGGCGTAGAATGGGTACAAGTGGATTGATTTTTTTTTTTTACTCCACCAAAAATTACAAAGACTAGGACAGTGTTCTTCAACCACCGGCCTATGGACCAGTGCCGGTCCACAGAAATTTTCTGCCGGTCCACAGGGCCAGCACGAGCATCAGGCCCAACACAGTGTTCTTCAACCGCCGGTCCACGGTGCGATCGATGCGGCATTATCTTCGAGCCAGCTCCCTCTTCCTAACTGATTCAGTGCACAAAGCCACGGACAGTGGCTCCTCGGGCATCCTGCGCCTGAACTGGAAGCCTTTTCTCTGACGTTGCAACGTCAAGAGGGAAGGCTTCTAGATGAGGCACGGGACATGCAAGCTGCAATTAGTACTATTATGGGGGCGGGGTCTCGGGTGGAGATTGGGTAGAGATGGGTGGGGTCTGGCCCACGACTTAGCCCAGTGTTCTTCAACCGCTGGTCCATGGACTGATGCCGGTCCACAGAATAATTATTTTATTTCTGTCGGTCCATAGGTGTAAAAAGGTTGAAAAACACTGGACTAGGAAGGAGACACTCGATGAAGTTATAGGGAAATACTTTTGAAATCATAGAAGGAAATATTTTTTCACTCAGAGAATAGTTTAGCTCTGGAACGCATTGCCAGAGGTTGTGGTAAGAGCGGATAGCATAGCTGCTTTTAAGAAAGGTGTGGACAAGTTCCTGGAGGAAAAGTCCATAGTCTGTTATTCAGACAGAGATGGGGGAAGCCATTGCTTGCCTTCGATCGGTAGCATGGAATGTTGCTACTATTTGGGATTACGATATCTTGCTACTCTTCGAGATTCTGGAATCTTAATACTTTTTGAGATTTTGGTATGTTGCTACTACCATGTTTCACTGAAAATAAGACCTACCCCGAAAATAAGCCCTAGCATGATTTTTGGGATAGGTCTTAATATAAGCCCTACCTCCGAAAAGAAGCCTTAGTCACTGGCAGCAGCAGCAGCAGCGCTCCCCCCCCCCCCCGACCCATCTATCCCTTCCATCTGAACCACAAGACAGAATTAAATACCTTATAACAAACCGGCAGCGTTGACAGCAATCTAGAAAGGCTGCTTCGTGGCCTTCTATCGCCCGGGGTTCCTCTGCTGCATTGCTAATGATGTCATCAGCAACGTGGCAGAGGAACTTGGATACTTGGCTAAGTGGACCATTCGTCTTTCCCAGTATGGCTATTCTGATGTTCTTATGAGAGCCCTTCATCGTACCAAGGAGCAGGTGTTCAGCTGGATTTTCACAGTACTTTAAACTGAGATTCCAGCTTTGTAGTACATTGTAAATGTTCACCTTAATCCCTTAATTTTGCAGAGCACAACTAATTACGGAAAGTGACTTAATGCAAAAGTTTGTTATTTACCGTGTGCCAAATATAACAGTTCAGACGTGGTCAGAGTCAGCAGAACTTACTGAGATTGTCATGAGAACGTGCAATTACAGGGTTCCCAGGCAGATAGTAAACATGGAGTGAAATGTAGACATTTCCTGCAATTTTATGTAAATCAAATTTTTATATATTAGCACCTTTTCTTATCATCTATTAAAAATCTGGAAATGTGTTTCCATGCACAGAATGTCTTCTTAAAGCTCCTCTGCAAGTGTCATAGTAAGGGGGGAGGGGTCCACCCTTGGTGCCATCATCATTCTAAGGGCATGGCACCCCTCCTCCTCTTCGCGCGCCCCCGCTTCTCTCCTTGCCATGCGTGCCCCTTGCCTTCCCCCTTACCATTTTTTTACTTCCCCGGCGTGAGGTTGCTGCTAACATTGGCATCGGCGCTCTCTCTGACATCACTTCCATTGACTTGCGCCTAGGAAGTGACATCAGAGGGCGAGCTGACACCGACATGGGCATGCCGCTCATGCCGGAGAAGTTAAAAAAGATACGGGGAAGGGGTGGGGGAGGGGCGCCGCTCACCTTCACTATGCCATTGCTCCTCCAGAAATTGGATTGGATTTATTACATTTGATATACTGTTAGTAGGTATTAAGCGGTTTACAATACAGTACTCCCCCAATATTCGCGGGGGTTCCGTTCCAGGAACCCCTGTGAATCTTGAAAACCTGCGAATACAGTTTTTCGTGGGGGAGACTGGCGAGGGCAGCAAGAGAGAGCAACCGGAGCGTCGGTGAGTGAAGGAAATCACTCGCGGTATGCTCTGACCGCCTCTTTCTGCACTAAAGTCGGGCCTCATCAATCAGGAGCTGCTTTGACACATAGCTCCTGATTGGTGAGGCCTGACTTTAGCGCAGGACGAGGCGGTCGGAGCATACAACGAGTGATTTCCTTCACTCGCCGGCGCTCCGACTGCTCTCTCCTGCCTCTCCAGCTGTCCTCTCCTGGTCGGCGGTTCGCGGTCTGAAATACCGCAAATGACCGGGACCGCGAACCGCCAACCGCGAATGACTGGGGGAACACTGAACTACAATAGAATTGGAATGAAAAATGAATAAAAATTCCTAAAATACATTAAGGGTCGGAGTTATATGTTTACAAACCATCAGAGGGTAGAAAAAAGGACTATTGATTTTGTTGCCATTTGCGGCATTATCCTTCTATAACGGGATCAGTGCCCTACACACTAGCTGATTCACGCCATCACACCTACTCCCAACCCTCCGACACGTCCCGTTTCAGAGAAATAAAATGTAATTTTATGTACTTGCTGTGCATGTGTGTGTGCAAAGTGCACATTGTACTGCAGGGCACCAGAGCACGACCTGCGTTAAGCATTTTTAATCTGTGGTAGGCACACACTTAATATATCAACTAAATTTTCAGGATAAATGGATCTTTGTACAAGCTAAAAAAAATTAAAAAATTATTTTTTTTCCCGTATTAAATTTATGGATCTATTTTTGGTGAAATTACTCATACAAATTGTTAATCTTCTTTATATTTCTTCCACTGTAAAACACCTTTCACAATTAATGTAATGATTATCCATGATGAAAGTCTTGCTTCTGCTGCTCCGTACCTCCAGGATCGATTTTACCAGACTCCCACTGTGAGGAAATGTGTCGCTAGCTGAGTACACCAGGAAGAAGTATCACCTCAAGGGGGGAAGAAGTGCTTTAGAACAGGATATCTCTCATTTTTGCTGTTTGAGGGGTTTCATTGTTCAGGACAGGAAACAAAAGGTTAAGAGAAGGGAACAGCTGTGTATCAGCTGAACCTTGCATCTTCCACTCAAGTTATCACTTCCGGAATGTCCAAACAGAGCGTTGATCCAGATCATTCTGAGATGAAAACACTCCAAAACCATCCATGTAAATAGACATGGGCTGGACATTTACTGTAGATCCAACTTTTCCCACTCAATGGAATACTCAGAGAGCATTAATATTATATATGGATACCAGATTTTATTAGGCAAAATATTCCAAACACGTTTCTTTCAAGGCTTCCTGCAAAGGAAGCAAACTGCTGCTCTCTGAAAGTAGAGGATGTTGGTTAATGTTATGAGCAATTGTATATCCTGCTGAAGCCTCACAAATTGGAGTTCTAGGTGGGTTAAAAGCAGCATATAGAATTTATATATTCAATTTTCTATACTGTTCTTCCAAGGGAGCTCAGAACAGTTTACGTGACTTTATTCAGGTACTTAAGCATTTTTCCCTGTCTGTCTCAGCAGGCTCACAATCTTATCTAACGTACCAGGGGTAATGGGGGATTAAGTGACTTGCCTAGGGTCACAAGGAGTAGCATGGGTTTGAACCCACAAACTCAGGGTGCTGAGGCTGTGGCTTTAACTGCTGCGCCACACTCTCCCCCTACACGCTACATACATGCTACATAGAGTTATACATGTTGCATAAAATAGTGACTTTTAATATATGCCTTTTAGTTTTCACATCTATTCAGATGTTCGAGAGTGCCTTTTAAGAAAGAAACCACAAATTGTGTGTGTTTTGGCATGTGTTTGCATATTGCAATCATAATTCACATATGGTGTTCTAAAATCGGTACTCTTCCTTCCACCTAGTAATCATATGTGGGGCAGCGCCTTTAATCTCACAGCGATCCTGTTCTTTTAAAGGACAAGCTTTGCAACAGATGTTTTGAGGAGCTAGTTTTGAAAATAACACACGGAGTACTTCCGTTGTATATGAGGGGAAACATCGAAACATGATGGCAGATAAAGGCTATATGGCCCATCTAGTCTACCCATCTACAGTATCCATTATCTTTTTCCAAGAGATCCCACGTGCCTATCCCAGGCAATTTTGAATTCAGACATAGTCTCTGCCTCCAGCACCTCTTCTGGGAGACTGTTCCATCCTTCTACCATCCTTTCTCCCTTCATCGTACCTTTCTCCCTTCATCGTACCAAAAAGTATTTCCTTAGATTACTCCGGAGCCTATTGCCTCTTAACTTCATCCTATGCCTTCTCATTCCAGAACTTCCTTTCAAATGAAAGAGACTCGACTCATGCACATTTACGCCATGTAGGTATTTAAACATCTCTATCATATCTCCCCTCTCCCGCCTTTCCTCCAAAGTATACAGATTGATATTTTTAAGTCTGTCCCCATATGCCTTAACACGAAGATCACATACCATTTTAGTAACCTTCCTCTGGACCGACTCCATCCTTTATATATGTTTTTGAAGGTGCGGCCTCCAGAATTGTACACAATATTCTAAGTGAAGCCTCACCTAGGTCTTAAAAAGGGGCTTCAATACCTCCTTTTTCCTACTGGCCTCTCCCTATGCATCCTACCATCTTTCTAGCTTTCACCGTCACCTTTTCAACCTGTTTGGCCACATTAAGGTCATCACATACAATCACACCCAAGTTCCGCTCTTCTGTCGTGCACTTAAGAATTAATCAGGGGTTCTGGGCTTCACAAAGGCTCTGGAACAGTGACATTTTCAGGTTTTCAACAGTGAAAGCACACGACATAGGCAGGCTCTGTTTTCATTCGATGGGGTGGAAGAGTAGTCCAACTGGTTAGAGTACCAGACTGAGAACCAGGAAAGTCTGGACCAAATCATGCTGCTGTTCCTTACGAGGTTGGGCGAATCACGTAACCCTCCATGGCCTCTGATCCAAAATCAGATCGCAAGCTCTCCAGGGACAGTGAAATAGCTACTGTACTCGAATGCAACTAATCTACTTGCTGAAAATAGATATGAGCCAAAATCAGTGGCATAGCAAGGGTAGGAGGCCCCTAGGCGGTGCCAACCCCTGACCCTCCTCTCCACCCCTGCCCAGCTTTTTTCGTGCCACACTCACGTCCTGTCACCCCTGTACCTCTTTAAATCTGTGCCATGTGAGCAGCTTCTCTGGCCTGCTGCTCACACTGGCTTTCCCTCTGATGTCACTTCCTGGTCCTGTGACCCAGAAGTGATTTCAGAGGGAGCCAGGCCAGCGTGAGCAGCAGGCTAGAGTAGTTGCTCGCTCTTTTGAAGATTTTAAAGAGGTACAGGGTGGGGGGTGGGAAAGAGAGGCATGATCATGGTGTGGGGGAAGGAGACTTGCCAGCACTTCCACCAAGATGGCGCTCAGGATAATCCCCCCTCTTAATATGCCACTGAGCCAAATAGCTAAGACCCCCCCCTTTTATGAAGCCACATTAGGAGCATTTGCCACCATGGGAGTATGGCGCAGGGGTTAGAGCTCCAGCATTCTGATTCTGTGGGTTGAAATCCCTCCTTGTGACCCTGGGCAAGTCACTTAATCCCCTCATTGCCCCAGGTACAGATAGGGAAATATGGTAAAGAACCTGAATGTAAACCACTTAGGATATAAGTGGTATATAAATAATTAAAAATTTAAATTATTAATATAAATATAATATAAATAGTTAATAATTTAAATTATTTATATACCACTTATATCCTAAGTGGTTTACATTCAGGTACTTTACCATATTTCCCTATCTATACCTGGGGCAATGGGTATCTGGGGGTACCTCGAAATCCAAATGCCCCAGAACTCAAACGCTTTGGAGTCCGAACTTTTTTTTGTAGTAAATTTTGCCCCAGAATCCGAACTCTGCTTTGGAATCCGAATGCCCTGTACATTGTATATGTATGTTTGTGCCCCAGAATCTGAATGCTACTTTGGAATATTTGTTAATATTTTACCTTAAAATCCAGTGTATTTACTGTTAAAATTTGAGTTTGTGGGACCCAGGAATGGATTAATCCAGTTTCTATTATTTTCAATGGGAAAAATTGTCTTGGAACTCGAATGCTTTGAAACTCATAATAACATAGTAACATAGTAGATGACGGCAGATAAAGACCTGAATGGTCCATCCAGTCTGCCCAACCTGATTCAATTAAAATTTAAAAAAAAAAATTTTTTTTTTCTTCTTAGCTATTTCTGGGCAAGAATCCAAAGCTTTACCCGGTACTGTGCTTGGTTTCCAACTGCCGAAATCTCTGTTAAGACTTACTCCAGCCCATCTACACCCTCCCAGCCATTGAAGCCCTCCCCAGCCCATCCTCCACCAAACGGCCATACACAGACACAGACCGTGCAAGTCTGCCCATTACTGGCCTAGTTCAATATTTAATATTATTTTCTGATTCTAAATCTTCTGTGTTCATCCCACGCTTCTTTGAACTCAGTCACAGTTTTACTCTCCACCACCTCTCTCGGGAGTGCATTCCAGGCATCCACTACCCTCTCCGTAAAGTAGAATTTCCTAACATTACCCCTGAATCTACCACCCCTCAACCTCAAATTATGTCCTCTGGTTTTACCATTTTCCTTTCTCTGGAAAAGATTTTGTTCTACGTTAATACCCTTCAAGTATTTGAACGTCTGAATCATATCTCCCCTGTCCCTCCTTTCCTCTAGGGTATACATATTCAGGACTTCCAGTCTCTACTCATACATCTTTTGGCGCAAGCCTCTTATCATTTTCATCACCCTCCTCTGGACCGCTTCAAGTCTTCTTACATCCTTCGCCAGATACGGTCTCCAAAACTGAACACAATACTCCAAGTGAGGCCTCACCAATGACCTGTAAAGGGGCATCAACACCTTCTTCCTTCTACTGGCTACTCCTTTGTTTATACAACCCAGCATCCTTCTAGCAGCAGCCACTGTCTTGTCACACTGTTTTTTCGCATTTAGATCTTTGGACACTATCACCCCAAGGTCCCTCTCCCCGTCTGTGCATATCAGCTTCTCACCTCCCAGCATATACGGTTCCTTCCGATTATTAATCTCCAAATGCATTACTCTGCATTTCTTTGCATTGAATTTTAGTTGCCAGGCATTAGACCATTCCTTTAACTTTTGCAGATCCTTTTTCATATTTTCCACTCCCTCTTCGGTGTCTACTCTTTTTGCAGATGATACCAAGATTTATAATAGGCACACTTTTCCTTCTAACCCTTCAGCAATGTCACTCACAAACATGTTGAACAGGATTGGCCCCAGCACCGAACCCTGAGGGAGTCCACTAGTCACCTTTCCTTCCTTCAAGTGACTTCCATTAACCACCACCCTCTGGCGTCTGTCCAACAGCCAGTTTCTGACCCAGTTCACCACTTTGGATCCTAACTTCAGCCCTTCAAGTTTGTTCAACAGCCTCCTATGAGGAACTGTATCAAAGGCTTTGCTGAAATCCAAGTAAATTACATCTAGCATATGTCCTCGATCCAGCTCTCTGGTCATCCAATCAAAAAATTCAATCAGGTTCGTTTGGCACGATTTACCTTTTGTAAAGCCATGTTGCCTCGGATCCTGTAACCCATTAGATTCAAGGAAATACACTATCCTTTCTTTCAGCAACACTTCCATTATTTTTCCAACAACTGAAGTGAGGCTCACTGGCCTGTAGTTTCCTGCTTCATCCCTGTGACAACTTTTATGAATAGGGACCACATCTGCTCTCCTCCAATCCCCAGGAATTACTCCCGTCTCCAGAGATTTGTTGAACAAGTCTTTAATAGGACTCACCAGAACCTCTCTGAGCTCCCTTAGTATCCTGGGATGGATCCCGTCTGGTCCCATCGCTTTGTCCACCTTCAGTTTTTCAAGTTGCTCATAAACACCCTCCTCCGTGAACGGCGCAGAATCTACTCCATTTTCTCGTGTAACTTTGCCAGACAATCTCAGTGCTTCTCCAGGATTTTCTTCTGTGAACACAGAACAGAAGTATTTGTTTAGCACATTTGCTTTCTCCTCATCACTCTCCACATATTGGTTCCCAGCATCTTTTAGCCTAGCAATTCCATTTTTTATCTTCCTCCTTTCACTAATATATCTGAAAAATTTTTTATCTCCCTTTTTTACATTTTTAGCCATTTGTTCTTCCGCCTGTGCCTTCGCCAAACGTATCTCTCTCTTGGCTTCTTTCAGTTTCATCCTGTAGTCCTTTCTGCTCTCCTCTTCTTGGGTTTTTTTATATTTCATGAACACTAACTCTTTCGCCTTTATTTTCTCAGCCACTAGGTTGGAGAACCATATCGGCTTCCTTTTTCTCTTGATTTTATTGATTTTCTTCACATAAAGGTCCGTAGCTATTTTTATCGCTCCTTTCAGCTTAGACCACTGTCTTTCCACTTCTCTTATGTCCTCCCATCCTAACAGCTCTGTCTTCAGGTACTTTCCCATTGCATTAAAGTCCGTACGTTTGAAATCTAGGACTTTAAGTATCGTGCGGCCGCTCTCCACTTTAGCCGTTATATCATACCAAACCGTTTGATCGCTACTTCCCAGGTGAGCACCCACTCAAACATTAGAGATACTCTCTCCATTTGTGAGGACCAGATCCAATATCGCTTTTTCCCTTGTGGGTTCCGTCACCATTTGTCTGAGCAGAGCCTCTTGAAAGGCATACACTATCTCCCTACTTCTTTCCAATTCCGCAGACGGAACATTCCAGTCTGCATCCGGCAGGTTGAAATCTCCCAACAGCAGAACCTCCTCTTTCCTTCCAAACTTTTGGATATCCACAATCAGATCCTTATCAAATTGCTGCAATTGAGTCGGAGGTCTGTAGACTACACTCACGTAGATAGAAGTTCCATCTTCTCTTTTCAGAGCAATCCATATCGCTTCTTCCTCTCCCCAGGTCCCTTGCATTTCGGTCGCTTGGATATTGATCTTTACATAGAGAGCTACTCCTCCACCTTTATGACCATCTCTGTCCTTCTTAAAAAGATTATATCCCGGTATGTTTGCATCCCATCCATGTGATTCACTGAACCATGTCTCTGTGACAGCGACAATATCTAGATCTGCCTCTAACATCAGGGCTTGCAGATCATAAACTTTGTTGCTTAGACTGTGAGCATTTGTGGTCATCGCTTTCCAGCTATTTTTCAGCGATAATCTCCTTTTTCGTATGGATTTTTGTGTCGTTTCACTTTCCGTTGCAATACTAAGAAATGAGTTGCTGATATTGCTTATGTTGCAGTCTTTACTACTATCACATCTTTTCTTTTGTCAGGGGTGGTCTCTATAATTGTCCTTCGTACATACACCACCCCCACCTTCTAGTTTAAATGCCTAGAAAAATATTGTCTAAATTTCTCTGCAAGGTTTCTTTTTCCTGCTGTAGTAATATGTAGCCCATCAGTGCAATATAGCTTCTTGTCCTTCCATGTATTTCCCCATCCTCCTATGTACCTGAAGCCTTCTTGATGACACCAGGCTTTGAGCCATCTATTAAAGTCCTCTGTGCTTTTCACTCTTTGCTCTCCCTTTCCATATGCAGGCAGTATTTCAGAAAAAGCTAAAGTCTTTACAAAAGGTTTCACGCCCTCACCAAGTTCCCGAAAAGCTTTCTGTGCTGCAAGTGTGGAGTTGTTGACCAGGTCATTTGTTCCCAGATGGATAACAACATTAGTGTTAAAATCCTTAGTTTCTTCCTTAATTATAGTCAGTATTTGCCTGGAACTCCTGGTAGCTGAGGATCCTGGAAGACATTTCACTATTTTGGTCTCCTCGCCCTGTGTTCCAAGGTTAATGCCTCTGATGATGGAATCCCCCAACAGTAATAGTTTTCTGTTTTTGGCCTTTTTATTTGTTCTTAGGGTGCACTTGTTCTCTTGAGTTACCTTCATTGGTTCCAGTCCCACCTCCCTTCTATTTTCTTGAGTATCGCAATGCACTAGTGGAGCGAAGGAATTCTGTAGAGGTAATATTAGTGAAGGTGGATGTTTCTGTGTTACATGTCGCAGTCTTCCTGAGCCTACTGTGACCCATTTATTCCTGGGCTGTTTTATTCTTTGAGGTAGAGGTGGTAAGTTGGTATGATTTTGTGGAGTGATGGAAGCTGCTTTAATTGTATTCAATTCCTGTTTAAGTTTGCAGAGCTCCTCCTTAATACTAGCAAGTTGAAGACAGATGGGGCAAGCCTTAAGACTCCAAATAGTATGTCTTGGAATTAAAGCACCACAGTGATTGCATAGAATAAAGGTCATCTTGATTGGTTGTGAAGTGACTTGATTTGAGTAGTCCTGATTATATGGGTCTCTATATATGAATAGTGGTCCCTGGGGTTGGTGGGACTATAAGTCTTACCCTTATTCCTATGAAGGGAAAGGGAAAGAGGAAATAAGATTTAACAGAGGAAAGAGAAGGGTTTATTTTTTTGTGCTTTTTTTTTTTTTTTTTTTTTTTAGTAAGAAACAGGGATGAGAAGAGAAATTAAGCAGATATAATGCTGAAAACCAGTGAAAAGAGCAGAATATGAAATGCAGAGCAACTTATTTTATTGAAGTTAACAGGGCAGCCTTGTTCACAGCACTGTCCCAAAGATAATGCAGTTAACCTTAGGAGTAAAACAGGGCCCCTCCCTTCTCCACCTAATCAGCAGAAAACAATGGCTGAATACTAGTAAGACAGAAATATAGGCTCTATACCACCTAAAACACAGTATTTTAAACAAAAATGTAGGTTCTATCAGTACTACCCTAAAACACAGGATTTATAACAGGATTTTCCCTACTTTAGTCACCCTCAGCCACAGGCACCAGGATTTAATTAGAGTTAACAAAGTCTTACCTTTTTCCTATGAAGAGGAAGAGGAAATAAGATTTAACAGAGGAAAGAGAAGGGTTTATTTTTTTGTGCTTTTTTTTTTTTTTAATAAGAAACAGGGATGAGAAGAGAAATTAAGCAGATATAATGCTGAAAACCAGTGAAAAGAGCAGAATATGAAATGTTGAGCAACTTATGTAATGTAATGTAATGTAATTTATTTCTTATATACCGCTACATCCGTTAGGTTCTAAGCGGTTTACAGAAAATATACATTAAGATTAGAAATAAGAAAGGTACTTGAAAAATTCCCTTACTGTCCCAAAGGCTCACAATCTAACTAAAGTACCTGGAGGGTAATAGAGAAGTGAAAAGTAGAGTTAGAGGAAAAATAAAAATAAAATAAACATTTTAATAAGACAGCATTGATCTAAATACTTTGGAAGGTAGAAGAGAGGAGAGAAAGGAATAGAAGCAGAAGGGGGAGCCGTTGAACAGTAGAATTCTGGAGAAATTTAAATGATAGAAATAGAACAAAACAAAGACAAAAGGCAAAACAATAGATAAGATTAAAGATAAATCATAAGCTGGAAAGAAAAATAAAATAAAACTTTGTCTTCAATCCACGGTTTCAGCGTCAGTGATGAAGTGGAGCAAGTAAGTTTAGGAGGAGCGATTGACGTTTCCAGAAAGGGCTTATCTTATTAAAGTTCACAGGGTAGCCTTGTTCACAGCACTGACCCTCGAACGCTGTCACTCGAACGCTTTGGAACTCGAATGGAGCTCTGGAACGGATTAAGTTCGGATTTAAAAGGCATCACTGTATATAAATAAATATATATATAAAAGCCTAACGTGGCTTCATAAAAAGGGGGGTAAAAAAGTAAATAAATAACTAAATCAGTCATTCTTGTGCATACCATCTGTGGACCTGCTGCAAACTAGGACGACTGGGTGTGACCTAAGAATAGTGATGAGATCCTGTGCTCTAGATCAGGGGTCCCCTACCACCAGTCGCAGACTGGTTCCGGGCCGTGGGCTGTGCCAAACTTGGCTGCACAGAAAGAATACCATTTTTTATTTTAATTTTTTTTACGGCCTCTTTCCCGCACTTGTCTCAGTCGCATCTTTTTTTCGGTAAGCCCAGATGGGCCCATCTAGTTGCAGGGAAACAAGCTCAGGGCTCCCACTGATTCTGCATTATGGTGAGTTGTATTATTATCTATAATAATAATCCTCTAAGCGCACCTGCGCACTTAGGAGGATGTGGGGACCTGACATGTGCTGTGTCCGTCCGTGGCGGCAGCTTGAGGCGCATGCGCCACAGCACAGCCAGTGAATCTCCCCTCCCGCCCTCACTCACAGCCAAAAACTTCTCGCAGCTCCCTTCCCAGCCGCCGCATTTAAATTCATAGACAAGCGCTACACCGCGCTACTGCTGGCCTCACCGTCTTCTGTCCACTGTGGCCCGCCCTCTCTGACTACTTCCTGTTTCCGCTAGGGTTGGCCGCAGTGGATAAAGACGCCGAAGACAGCGGTAGCGTGGCGCAGCGCTTTTCTGTGAATTTAAATACAGCGGCTGGGAAGGAGGCTGCAGGAAATGCGGCTGCTGCTGCACAGGAAAGCCAGGAAATGCTGCTGCTGCACAGGGAAGTGTGTGTGTGGGGGGGAAATGCTGCTTCTGCACAGGGAAGGGTGGAAAATGCTGCTGCTGCACAGGGAAGTGTGTGTGTATGTGTGTGTGTGGGGGGGGAGAAATACTGCTTCTGCACAGGGAAGGCCAGGAAATGCTGCTGCTGCTGCACAGGGAAGTGTGTGTGTGGGGGGGAAATGCTGCTGCTGCACAGGGAAGTGTGTGTGGGGGGGAAAAATGCTGCTTCTGCACAGGGAAGGGTGAAAAATGCTGCTGCTGCACAGGGAAGTGTGCGTGTGTGTGTGTGGGGGAGAAATACTGCTTCTGCACAGGGAAGGCCAGGAAATGCTGCTGCTGCACAGGGAAGTGTGTGTGTGGGGGAAATGCTACTGTTGCACAGGGAAGGGTGGGAAATGCTGCTGCTGCACAGGGAAGTGTGTGTGGGGGGGGGGAAATGCTGCTTCTGCACAGGGAAGGCCTGGAAATGCTGCTGCTGCACAGGGAAGGGTGGGAAATGCTGCTTCTGCACAGGGAAGTGTGTGTGTGTGTGGGGGGAATGCTGCTTCTGCATAGGGAAGGGTGGGAGGGAAATGCTGCTGCACAGGGAAGTGGAGAGGGAAAGGGGGTCTGGGAGCAATCTTGGTTTGCTTTGGGGGAGGGGAGACAGAAGGGGGCCATGGAGAGACAGAAAGACAGACAGGCAGGCAGCGCATTAGAACGAAAGACAGACACACAGAAAGACAGCGGGCAGGGAGAGAGACAGAAAGAAAGAAGGACAGATAGCGGGAGGGAGAAAGAAAGAAAGAAAGGAAGAGAGAGACGGGCAGGGAGAGACACAGAAAGAAAGAAAGACAGACATATATTCTAGCACCCTTTAATGTAACGGGTTAAACACTAGTATTATATATATTACAACACAATAATAATAGATATAAAGGGCATAATATAAAATGTAATAATTACATTTACATTATATTATATATTAATAATAATAATTTTATTTTCAAATACCGATATACCAAAAGGTTTGAAGTGGTTCACAACAGAGAAATTAATACATACAGTGTAGATAAAATAACATAAAAATAAAAACAAGCAGCTAAAATTGAAATACATCAATTAGAAACATAGGTGATTTAAAAATGGAATAGATTAAGATATCAGCCTATTGAACAGGTGTGTCTTTAACTGTTCAAAAGGCTGATATCTTAATCTGTTCCATTTTTAAATCACCTATGTTTCTAATTAATGTATTTCAATTATGCGCTTAAATCCCTCCCTCCCCTTGGGTCAGTGGAAAAATTATCTTGCATGAAACGGTCTGTGGTGCAAAAAAAGGTTGGGGACTGCTCTAGATTATCCCAAGACATGCTTGATGCACCATAAAACCTCTTGGGCTTTGTCAAACAAGCACTTTGCATTCTTTTAGTGGTATGAAGAAAGTATCACAGGCTAAGTGAGTTTATTGTTAACAAAATATAGGGTTGCCATATTTAGCAACGTAAAAATCTAGACACATGGCCCTGCCCCAGGCCCACCTTACCCCGCCTCCAGCCTTGCCTTGTTCCGCCTCCAGCCCTGCCCCATTCCGCTCCTATCCCAGCCCATACAAAGCCTTGTCTCTTCTTCCTCGAGCTCCAACCATGTCTAGAGGGCCTCTGAGCATGTGTGTGACGTCATCTTCGTTTGCTCAGAGGCCCTCCAGACGCGGCTGGAGCTTGGGGCTTTCCAAAACCTGGACAAACTTCCGGGTTTGGGTAAGTCTGTGCGGGCACCCGGACAGTCCTCTAAAAAGAGGACATTTCCTGGTTTTCCCAGACATCTGGTAACCCTAACAAAGTAATCTTTGGCCTCTTTTAATTAGAGCATTTTCAACCTGTGTGTTTCCATACTTCAGTAAGCCATCCTGTCTCTCAGAGCCTGCAGCCAATGTCGGACATCCAGAGTGAGAGAGGGAGACCTCAGCTTCCTAAAGTCAGAAAGGCAAAAATAAATAATCTCGACAGCTAACCGTTACTGCTCTCATAATATTCCTCACACAGCATAATTGGGTGCTGTTCTATAACTCAAATAACCTTGTTTTGATGCTGGCATTTGTGTATCATTGTTTCCCTGGCGCAACCTGAGGGTGAATTGTATCCATGTTGGTTTTTTAATAAAGGATCACATCTTCTAAAGAAATTTTGCTTGTGGTAATACTGTTCTTTGTCCTCTCCAATGCAATATACACTTGAATAGCTTGCCTTTTTGATTTGATTTTGATTTTACTTCTTATATACCGCTATACCGTGAGGTTCAAAGCGGTTTACAATGAAGATAGATTAAAGATACATTAAAATAAAATAAATAAAAATGGCACTTTGGATTTCCCTAGCTGTCCCGAAGGCTCACAATCTAGCTAAAGTACCTGAGAAAACAATAAATAAAAATAAAATAAATTAAATAAAGTAAATTCCAGTCAGACAATAGGATCTGATGTTAGAAGTTCATAAAGACAATATGCCAAGGAGTGAAAGCTGGTATGCTCCTTGAGCCCTGACGTATGCAGCCAAGCCAACACACACTATTTCAGCCATGAGGTTTCCCAGGAAGTAGTAATGAGTGCCAAAATACAGGCTAGTCATTTAGATCAGAATCAATGCAATGCTAAAATGCAGGCATGTCATTTGGATCAGATGACCTCTGCAACAGCCAGACAACCGCCACTATCATCTCGGTGCATCAGCTGCATTAAACGGTCAACTGCTACCATTCTCAGATCCGATATCTAGTATGGTATAGAACCCTGCTGGATCGGGGGAGGGGCGTAGCTGTGCTCATTAAGTCCCTGATGCTGATTCTGCTGTCTGCCACTGGTTTCGGTACGGCCCCAGCGTCTCCTCATGCTTAACCATTAGCCCCTGCTGGATCGGGGGAGGGGCGGAGCTGTGCTCTTAAGTCCCCGCCGCTGTTTTCGGTGCAGCCCCAGCATCTACTTGTGCTCACCGTTATCCCCTACTGAATCGGAGAAGGAAGAAAGGAAGGACGCAGGAAGGGCCTCTGCTGAAAATGCACCATTCTAGGCCTTTAGGTTTGTAGACAGTTATGCTTCGATTCTGTAACTGTCAAACACCTCCTTTCCAAGATGTTTTCTGACTCACCCGAGTGAAAATTAAAAGAAAAAAGTGCAGAACCCTGTAAAACTATGAATAAGGTAGATGAGAGGAACAAAATAAAGTAGAAACCAACAAAATAAAACTAAATATAACTAAAAACTTAAAAATATAAGAGAGAGACACTGAAGCCCAGGTCTTACTCAGGCAATATTCTAGAATTTTTTATAATACTGTAGCATGGTTTTTAGCACTGGCCACAGCAATAATAGCTCCGACGCTGATAGGAATTATATGAGTGTCGGAGCTGTTACTGATGCGGCCAGCGCTAAAAACCGCACTATGGTTTTGTAAAGGGGGGGGGGGGGGGGCGGGTTCTTTGCTAACACTCCTAATAATTGTGAAAATGTTGCCTGCGTAGGTGCAGGGAGAGGGGAGTGGGAAATGTTTATCTATTATCTGTTAATAACAAAATTAACCGTGGAAGTGTAGTTTTCCAGGACTAGTTGCCAGTACCCAGTATGACTGATTTGTTTCAAGAATCTGATTGCATAATTCAGAGTTGTTGACATCTGACTTTACAATCAGATCCTTTGTTTGCATCCACTTGGCCTCAGATCAATCTGGGAAATGATGCCGAATGCGAAATAAACAGCAAACCACCAAGAAAGCAATACTTTTGGTCCTGATCTTGGTCAGTAGAGTCAAAATCCTGAGGTTGTAAGTCTGATGTGGTGATAGTTTAGAGTTTATTATTCGTATCCTGCCTTTAAACAACCAAACACGCACAACTAAAAAATAACAAAACAAACATGTCAAAAAATATCAGAATTGACAATTTATATAACAGATGTTGTTATAACAATTTTTCAAATGTACACAAATCTTTTTGATGCTTGATGTATTTTGGCAGCCTGTTCCACTCAGCAGGACCCGCACATAGGAAAGTACCAGATCTCATAGTCTGTAAACATAATTTCTTATGAGTTGGAATAACCAAATTGCAATGTGTTGCAAAGCGCAGTGGTCAAGAGGGCACATAGGGCATCACACAGCCCTGTAGATATTTTGGTGATAAATGATGTGCGCTTAGATAAACCAACAATAGCAACTTAGACTTGGTATATTTGGTATAAACAGGTGCGTATACAGTCATGTGAAAAAAATGAGGACACCCCATGAAATAGTCAGTTCTTTCATAAGAAATGTTCACATATCAATATCAATTATTTTTAAAATGTATCTCTGGAAAAGAAAGTGATGTAATTGCAGGTAAACAACAAAATTTTCCTTGATTCACTCATGAAACAAAAGATATCACAAAAATGTGTATTCTAACTGAGGAATAAATGAGGACCCCCCCACATATCCTCTCACTTAAAGTGGTTCAAATCACACACAGGTGTATCACATCAGGTGCACATCGTTACTCAGCATTTTGAAGAAGGTTTGCCCTATTTAAACTTCAGACACTTAGTTTAGTGTGCTCATGTGGTGAGAGTGAACACCATGGTGAAAGCAAAAGAGCTGTCTGAGTCCTTCACAAAGAAGATTGTTGCAGCTTATAAGTTTGGTAAGGGATTTAAAAAGATCTCAAAAAGAATTTGACATTAGCCATTCCACGGTCTGGAAAATAGTGTACAAATGGAGGACTTTCTAAACAACTGCCAACATGCCTAGGTCTGGCTGTCCAAGAAAGTTGACCCCCAAGCAGACTGCAAGACGCCAAAAGAAGTCTCCATAAACCCAAATTCTTAATTCTTATGAATCGCTAATATGCCCGAAACAGGCATTCAGTGTGATTTATAATAATAATAATAATAAAACTCAAACTGGTCATAACTAGGAATTATAAAGTGAAAAAAATAAACAACATAATTATCATAAAAATATATATTTAAAATCTCTTTCAAATAGATAGGTCTTAAGAGCTTTCTGAAATAAATTATAAGAAGAAATACATCTCAGTTGAATTGGTATAACGTTCCACCATCTTGCTGACAGGGTTGACGGTCAGTCTAGAAGAGGTTTGCAGGCAGATTGATAGGCTTAAAAACGATAAATCCCCGGGACCGGACAGTATCCATCCGAGGGTAATCAAGGAACTGAAAGGGGTTATAGCTGAACTGGTCCAACTAATAGCCAATTTGTCGATCAAATCAGGAAGGATTCCAGAAGACTGGAAAGTGGCAAATGTTATGCCGATCTTCAAGAAAGGTTCGAGGGGAGATCCAGGAAACTACAGACCGGTGAGTTTGACCTTGATACCGGGAAAGATGGTAGAGACTGCATCATTGATCACCTTGATGGACACAATGATGAGGACCAGCCAGCAAGGCTTCAGCAAAGGAAGATCTTGCTTGATGAACTTATTGCACTTCTTCGAGGGAGTAAACAGGCAGATAGACAAGGGTGACCCAGTTAACATTGTATATCTGGATTTTCAGAAGTTGTTCGACAAGGTTCCACATGAATGACTACTTCGAAAAATTGCGAAACATGGAATCTACGGTGAAATACTCATGTGGATTAAAAACTGGTTGGTGGATAGGAAATAGAGAGTGGGGGTGAATGGAGAATACTCGGACTGGAAAAGCATCACGAGTGGAGTGCTGCAGGGTTTGGTGCTTGGGCCCATGCTCTTCAACATATTTATAAACGACCTGGAAATTGGTACGATGAGCGAGGTGATTAAATTTGCAGACGATACAAAGTTATTCAGAGTAGTGAAGACACAGAAGGATTGAGAAGACCTGCAACGTGATATAAACACGCTCGATAAATGGGCTGCGACATGGCAAATGAATTGGTGTAAGTGTAAGGTGATGTATGTCGGTAACAAAAATCTTATACACAAATACAGGATATCTGGTGCAGTACTCAGAGAGACCTCTTTCAAGAAAGAGACTTCAGAGTACTGGTAACCAAGTCAATGAAGCAGTATGCGCAATGTGCGCGGCAGCAAAAGGGCAAACAGAATGCTAGGAATGATTAAGAAGGGGATCACAAACAGGTTGGAGAAGGTACAGCGGTATTGGGCCATGGTATGCCACCCACCTGGAATACTGTGTCCAGCTGTAGATGAAGAAGGACATAGTTCTTCTCGAAAGGGTCCAGAGAAGAGCGTCTAAAATGGTTAAGGGGCTTGGAGGAGTTGCCGTACAATGAGAGATTAGAGAAACTGGCCTTTTCTTCCTTGAAAAGAGGAGACTGAGAGGGGATATGATCAAAACATTCAAGATAATGAAGGGAATAGATTTAGTAGATAGACAGGTTGTTTACCCTCTCCAAGGTAGAGAGAACGAGAGGGCACTCTCTAAAGTTAAAAGGGGATAGATTCCGTACAAACGTAAGGAAGTTCTTCTTCACCCAGAGAGTGGTGGAAAACTGGAACGCTCTTCCGGAGGCTGTTATAGGGGAAAACACCCTCCAGGGATTCAAGACAAAATTGGACAAGTTCCTGCTGAACCAGAATGTATGCAGGTAAGGCTAGACTCAATTAGAGCACTGGTCTTTGACCTAAGGGCCGCCACGGGAGCAGACTGCTGGGCACAATGGACCACTGGTCTGACCCAGCAGCAGCAGTTCTTATGTTCTTATGTCAAATGTAGCAGAATGGAAAATGTATTTTCAAAAACTTTCTCCTTTTCTGTGCACATGGCAGGGCATTGAACCTAAGCGGATCAGTGTTGGGGAGTTTTCTCTGACCGCTGTTGCACATAAAGTGAGGTCTTAACTGCTTCCAGACTTTGGCGTTGAAGGTTAAATCCTGCCTGCAAACTTGATTCATGGGTGATTAATATGTATGTTTCTTCATGAATCCTTCCTGCTGGTTGTGGAATGAAACTTGTTACTCACTGAAAGCAATTCGTCAGTGCCGTCCATCGATCTCTGTGAAGGATTGGATGCAGTTTGTAATCCAATCCCTTTTATCATGCTTTGCCGTGTGGGAAGATCTTAAGCAGAGTTACCACATGAAACAGAGTGAGAATGAGAACATTTAGGATGGGGGGGGGGTGAGGTTCGTACATTATGCAGTCACTTGGCAGCACTGCGTTCCTTGCCAGTCTTACTCATCATTCTCCTCTTGAGTCTTTCCTCCTTCCATCTGGATAGAGGAACCAGACTAAACCAACCAAAATCTACTGGGTCAGCTGCAGCTTAGCATTTTGCAGTGGCATGATGTGAACACAAAACAATTTCCTGAAGGTCAAAGATGAGGTCTTATGACATCTCAAACTACACCATTCATACTCAATCACACCTAGAACCCAGATACACTCAGCATTCTCAGAGTAGACAGTGGAGAAAAAGCCTCGGATATAAAGAGCCCCCACCCTGTTGAACCCCCCAACAGGGAATGCAAAACAGATAGGCTTGCCCTCAGTCATTGTCTGAAAAAAACTCCACTGCAATGCACTCAGAATTTAATTTATATAGCTCTATTGCGAAGGATGTAAATTAAGGAACTAGGGCTGGTGCTAGACAGACTTTCACATTCTTTGTCCCATGTGTGGTGATTTGGTGTGGGATGGGTGGGGAAAGCATCAGTGGAACTCCACTAACTTGGAACATGGGGATGTTGCTGGCCAGCCTTGTAAAATATATCCTTCAGGCGGGATGGTTGAATAGGCTGGAGAGAGCTTGGATGGCAACTTCAGCTTTTGGAACCTAGGACAATGACAGGTGGACTTTGCAGTCTGTTTTCCAGAGGTATCAAAGAAGAGATAAGTTAATTTAATCATGAATTTTTGATGGGTATGACTGGTGGGCAGACTGGATGGACCATTCAGGTCTTTATCTGCCGTCATTTACTATGTCACTACTAATGCATAACCAGCACATTATCAAAATATCGATATAGTCATTTACTAATGCATCACATATCAACATTCTGTAGTGAGCTGGTGAATAGGTTCTTCAAAAAACGAATGATTCCATTCTAGCACTGTCTATAGTACGGTAAACACCACCGGGTACAAAAATTCAGTCAAGCAATTCAAAACAGTTACAACTCTCCCGAAGGTGGCACAGCAATCAAATTCCCGACAGGCCTCCCGTTTTGCAATGTCCACCGTTGCATCAGGGGAAAAATATGCAAGTGCTTCTCACTTCATTGACTGCTATCCAATCTTCAGCTGATGATGAGGGTGAACCTACCTGTACTATGTTCCTATTGGGGTTCAACAGGGTGGGGCTCTTTATAGCTGAATCTTTTTCTCTACTGACTATTCTACTTTGCTCTGAACCCAGGAGAAAGAGGAAGCCAGATTTCAGTGCTCCCAACAGGAACCCTTGATAAAGCCTTTCAGGTGAAATGGGTCCCGTCGGGTATTTTCATGTCATGGAGCAAGCGGATTGAATGGAATAAACAAGATTTGAAATGGAACAACCATAGAGTTTGATTTATTGAAATTAATCTAAAAATTTGGTGATTGAATTGAATTATGGACATACCCTAAAGTGAGGTGTCTTCTTGGATTGTGGGGTCTTATGACATCTCCCATTTTTTCACATTGAGACTGCCAAGCTCGTCCCATTCCTGCATTCATTCAGGTTGCCCATAAACAGTATTTGAATGTAAAGGTATGGGCATTGCCTCCATTATGGTTTTTATTTATATCCCGCTTTATACAAAGAGGGTTCCAAAAACACATACGTAATAAAATACACAGATAGACATATTAAAAATTCATAACCATACAAATACAATACCATCTTGATAACACAGACACATAAAATAAACATCAAAAATCAAATCATTGCATCCTCTTATAGATTACTAACTTCATTACATTTTTCCCTACCACAACCTCTTTATATCAAACTATACAAACAAGGTTCAAAAAATTCCATTTTTATTTTCCTCAGCACCCATATTTCATGCGGCAAAACAAATGGTGTTTTAGCAAACATTTAGCAAAAACCAAAACAAAAACTGCAGACCATGTGCAAGATGTAGGCACTGTTTATTACAATATTAATGCAGTATGGTAAATATACCACCTTATTACCAACCAGTGGACCCAACATGGTCCGTGTTTCGGACAACACCTTCCTCAGGGTCCGTGGTGGATAAGGTATATACAAACCACATTGACCAAATCAAACAAATGCCATTCCGGCTCCAAAGTACAGTACAGGTGGTTGGTAATAAGGTGGTATATTTACCATACTGCATTAATATTGTAATAAACAGTGCCTACATCTTGCACATGGTCTGCAGTTTTTGTTTTGGTTTTTGCTAAATGTTTGTTTACTGCAGATTCCGTTGGATTTTCTTTTCGTTAGCAAACATTTAAACATGCTCAAACTCCCTTGTTGCTGTATATAACTTGGGAGTGTGTTCCATTCTGCTGGACCTGCGAATGTAAAGGCATCTAGTTGGTATAAATAAATCTCCATTTCCGGCAGAACATAACTTTGGGAGGAAATCTGGAATGAAATTGCCTCTGAGATGTATCGTGGTGACAGTTTATGTATTGCTAAATAAGTTAACAGCAGCAGTTTGTACCTCACTCTATACTCCACTTTGAGTCGGTACAACTTGATGTAAAATTCTGATACATGATCACATCTCAATAACCTAAACAATATACAGATAATTGAATTCTGCGCAACCTGTAACCCATTTAACACAGTGGAGGGAACACCCAGTAGTACTATATTGCAGTAATCTAAACTGGATAATGCAATCGACTCCCAGACAGATATTGATAAAGATTACTTACAAGTCGCAGCTTGAAGTAAATTTTCCTTATCAATATATGTACATGTGATTTAAATGATAATTGCGAATCAAGGATCACCTCAAGATATCGAATTTCTGTGGTAAAACTGCAAGAGAGCATCCAATATTTGAACAGGGGCCAATAGGGTCTCATTCATGTTTTTAGATAGAAGCATCACTTTGGTTTTCTCAATATTAAGCCTCAATCTCCTCACATCTATCCAATCTTTTATTCTCAACATGATGTCACTGTTCGCTGCTTCCATTATACTTTCCACAGAAAAGAAAACCTGTATGTCATCAGCTTATAACTGATAAGACACCCCAAGATCACTCAACAAACTACGGGCGAAGATATGTATTAAATAGCACAGCCAACAAGGCTGATTCTTGTGGGACACCAGTTTTTACAGCTCTTAGAGCTGGACATCTACCATTAACTTTGACTTTCTGCCTATGGCCATTAAAGAACGACCTGAACCATTCCAACACTATTCCACTAATACAACAGCCCTTAAGTCTATTGAGCAAGATCCATGATCTAAGGTTCAAACGTTGACGACATATTGAGAAAAGTTATCAAAATTTGCTTACCCTGATCAAAACCACATCTGACTTCATTGAGCATTGTCACTAACAGAGTCTCTGCAGTATGATACTTTCGGAAAGCATACTGATGCTCATTCAAAATATCATTCTCTTGAAGATGGGTCTCAAGCTGTGCATATACCACTTTTTCCAAAATCTTTGCTAATACTGGCAAAGATGCCACTGGTCAAAAATTTTGATATCTTCAATTCCCATGCTTTTATCGTTCATTAAGGGCTGTATCATTGTCACTTTCAGTTCCTCTGGAACCACCCCTTCATTCATCATAAGATTCATTATCTGTGTAATAACTGGGCTTATTTTCCTTTTTATTTAATTCAATTTAGTTGGAGAACAACTATCCCTTTATGCGATAGTTGGTTTACAAAAGCTTAAAGCTTTCTCCACCTCTACTTCGTTCACAATTTCAAAACTGTCCCAACTATGTGACGCCACGTTCCCCTCGTTCTCCACATACATCCTTTGGGGGATCGAATTTACAATCCTATCCACCTTCTGCTCAAAGAATATGTTGAATTTACCTGTGGAAAAGGGAATAGCCGGATGACTGCTATCTACATGACTAGACAGCTGATTAACTACCCTAACCAATTCCCGGAGATGATTCTATACCTTCATCAATTTCTCCGAATAAAATCTTTTTCTCTGTCTCAGCTATTCAGAGACAGTACAGAGATGGCATTTCATAATACTGGCGCATTGGGAGAACATGCCTTAGGACTAGCATGAGAAGCATGGCCTAGATGATTCTGCAGCTTTGAATTCTCAAATTAACTTTAGGACCCCTGGCTTCTCCCCGCATCTGAGATTTTGACCATTAAACTAAATTGTGATCACTGCAATACCACCACTCCTCAAATGATAGGTCTCGGAGTTTGTGTTGCTATCAGGATCCATTGTTTTGCTTCAACTGCAGCTACTCTCTCCTGCCCCCTTAGAAGCTGCCACATTAAGATCTGCATAGTTAGTCTCAATTATACATGCTAAAGTGTCATGTACATTTATATCTGCCATAGATATGGGTTAAATGGGTGCTCCAAAATCTTGCCACCTGAATGCCAACTTTGGCTAGTATTCTCTAATGCAGGCTTGTTCAACCTATGATTTTGTGGCCAGAACCCGGCCCTCCATGTGCTTTTTTTTCTGACCCTCGGAAGCTTGGTAAACCATGTGGTGCTTATAGCAAGATTCCCGTTTCCCTGCCATGACTTGGATCTCTATAAGTTTGAGCCAAGCAATGGCAGAAGTTTGGACTGGTCTTGGGTTTCAAGTCTTATGAGGTTTGAAACCATGCGACCAACCTGAACTTCTGGCACCATGCAGCTCAGACTTGCAGAGAGCCAAGTCACAGTGGGGATGCAGGAAGCCCATTGCTTGTTCTGCAACTGAAGCCTGGTGAGGAGAGATTGGATAAAGCCTGGGTGGAGGGTACTTGAGAGAGAGCAAGTAGACTGGATGAAGGCTGCGGGTAGATGAGACAGAGAGAGACTGACTGGGAGGGGACGACATGCTGTTGTATTGACGAAGCATATGTCAAAATACAACAGTGCATGTTCTGTCTCTTTGAATGTTACAAAATATAAAATATAGCCCCTGATAGAAAAAGGTTGGACAAGTCTACTGTAATGAACTGTTATAGAATTTGCACTGAGCCTACTGAAATTTGACGATTAATGACTGGCGCCTTTTCTAGAACCACCCCCATCTACATAAGAAGGTGCCGAGCATGTCCCCAACATTTAATGCAGAGACTCGTAGTTAACTGCGGTCACGAGCATATGGGAACTGCGAAATTGTGAGCAGCATTGCAAAGGGGGCTTAAATTTTGTGGGAGACGGTAAGAGCATCAAAGGGATTAATCGTGAAGAAAAGTGTGACCAAATACCACACCAGCAGTCGTTTGACTTATTTTATTTTTACTGGAAAATGTTAAATTGGGTTTTTCAGAGGACCCTGAAACACTGCGTGCCTGAGCTTTATAAGAACACAGATTAATTTATATTCAGAATCGCACTCCAGAAAGACATCGACCTCGGGAATTGCAGGTTGGCTAGCTGTAAAACATGCAGGCAGGAAGCTGGCAGGCAGCGTCCCCTCATGAGTATTCTGTTCACACAGAAAATGCTTAATCTTTTCTCCAGACTTTTACAGTTCTGAGGAAGAAAAAAAAAAGATTCTATTGAGTTCAATAGCATAGTGAGGTGAGAGAGGTGCCTGGGGGCTTCAAAGAGCTGACAATTCATGCTCAAATATAACCAATTTCTTCAATGATTCCATTAAAAAAAAAATTCTTTCATACTATTGTAAACGAAATGCTTCTGTTGTAGTAGTAAATATTTATCCACTTATCTTTCAACAAAAAGCATTGCGCACCTACCTTCTGGGGAAGCCCCCCAAACTGCAACTGCCCATGGCCACACCCTTATGGAGTTGTAGAGTATGAATTTTAGGCACAGAGGCACAGATTCTATAAATGGCACCATTGTCAGCGGCCATCTTAAAAGAGGTCGCTGATCGCATGTCAAATCACACAACTGCGCCACTTATAGAATTGCGCTTTTGGCAAAGGTAGGCACCAGAAATATAGGCCAGGCTTTTCAAGGCCTACATTCCTAGTGCTTACCTTTGATATGACTTGTGCCCTTGGAGGTGCTTTACAATGCTTAACGCCAGTGGCATTAGGCATTGTAAAACGTCTCTGTGAGTGTGATTCCGGCACCTACATTTTTCTTTTTTTTTTTAAGGCGTTTCCAACTTAAATTAGGCGCCTAACTTAAGGTGTCGTTTATAGAATCCAGGCCAGATTTTAGAAAATAGCGCTAGGGCAGATTTTTGCTAATTGACATCAGCAGCAACTTGAAAAGTGGCTAGAAATAAGTCTTCAGTATCTGGTTTGGGCCAACTTTCCCTAGTCATTACTCTCTAATGGCATGAACCTTTTTAGAAATGCTTTCAGTGTGCTAAGATCTTGCCTTTTACGTAGCAACCGATGGGTGACAGTTGTGAACCTTTCAAGACGAAGTGCTACGTGCGTTAACGAACACCTGTCTTTTATTATGAACAGAGAGTTGTTCTCTGAGCGAAGTATGCGTGTGTTTGCTTGTAATTAAATGCCCTGGGTTGCTGGTTGGATAATTGATGATAACAGAATAAGTCCGATCGTGGTCAGGAAGTGGATTGCAAGCCTCTCAGCTTGTCCTGCTTCTGCAGTTCTTGCTCAGTATCCTTGATGTCCTTGTGGCTGCCATCTGGGCATGAGGTTGCTGTCTGCCACTATACATAATTGAAAGATCCTGTTTTGAGGCATGCTGGTTACAGGATTATGTCGAAGTTTTTGGCAAACATCTTAATGATCAGTTGAATTTTCTGGTGGTTTTGGGAGCTGTTTCCTTGGCACACACAATACACTTCTATCTTAATGATTATATGCATCTGTGATGTTTAGGGACTGAGTCACTAAAGTTCATAGAAAAAATGTTTTTTTTTAAGCATGCATGCAAAACTCACTTGAAGCAATATTTAAACCTCATGGTCAATGTTTGTTTTAAATGCCAGCCACTATGTTTAAATTGCCTGCCCGTATATATTCAATGCTGCTATCCATGGAAACAGTGGTGCTGAATATACCTCAATGATGCCAACTGCAGCTGTTGTCCGGGACCAACAGGGAATCTTATGGTTTGGATACGGGGGTGGGTTGGAGAGCTGAAAGAGATCTAATGCTGGTGTTGGTAGGTATACTAACCTTTAGAAGGTTTGGGTTGGTGTTTTGTTTTTTTGTTTTTTACTGAAGGGTACTAAGTGGGAAATTCTATAAATGCACTGAAAATTAGTTGCTGGCAAAAAAAAAAAAAAAAAATTCAACACATTATTCTATAAAGGGTGCTCCAGGAATACTCTTTATAGAATAGCTTGGGGCTCTGAATTCTGTTCTCAACTTTGAGCACGAGATCTAATGACGGTTGAAACCTGGTGTAAATGCTGACAAGGAAACCGGGCACAGATCTCTGCTATTCTGTGTGCATATTTTATGAACATAAGAACTAGAGAATGACACAGTGAAAAAATTTGTCCCATCCCCACGACCACAGTCCCTGTCACTGCCCTGTCCCCGCAACCACTGTCCCCGTCCCTATGACTACTATCCCCGCAGCATCTATACAAGCCTCAGTACTGCAATATTTAGCTTATTCCTTCCTTATAAATCAAAGTTCTGGCTGCTGAACTAGAGAAAGAGATGTTCAGCTGGCAGGGCTTTATTTATAAATTTTTATCAACACAACTAATATACTACTTTATCCTAAAGCAAGAAAAGAAATATAATTTTCTTTCTACCTTTGTTGTCTGGTTTCTACTTTCCTCATCTTCTCATTCAGTTCCTTCCATCCATTGTCTGTCTTCAATGTGCATCTTCCATTTGCTCTGCTACTGTGCCTCTCCCTTCCATCTCTCTCTCCCCCCCCTCCAAATTGGTCTGGCATCCATCTTCTTCCCTCCAATTCCCCCATAATCTGGCATCTCTGTCTTCTCCCCTTCCAATGTCTTCTCCCCACTCTCTGTTCCCCATTTCCCTTCCAGTGTCTTCTCCCCACTCTCTGTTCCCCATTTCCCTTCCAGCTTCTTCTCCCCACTCTGTGTTCCCCCATTTCCCTTCAGCATATTCTCCCCACTCTGTCTTCCCCATTTCCTTTCAACGTCTGTTCCTCTCCACCCCCCTTCAGCGTCTGTTACTTTCCTTTCCACCACCACCCTTCCCTTTCACCACCTCACCACCCTTCAGCACCCCTCATGCGGTATGAGCATCTCCCTTCCTCCCCCTTACCTTCGCGCCGCGTTTTAAGTTTACAGAGTAATTTGCTCAAGCCGCCAGAGCCTGCCTGCATTCACGTGCATCTATGAGCGGAAGCTTCTCCTCTGACACAAACGGAAAAATATACAAACCTAAGATTTAGTTTAGTTTAGAACAAAAAAAGTGAAAAATTTCTGGACTAAGTGTATAGCTCTCGATGGAGACTGCCCCAGCTTTGTTGGTTGGGCTGAGAACTTTTCAGCAGTCCCTCGTAGAGAAACAAACTGCTGTAGTTGAGTTATTAGGAAATCCCTGCTTTTTCTCTGCCAGGCTGCTCCCACCCCTTCTTTTTTTTCTATGCCTCATTATATTCATTGTGTTTGGAAGTCATCGCTTTTTGTTGCAGTTTGCCATTTCACATCAGCTTCTGATCATTACATTTGTAAATCATCCTTGACGTCCTGTTGAGTCACTGGGAGAAGGGGAGGGGAGGTGAGGAATGGACTTTTCGAACAATAACACTTTTAATTTCAAGAAAACGAGTTGTATGAAGGAAACAGTCTATAATTTTGTTGACTGAGGTAGTCATGGTCCTTTGGTTACTGGGAAATACTTTTAAAACCAATAGGAGGAAATTTTTTTTTTTTCTCAGTGAATAGTTAAGCTCATGAACGCGTTGCCAGAGGTTGTGGTAAGAGCAGATAGTGTAGATGGTTTTAAGAAAAGTTTGGACAATTTCCTGGAGGAAAAATCCATAGTCTGTTATTGAGAAAGATATGTGGGAAGCCACTGCGTGCCCTAAATCGGTAGCATGGAATGTTGCTACTCTTTGGGGTTCCGGAATCTTGCTGTTCTTTGAGATGCTGGAATGTTCCTACTCCTTGGGTTTTGGCCAGGTATTAGTGACCGGGATTAGCCACCGTGAGAATGGGCTACTGGGCTTGATGGACCATTGGTACGACCCAGTAAGGTTATTCTTATATATTCTTATACTCTTCAAAAACTATAACACAGGGGTAACTTTAGTTGGAAGTTGCTTTGACATGAAAGATAGATCAATTGTAGTTCAGTTTATTGATTTTTAACCCACTTTCCTCCTTCAGGCTGCACAGAATGAAGAACAACATTTTAACTATAAAGTTATGGCATTAGAAACATAGAAACATGGCCCATCTAGTCTGCCCACCCCAATGACCCTCCCCTACCTATCTACTTTGAATAGATCCCACATGCCTATCCCATTTGGCCTTAAAATCAGGCACGCTGCTGGCCTCAACCTGAAGTGGAAGACTATTCCAGCGATCAACCACCCTTTCAGTAAAAAAGAATTTCCTGGTGTCCCCATGCAGTTTCCCGCCCCTGATTTTCCACGGATGCCCCCTTGTTGTTGCTGGACCCTTGAAAAAGAAGATATCTTCTTCCACCTCGATGCGGCCCGTGAGAAACTTGAATATCTCGATCATGTCACCCCTCTCTCTGCGTTCCTCGAGTGAGTATAGCTTTAATTTATCCAGCCATTCCTCGTACGGGAGATCCTTGAGTCCCGAGACCATCCTGGTGGCCATTCTTTGGACCGACTCAAGTTTCTGCACATCCTTACGGTAATGCGGCCTCCAGAACTGCACACAGTACTCCAGGTGGGGTCTCACCATGGATCTATACAATGGCATAATGACATCAGGCTTACG
This sequence comes from Geotrypetes seraphini, assembly GCF_902459505.1. NCBI lineage: Eukaryota > Metazoa > Chordata > Amphibia > Gymnophiona > Dermophiidae > Geotrypetes > Geotrypetes seraphini. Next base: position 40,913,152 of record NC_047090.1, on the reverse strand, counting down.
GCTGACGAAACTCCTGCGAATACAACCTATGATTTGCCTTGCCTTGGATGAAGCTTGCTCCACTTGATTGGCAGTCTTCATGTTCTCACTTACGATCACATTAATTTAGTATCATCATTAAACAATAAAATGTGTCCTATTAGAAAATGAATAATACTCAGTAGAAAATGTTAGATCAAATAACAATCCATCCAAACAATTATAACTATAATCTTTAATAGGAGGAGGGAAAGATTTCAGAGGGTGCACCTACATGAGTTACATTGGCTATTGGTTACATTGGTTGGCACAATAACACCCCTTCATTAATCAGAAAACCCCCTCGCCAGCATTCACTATTACCCTCCAGGTACTTTAGTTAGATTGTGAGCCTTCGGGACAGTAAGGGAATTTTCCAAGTACCTTTCTTATTTCTAATCTTAATGTATATTTTCTGTAAACCGCTTAGAACCTAACGGATGTAGCGGTATATAAGAAATAAATTACATTACATTACATTACATTACATTACTTTACATTACATTACATTACATTTACACACACCCCCCCTCCACACCTTTTTTTTTTTTTACAAAACCGTAGTGGTTTTTAGCGCTTGCTGCGGTGGTAACAGCTCTGACGCTGATATGAATCCTATGAGCGTCGGAGCTGTTACCGCCATGGCTGGTGCTAAAAACCATGCTGTGGGTTTGTAAAAGGGGAGGGGGGGGTTAATTTTTTTTTTTTTTTAATTATTGCTAAAAAGTCATGTATTTTATAAATTTTACTGTATCAAAAATGAACAAAGTAGTGTATAGACAAAAACTTATCTTAACCCCCCCCCTCTACCACTACACACATACACTTTTATGAAGCCATGTTAGTGTTTATTATCGCTGGCCGCTCAAAATCATAATTGAACCAGAAACCGACACATTTTTCTGGTCCGATTATGAACCTGTGAGTTTTTTTTGTTGTTTTTTTTTCCAGCAAAACGGCTCAATTGGGATCTTAGGTGTCAGATTGAAAATGCCCCCTTTATGAATAGATTCACATCATCATCCCATAGGAATTAGAAGTCACAAAAATAGAACATAGGGAACTTTGAAATAAGTCCAATAAAACAGAAACAGAGGATGTATCGCCCTTCCGGATCAGGATGATCTGTGATACATAAGAACATAGCCTTACTGGGTCAGACTGATTTTACATCTAGCCCAGTAGCCTATCTTTACGGTAGCCAATCCAGGCCACCCAAATAGTAGCAACATTCCATGCTACTGATCCAGGCTTCCCCAATGTCTGTCTCAATAGCTGACTATAGACTTTTCCTCCAGAAACGTGTCCAAACCTTTCTTAAAACAAGCTACGCTATCCACTCTTACCACAACCTCTGCTAATGCATTCCAGAGCTTAACTATTCTCTGAGTGAAAGAATATTTCCTCCTGTTATTTTTAAAAGTATTTCCCCATGATTTTGAGTTGTTCCCTAGTCTTTATACAGCCAAAAGGGTTTACATATTATAAACAGGTACAGGCAGTTCCTGGGTTAAGAACGAGTTACGTTTTTAAAGCTGTTAAGTCAGATTTGTATGTAACTCAGAACTGTCCCTACCGGTGTTCCCTCTAAGGTACAACATGCACAACCACACACTGTTCTTAATGTGGTCACGCATCATTCCTGAACCTGCTGTAGGAGAAGTGTAGGAGTCTAGGCCACTGGAGAGACTGCTCAGTGAAATCAAATGCGTTCTTAAGTACAAGTCGTACTTAAGTTGGGTGTCTGTAACTTGGGGATTGCCTGTACTTTCTCTGCCTCTAGTAGGTTCACAGTATAAGCTTTTGTACCTGGGGCAAGGGAGACCATGTTTTTATTCTTTGGATCACCGTTCGTAAAGACATGAATATGTGAGACAGCTTGTGACTGTTCTCTGACAATGGGGAAGGCATTTCTCCATAGTATATAAGGAGATGTTATGACATATTAGTCAACTTGCATTTTTATCTACCTTGAAGTACCACTTAGGTCAGGGTTGTCAAACTCAAATACACAATGGGCCAAAATTAAAAACTTTGACAAAGTCGCAGGCAAAATATGCTCTAGCTGTATAAACGGAAAAAGAAGCTAAAAGGGTATAAACATAAAAGTGGCCAAAGAAGCATCGCGGGCACATACTATAATATAAATAGTGAAAAATAAATAACAACAAAACCTTGCGTATGGAAAGGTTTAAAAATGCATAAATAAAAAGTCTCTGCTGCAGAGCGTGAAAAAAGTATAGCTGTCCTGCACTAACAAATGTCGTAGTGTGGCAATAGACTATAGAAAACATAAAATCCATCAGCTAATATTTTATGGGAACTTAAAATAACTATGTGCACATTAAAAATAAAAAGGAAGAATGAAATAAAGCCATGATGGCTCTTACTTAGTAGAGACAATTGGTAGTGCTCTGAGCTGAGCAAACTGAAAGTAAAACCGGCTCGAAAAACGCTGGAAATTAAAAAAAAAAAGGGGGGGGGTGTCACATGACAAGTGCCGTAGCCACAACCGTAATCATAAGCAAAAAGTGGCACAAAAAAAACGCTAAAGAAATCGATGATCGCATGATGAATTAAAACCCGATTAAAAATAATAAATAAAAGTGAAAGATCTACAACGGGCCGGCTCTAGTAGACATTTGGTATTTTCTCGCGGGCCAAATATAATTACACTGTGGGCCAGATTTTGGCACGCGGGCCTGAGTTTGACACCCCTGATTTAAGTGAGGGAGCATATTCCCTTTTAACTAAAGACCAATGTATTTTAGATTGATAAGAGCATTATAGCAGCTTCGGTGCTTTGTCTCCTACCCCTGGCTCCATTTCACATCCTCTAGGATGCTGTTATAATTCAGAGCTTCTTTTCTAATTAACTGTCTGAAAAGTACCCATCCTAAATGTGACTAGAACTTTGCAAACTGGTCTACCACATGTCAATTTAAAGCCACAATGAGAGAAGGTACTCGAGGGGGAGGGGGTGGTTTAGGTGAGGGAGGGAAAGAGCGAGTATCAGTTGCCTTTTCAAATGCGGGTGAAAGTGGCTGAGCGTGCTTTCCACCTGGAGAATTTGCGGAAAACATGTACCGTATTTTCACGTAGATAACGCGCACCCGTGTAAAACGCGCACACGGGTATAGCGCGTGAAAAACACAAATTTATGTACAGAAATTTTTATATACCATGCACACCCGTATACCGCGCATGCTGCCCGACTCTCCCGTCGCCGCCCGACTCTCCTTTCGCCTGCCCCGACTCTCCTCTCCCCCTTGAAGTCCTGTCCCCACCCTGAAAGCCTGATGCCCCCCCCGACGTCCGATTCACCCCCCCCCCCGCAGGACCGCTCGCACCCCCACCCCGAAGGACCGCTCGCACGCACCCGCACCCCCACCCCGAAGGTCCGCTTGCACACACTCCCACCCGCACCCCCACCCTGAAGGACCGCTCGCACTCCCACAGCCCCCCGACCCCCCCCCCATCATGTAGAAGCTCCTACCGGTGTCCTGCTGCTTCCTCTTGGCAGTCCTGACTCCCCGACACGATCGGGGCAAGAGGGAGCTCAAGCCCTCTTGCCCCAGCCAACCGCGGCACTCCCGACACGATCGGGGCAAGAGGGAGCTCAAGCCCTCTTGCCCCCCCGACTCCCCGACACGATCGGGGCAAAAGGGAGCCCAAGCCCTCTTGTCCCGCCGACTCCCCAACTCCCCGACAATATCAGGCCAGGAGGGAGCCCAAGTCCTCCTGGCCCTGGTGACCCCCCCCCCCCACTAGTTGTTCGGGCCAGGAGGGAGCTCAAACCCTCCTGGCTATGGCGACCCCCTACCCCCACCCTGCACTACATTACGGGCAGGAGGGATCCCAGGCCCTCCTGCCCTCGATGCAAACCCCCCTTCGGGGTGGGGGTGTGTGCCAGCGGTCCTTCGGGGTGGGGGTGTGAGCGGTCCTGCGGGGGGGGGGGGGTGAATCGGACGTCGGGGGGGGAACTATGTAAAAAAAATTTTGTATAACGCGCTCACACGTATAACGCGCAAGGGTATGCGCGGTACGTAAAAACCACGTATAACGTGCGCGTTATATGTGAGAAAATACGGTAAGTGCAAATGACTGGAAAATGATACCGGAAAAGAGCTTATGGCCCAACCATGCCAGCAGCCCGGCCTTTGTAGTCTCTTGTCCTCAGTCAGAGATCCCCTTTGCTCATCTCTTGCTTCTTGAATTCTGATCCTGCTTGCCCTGGATTGGTAGCATGGAATGGTGCTAGTATTTGGGATTCCAGAATTTTGCTATTCTTTGAGATTCTAGGTGGAATGTTGCTACCTACTCCTTGGGTTTTGACCAGAAAATGGGCCACTGGGCAACTGGACTTGATGGACCATTGGTGTGAGTCAGTAAGGCTATTCTTATGTTCTTATGTTTCCTCCACCTCCCCTGGGAGGCTGTTTTGTGCCCCTAAATGCTTAATCTCTCTGGAACAGAAAAAAATGTCATTTCTGTGGGCGCCCGTTGGCTTGTGTGGGATTCCTTCACGCCATGTGTTTGTCGTATTATAGCTGATGTGGGATTCTGAGAAGGAAAATCATGGTCCCTGTCCTCGAGAATGAAATTAACATCCAAAGAAAAAAAAAAAGGGGGAATCCTGATGGTGAATTGTTTCATTGTTAACTGAAATAGTCCAGATTGCCTAGAATTCTCTCTGCTGCGTGAAGATAAATATTCATTTGCATGCGCACAGAGATTTGACGTTCTAATTGCTGCCCATCGAACATCGTCTCCATGTGTTTAGCAGATGTGTTTTAAGTGCTGCTTCATATACAAGACTTTGCATTTAGATGCATCACATCAAATGCCAGCACACGTGCATTTCAGATGTAAAGACCTGGCAGAAATGTAGCTGGGAGAGAGAGAGAACCAGTCAGGGTTTGCATTTCTATGATATATCATTATTTGCACATGAGAGAAGGGCGTCTGTTATGAGAACATATGGCACCCCAGCTTTCTGGGGGGGGGGGGGGGATGGGAGGGGGAAGAAATCCTCATGTTTTATCAGAGGATCAGAAAGGAGGGGGAGGTTAAGAAACCCACAGCAGAGAGGCTGAGTCCTGCAGTGTGAGGCTGCACTCTCTGTACACTGGAGTGAATGGTTCTTATGAATGGGGGGGAGGAGAGGTGTTCTGATAAATTACTTCGCCAGTCCCACGTTACGCAGCCCAGAGATTATTGTTTGCTTGCATTTGCCCTTGGGTCAGGCATTATTTGTGACCCCACAGGAAATAAAGGAAGCTTCTTTATGCAGTCTTGATTTATAGGTTTTGGATTATGCTAAGCTTCGCCAACACCTGTCCCCTCAACCAACAAGGCAGGGCAATATTAACGAGGTGGGACTAGGCAGGAAAATCAAGACAATGTGGGCAGAAAGAAGCTAAAATGTGCACTAGCAGCGACGTCTGCAAATGGAACAGTATGTCCGTTTTTCAGAACATATTCAGACTGATGGCTTTAGAATGATTTCCTAAGCAAAGGGTTGGTATGTAGCTCAATGTATAAGACATTCATGGTTCTCTACCCATTGCATGCTGGGACCTGGAGTTCATATACAGTATTGTGATATTCAGACTGTGCATATTATGCAGGCTTCAGGGGCAAAGCCAAGACTGGCTCAGCCTTTTACTACAGAGCAGCCTTGTTTTCAACTCTGTTCACATCCAATCTCCTTATCTACTAAGGAGTCAATTCTATAAAGGGTGGTAATAGTTAGGTGCCACAAATCTGAGCACTGAGCTAGTATTTTATAATGGAATTTGTTGCCAGAGAATGTGGTAAAAGCAGTTAGCATAGCAGGGTTTAAAAAAGTTTTGGACAATTTCCTAAAAGAGAAGTCCATAAGCTGTTATTGAGATGGATTGGGGAAAGCCACTGCTTATTCCTATGATAACAGCATAAAATCGGTTTTACTTCATGGATCTTGCCAGGTACTTGTGACCTGGGTTGGCCACTGTTGGAAATAGAATACTGGGCTTGATGGACCTTCAGTCTGTCTTAGTATTGCAAGTCTTATGATCTTAATTTTGCATGCCACAAGAGGCACATCCTGTAGACAGTCAGCCAGCGCCTCTCCTTCCCAGTATGTTACTATAAACCCGAAATCTCAGGAAGCAGGCAGTTTGTGATACACTGGTCTAATTTATTAAGATTTCTCCAACTCTTTGTCTTAGGAGAACAGAACTGAACACTTGAGAGAAATATAAACTTGCAGCTTAACACAGAGTCGTCACTTTTATAGTCCTTAGTTTGTGACTGCACCATTGCAGTGGGTGGCAGTTTGTACTTCTTCCTTGGATGGCTTCACTCGCAAATCACATGAATCTGGGGCACCCTCCATGCATCAGTTTGGCTAAAATTTGGCAAGAGCAAACCTCCATCAAGAATAGACCCAGCCACACAATTTCAGGGAATTCTGTTCATGAAAAGACCACCTCCCCTGATGAATACAGACAGATGCCATAAAGTTGCCAGGCAATCAAGTTTCTTTATTTTTGATATAGTGTTTATCAAACAAGTGTGTAAACGGTGTACAATAAAATCTGATTAAAAAAATATATATATCTTATCAAAGGTTAAAAATATGGGGCATATTCACACTGGCATACATGAGTATGTACAGTTCCAGAAGGGAGATTTTATGCCAGTCCAGCATTTCTAACAGCTCCATCCTGAATTCAGTGGCTATAAAGTACCACACTGCTTTGGTTTGATCAGTTGTTTGTGGTTTTTTATTTCTGTTCTTACATATTGTTTTGGATAGATAATGTTTGGGATAATGGTTTATATATTTTTAAAAACAATTTTAAACCAGGATTAGCCTAAAAGCCACCCCTCCCCCCTTATAGCTCTGAGAAAGAGTGTTTAATGGGTCCTGGACTTAATATACTGTCTTTCTGACACTTAGTGGGCTCATAATCTAAAATTTTGTACTCTGGGCAGTAGAGGGTTAAATGATATGGATATGGTCACAAGTAGTTGCACCAGAAATCAAACCTGGTTTCCCTAATTCCTATTTCACTGCACCAACCAAGAGGCTGTTACTCCTGGTGTCATGAGGCATGTGCATTGAGAAAACATGCCTAAATACCCTGTACCCCTCTTTTCCACAAATTATAAATGAAATTATACCGTAAATCGGGCTCAAAAGTCATAATACAGTCTGTTTGCTTATTGATAGTAACATTGTTGCTGTGTAAATCTGGCTCCCTCTTGTGGGGTTTTCTAGCTGCTACATATAAGCATATCACCTGCTAGTCTAGTATTTTACCCACGAATGCCTTTAGACTGTAAATCAGCCCATCGGTCTTCTAGAAACAAGGAGTGGATTGTTTTGGTTATGTAAGTTAGTCTTTGCAAGCACACAAGATCCATCTCACTACAGTGCAAAGCAAAGCACAAGACGTGGGTGCTGCAGGGCTGACTGGGTGCAAGGCTGAGCTAGATGTGACAGAAAACGGTCCGCATTAGCCTTCTATGAATGCAGCCGCTTAAAAGAACCAGGATTTGGTAAGTACCAGAATGGCTTGGGGTGAGTCTGCACCTGTCTTGAAAATACAACTTGAGGGCTTCATTAGACAAGTGTCCTAGTGCGTTTCCTTCTCTTTTAAATTTTTATGCTATGTATTCCTCATTAAAAGTTAAAGCCAGACTAACCACTAGTCTTTTACATTATAAGATAGTTGCTACATTATTTGCTGTAGTAAATGAAGCTTGTCATGTTTCAAGCAACTGTGATTCTAAAACATTCTTTCCATTGATTTATTTCTTCCAGTAAATTACTTGCTAGTGAATCTTCTGCTCTGCCAAAACTCTTATCCACACTCTCATCACCTCTCGCTTAGCTTAGAAACATAGAAAGATGACGGCAGAAAAGGGCTACAGCCCATCAAGTCTGCCCACTCTATTGACCCACCCCATTAAGTCTGAGTGCTAATGACCTAGTTCCTTAACTCGACCCTCGTAGGGATCCCACGTGGATGTCCCATTTATTCTTAAAGTCGAGCACGCTGGTGGCCTTGATCACCTGCACCGGGAGTTTGTTCCAGTGATCTACCACCCTTTCTTATTGCAACTTGCTTCTCTCAGGTCGTCTACTCAACCATCTCTCTCCCCTGCAATCTGTGCAAAATTCTGCTGCATGACTTATATTCTGCCAGTGTGGCTATGCTCACGTTACCCCTCTCCTCAAGTCACCTCATTGGCTCCCCATCATACAACTCAAATTCCTCTTGCCGACCTACAAGTGCATTCACTCTGGAGCTCCTCAGTATCTCTCCTTACTTATCTCCCTCCACCCCCCTCACCCCATGAACTCGGTTCATCGGACAAGTCTCTCCTATCCGTACCCTTCTCCTCCACTGCCAACTCCAGACTCCATCCCTTCTATCTTACTGAGCCATATGCATGAAACAGACTGTCTGAATCATTACATCAGGCTCCATCTCTAGCAGTATTCAAATCCAAGCTAAAAGCCCATATCATATTGAAAATGCCCCTCTACTGCTATCCAACACCATACTCTATAAGGAATCTAGAGTCAAAAAATAAGACACAGACTTTAAATTGTACAGATATTAAATAGAAGGTTTTAAGTCCTGTCTACAGAGTTAAGAGCCTCCAACATACCCATAAGACTTAGTAACACAATAGCTGCAAAACCTGGCTATTCACAAGTATAATTTAATTCTCTTAACATGTAAACAAATTCATCTTTATTGAAGGTAGTTATTAACAATGCCCCAGGCATAAAAGTTTAAAAATGGAAAACTTCCCCATCCACCAAGGTCTTATCTTCTGTGGTCCCCTCCCTTACTTCCAAGGCTAAATCTGCCATTGATCCTCACCAGGACCCCATAGCTGCCTCATTTTCCTCTTTCATCCTATTTCAGCTGTCAGATGGCCCTTAATGTGTGCCACTTTTTGTCACGGCTGGAGCTAAGGTGATGCAAACAGGCACTTGCCCTGGCACCATGCCAGAAGGGGCTCCAAGCTGGCACTCTTCAGATTTTCCTGTGCCCATCAGTGTTCTCCCTGTTGATTTGCTGGCAGCGCTTATGTAAATGTGTGTGGTTCCTGGAGGGAAGTTGCCATAGAATGGATACCATATGAGCATTCACCTTAGGGAGGTGATTAAGGGTTAATAGCCACAGGGGAGATACGATTGAAGTCTATGAAATCCTGAGTGGAGTAGAACGGGTACAAGTGGATCGATTTTTCACTCCGTCAAAAATTACAAAGACTAGGGGACACTCGATGAAGTTACAGGGAAATACTTTTAAAACCAATAGGAGGAAATATTTTTTCACTCAAAGAATAGTTAAGCTGTGGAACACGTTGCCAGAGGTTGTGGTAAGAGTGGAGAGCGTAGCTGGTTTTAAGAAAGGTTTGGACAAGTTCCTGGAGGAAAAGTCCATAGTCTATTATTGAGGAAGACATGGGGGAAGCCACTGCTTGCCCTGAATCAGTAACATGGAATATTGCTTTTCTTGGGTTTTGACCAGGTACTAGTGACCTGGATTGGCCACCGTGAAAACGGGCTACTGGGATTGATGGACCACTGGTCTGACCCAGTAAGGCTATTCTTATGTTCTTATGAGAAATAGAAATGTGATCAAAAATGTTGTTAGTGTTCCTTAACCCTTTCAGGACCATAAGGATCGTAGGCCAATTTTTGTGGTTTTGACGACATTTTTATGGTAAAAAGGGCTTGCAGATGCCAAAAAATTGATTTTTTTTTGTGAAATATCATTATTTTTTTAAAAAAAAAATCACACTTCTGGCTTATGGACAGTGTGGCAAGTGAATCTTCTCGTCAATCTGGCAACGACGCTAATGAATGAATGTCGGAACCAGTTTGTTTACATAAAGGCAGTATCATATGGAATCCGTACATATCAAATTTAGAACTGTAGACTATCCCAATCAAAATTTATAGGATTTTAAAGTTATGGGACAAATATGTCCCTTGGTCCTGAAAGGGTTAATGACAGTCAAATAATATAGATATAACCTCTGGCAGGGTTGACCTCTTCATGTTTAGACCTGAGGAATGGAATGTTACCTCCAAAAAGTTGTTCAAAAAATATGATGAATTAATCCAGGAAACACTTATCACCTTGTAGCACTATATATTTTTTTTGTCTGTTAACTTTATGCATTAAGTCAAATGGATTAACATGGTGGCCTTTCTATACTATTTATTTATTTTGACAGTTCAGACTTGATTTCCTGCAGTTTCCACCAAGTATCAATGCATGGTACAATAAGAAGGATGACATGCAAAAAATGCACACAGAATTCAAAACCTCACCCTAAAATCTTAGTCCCTCCTCTCTTGCATGGTCAGTGGCGGCATTTGCTGCAGTGATGTAAAGTTTGTTTGGTTTTGGTTTTATTTTATTTATAACTCGCTTTTCCTAAAGCGGCTCACAAGTCTGCCCATGTCTCCCCAGCACTCCCTGAAACAATCTGAAAGGATGCAGTATCGACAGGTTTACCGGGTCCCTGTTTCATAGGTGTCTGTGTCTTTAAGGATTTATTTATTTTAAAACTTTATAATCTGTTTTTTTACCAAAGCAGCTCATAATTCACATACACAGCTTAAAATACATACAATCTTATGAGACCAAGTACGTAACAGGTAATAAGCAGAGGTCAAAGATTTATTTATTCAGTTTTCTTAGGGGGAGTTCAAAATGGTTTACATTAATTTATTCAGGTACTGAAGCATTTTTCCCTGTATGTCCCAGTAGGCTCACAATCTATCTAGTGTACCTGGGACAATGGGGGGATTAAGTAACTTTCCCAAGGTCACAAGGAGCAGTGTGGATTTGAACCCACAACCTCAGGGTGCTGAGGCTGTAGCTTTAACCACTGCACCCCACTCTCCCCTGCTAAAAACTATCACATCGCATGAGACATCTCATACTCTTGGTAGGGTATCTGAAGTAGCTGCTAAAAGAAAGCATGGAGAAGACAAAAAAAAGAGACCTGAAACTAGACCAGCTCTGAAGCCAAATTAGTTCAGACATTACGCTCAGTTCTAATAATCTCAGGTTATTTTTCAGGCAACTTGAAGTAGTTGGAGAAAGCATCTGAGAATGAGGACCACACAAGCATAGAACTGCACTGCTCTTTCTTTCTCTCATCCTCTGGATGGAGACAGCTCCAGTGCTGCCATTACTCACATTCCTCACGTGTTAATGGTTTGGTCCTGGTGGCTGCTTATTCAGAGTGTGTTGATAACAGCGGGAAGAGAGGGGAATTTGTTTTAAGGAAGTGAGTCAGGAGTCCTTTCCAGCTTGAATGAATAAGGCCCAGCGATGAATCTGAGAGTGACTAACCAGGGTATAAATATATATCTGTTTTCATTTTAACCTCTCAGAGTTTGGCCTGTGCAACGTTTAACCATCAGTGGTGGGTCAACAAAACCTGAAAAAAATACAGTAGTACTATAAATGTATTGGGCCTGTGAGCAAGCAAATAAGCTTTGAAAAGCAGAAAACCCTTTGAAAACTATGTTTTCCATACAGGGTCCAATTTGCTGGAATGCTCTTCCTTTAGAATTAAGGCAGACTCCTACTTTGACTCAAAACAGCCTTATTTGCACGTCGATTTATAAGGTTATAAATTTGCTTGAAGTGGGTTTTTTTGTTCTTCTTAGAAATTTCATGAATACCCAAGAAGAGGAGAGCAGAAAGGACTACAGGGTGAAACTGAAAGAAGCCAAGAGAGAGATACGTTTAGCGAAGGCACAGGCGGAAGAACAAATGGCTAAAAATGTAAAAAAGGGAGATAAAAATTTTTTCAGATATATTAGTGAAAGGAGGAAGATAAAAAATGGAATTGCTAGGCTAAAAGATGCTGGGAACAAATATGTGGAGAGTGATGAGGAGAAAGCAAATGTGCTAAACAAATACTTCTGTTCTGTGTTCACAGAAGAAAATCCTGGAGAAGGACCGAGATTGTCTGGCAAAGTTACACGAGAAAATGGAGTAGATTCTGCGCCGTTCACGGAGGAGGGTGTTTATGAGCAACTTGAAAAACTGAAGGTGGACAAAGCGATGGGACCAGACGGGATCCATCCCAGGATACTAAGGGAACTCAGAGAGGTTCTGGCGAGTCCTATTAAAGACTTGTTCAACAAATCTCTGGAGACGGGAGTGATTCCTGGGGATTGGAGGAGAGCGGATGTGGTCCCTATTCATAAAAGTGGTCACAGGGATGAAGCAGGAAACTACAGGCCGGTGAGCCTCACTTCAGTTGTTGGAAAAATAATGGAAGTGTTGCTGAAAGAAAGGATAGTGTATTTCCTTGAATCTAATGGGTTACAGGATCCGAGGCAACATGGCTTTACAAAAGGTAAATCGTGCCAAACGAACCTGATTGAATTTTTTGATTGGGTGACCAGAGAGCTGGATCAAGGACATATGCTAGATGTAATTTACTTGGATTTCAGCAAAGCCTTTGATACAGTTCCTCATAGGAGGCTGTTGAACAAACTTGAAGGGCTGAAGTTAGGACCCAAAGTGGTGAACTGGGTCAGAAACTGGCTATCGGACAGACGCCAGAGGGTGGTGGTTAATGGAAGTCGCTCGAGGGAGGGAAAGGTGACTAGTGGAGTCCCTCAGGGTTCGGTGCTGGGGCCAATCCTGTTCAATATGTATGTAAGTGACATTGCTGAAGGGCTAGAAGGAAAAGTGTGCCTTTTTGCAGATGATACCAAGATTTGTAACAGAGTAGACACCGAAGAGGGAGTGGATAATATGAAAAAGGATCTGCAAAAGTTAGAGGAATGGTCTAATGCCTGGCAACTAAAATTCAATGCAAAGAAATGCAGAGTAATGCATTTGGGGATTAATAATAGGAAGGAACCGTATATGCTGGGAGGAGAGAAGCTGATATGCACGGACGGAGAGAGGGACCTTGGGGTGATAGTGTCCGAAGATCTAAAGGCGAAAAAACAGTGTGATAAGGCAGTGGCTGCTGCCAGAAGGATTCTGGGCTGTATAAAGAGAGGCGTAGTCAGTAGAAGGAAGAAGGTGTTGATGCCCCTGTACAGGTCATTGGTGAGGCCCCACTTGGAGTATTGTGTTCAGTTTTGGAGACCGTATCTGGCGAAAGACATAAGAAGACTTGAGGCGGTCCAGAGGAGGGCGACGAAAATGATAGGAGGCTTGCGCCAGAAGACGTATGAGGAGAGACTGGAAGACCTGAATATGTATACCCTAGAGGAAAGGAGAGACAGGGGAGATATGATTCAGACGTTCAAATACTTAAAGGGTATTAACGTAGAACAAAATCTTTTCCAGAGAAAGGAAAATGGTAAAACCAGAGGACATAATTTGAGGTTGAGGGGTGGTAGATTCAGGGGCAATGTTAGGAAATTCTACTTTACGGAGAGGGTGGTGGATGCCTGGAATGCGCTCCCGAGAGAGGTGGTGGAGAGTAAAACTGTGACTGAGTTCAAAGAAGCGTGGGATGAACACAGAAGATTTAGAATCAGAAAATAATATTAAATATTGAACTAGGCCAGTTACTGGGCAGACTTGCACGGTCTGTGTCTGTATATGGCCGTTTGGTGGAGGATGGGCTGGGGAGGGCTTCAATGGCTGGGAGGGTGTAGATGGGCTGGAGTAAGTCTTAACAGAGATTTTGGCAGTTGGAACTCAAGCACAGTACCGGGTAAAGCTTTGGATTCTCGCCCAGAAATAGCTAAGAAGAAAAAAAAAAAAAAAAAAAAAAAAAATTTAAATTGAATCAGGTTGGGCAGACTGGATGGACCATTCGGGTCTTTATCTGCCGTCATCTACTATGTTACTATGTTACTATGTTACCCTTTGCATTGTGATGATATAATTTATAAAGAAGCTTTTCAGAATTTATATTCTCTCCTGTTTGAATGCATGTTTATTACGAGACCAATAAGGTCTAAATAAACATCACAATGTCCCAAAAGAATTTTTTCAAAACTAAATATAAGTACTAATAAACACAGAAACGCTGAGTGTGAATTCAAGGCGGAAGCAAAAAGACTGAGAAGCGCTTTAAACCCCCCAGAAGGAAGGCTTCAAAAACAATCATAATAATAATGAAAAAGATGCAAAAATCACTGTCTATACTTAAAGCAATGTTGCTAAGATATAGTTCAACTTAGCTGAGTCCCATCGGGTTCACATCGTCAGTCTATTTCCACTCGACAGAGCCCTGTTTCGGAATCTTCATCAGGAGTAGGGATGAAATGCTGGAGAGATGAAAAAGCAGCCAATCAGCTCAATGAAGGCAGAAAGCAACAAATCCTGCAAATAACAGCTTAGCACAATCACACTGCAGCTCCAGCTGCCTGGTGCGGTACCTTAAAACGCAAATTTGAAGAACGCTGAGAGCTTCTGCCTGAGCTGAAAAACGTCGTGTTGGGGTCCAGCACGAAAAAGCATTAAAAGATTCCTTGTTATGCCTGCTTTGATTTATGTAGATGTTGTGAATGTACTAGTGATTTATATTGTTTTAATAAATTGATTGTCCCTGAAGTTGATTGACTGTGTCCCCCACTTCTTTATTGGTTTACACCAGGGGTGTTCAACCTGCGGCCCAAGAGCTGCATGTGGCCCCGGTCAAGGGCGATGGAGTGTTTTCTTCTGCTGCCCCTGGGTGTTTACCGTCTTGCCGGCTCCCTCCTCTGTCTTGCTGCAGCGTTTGCGCGGCCCCAGAAACATTTTTTTCGGCCCATGCGGCTCAGGGAAGCCAAAAGGTTGGACACCCCTGGTTTACACAATGATCATCGTAACAGAATTTTTTTTTGCGGTTCTTTCTCATCTGCAGGTATAACTTGATTCTATCAGATAATTGTGTTTTAAGATTGTTGCACTCTCTCTCCAGACCCTTCCTAAAGACCTTTCACAAGAAACTTCCTTTTAAAATGTAAAACTGCTGTAGCAACCTATCATTTCATGCAAGCTTACCCATCAGTTTGTTCTTGTTTTAAATTGAACTAGGATTCTCCTATGGCAACTTCTTTCTCACCTTTTTGTACTGTGTTGATTAACTCCCCACATTTCTGATCTGCCTTAGGTTCAGGGTTTTTTTTTTCCTTTCACTTCTAAACTGTAATTTTGATTATTAATTGGATTGCAACATAGGTTTCCTCACTTTCCCCCTCCTTTACAAAGCTGCGCTAGAGTTTTTAGCGCCGGCTGCGGTGGTGAGAGCTTGGAAACTCCTAGGGATTCTGTGAGCGTCGGCGTTGTTACCGTGGCGGCGCTAAAAATGCTAGCATGGCTTTGTTCAAATAATTTATATTGGAATCAAGATAACAAGGGCAAGACAAACTCTTATAATTTTCAAAATAGAATACAACTCCACCCCCACCAAAGGAAAGCCGCCCCCCACCCTCTCATCCCGAAGTCATTCTTTCCACAGCAAAACAATAAACTATCAATGTGGATATGAACAAATACAACAGCATAAAATATCAAGAATTCATAAGAACATAAGAAGTTGCCACTGCTGGGTCAGACCAGAGGTCCATCGCGCCCAGCAGTCCGCTCACCGCGGCGGCCCAGCAGGTCCATGCCCTGTAAGGTGGTCCCCCCCCCCCCTTATCCCTCTGTCTGTACCCTTCATAACCTTTCTCTACCTCTATTTGTATCCTTCAATCCCCGTGTCCTTCAGGAATTTATTCAATCCTTCTTTGAAACCCCGTAGTGTACTCTGTCCTATCACAACCTCCGGAAGCGCATTCCAGGTGTCCACCACCCTTTGAGTGAAAAAGAACTTCGCGCCAAAGGAGTCATAGTGTTCCAAAAAGGTTCCCATGCCTGTTGAAATAAGCGCCCTCGAGGGGAAGAGATCTCCACAATGTCTCTACATTCCCACATCAGGAAAGTAATCACTCGGGTCCTCCAAAGAGAAAGATCAGGCGCCACCACATCCAACCACTTCAGAAGAATACACTTCAGAGCTATTGCTAGTGTCCATTTAAGAAAGGTGGAAGTACCCCGCTGTCGGGGATGGTAGTTGGGAAGAACACCAAAAAGTATTAAGGGAGAACGATGTATTTTTACCTTCCAAATAGTTTCAATAAAAGTGAAGACACGGTCCCAAAAGGCCACAAACAAGGGACAAGTCCACAACATGTGGCCCAAACTCGTCTCTGGGCAATAACATCGAGGACACTGAGGAGAAACATAAAGACGCAACACTAATGCTGCTTCCCAAAAGTCATATATTTCCGATAAACACTCAACCTCTTAATAGCCGTTGAGACCTAGCATGGCTTTGTAAAAGAGGGAGTTTCTTCCTTAAGTTTACTTCATATTATAAACCACAGATATATTTTTATTTCTGCTATATCAAATAAAGTTGAAATGTGAAATCCATAGAATGGTGGATTCAGATTTGGAAAGCAATCTTGGGAAAATCTTGGCTAACTGTGTCAACGGACTAGTGTAAAATTATGCATCAACATCACCTGCTTGTATTCTTCCTGCTGCTAATAAAGAAAGTAAAAAAAAAGAAAGAATGCTCATTTATTTATTCAATTTTCTATACTGTTCTCCCAGGGGAGCTCAGAACAGTTTACATGAATTTATTCAAGTACTCAAGTATTTTCCCTATCTGTCCTGCTGGACTCACAATCTAACTAATGTACCTGGAGCAATGGGGGGATTAAGCAACTTGACCAAGGTCACAAGGAGCAGTGTTGGTTTGAACCCACAACCTCATGGTGCCGAGGCTGTAGTTTTTAACCACTGCTCCAGTCTCCCCATTCGTTTTTTTGGCTGGGCTGAGAATTTTTCAGCAGCCCCCTTGTATTGTGATGTCATAATGCCTCATTCCACCAATGCCTAAGAGCCAGCCTCATCGGTGACGTCACAATGGCTTGGTTTCCCTATACTTGGGCCCATTTACTAGATGCATTTGCCTTATTAAAACGACAAGTGTAGAATAACTTGTGAATTTCTTGGCTCCACATCATATTTATTCCATTTTCTATACTGTTCTCCCAGGGGAGCTCATGGTGCTTTCATCAGTGCTGATTAAGTCAATTAAAGAAATTAACCCTTTTTGCAAAACCCACACAAGAGGTTATTGACACCGGCCGCTGCACTGAATTTTCTGCGCTGTTCTAACGGCCATAGAGTTCCTATGAGCGTCAGAGCAGTGCAGAGCATTCAGTGTGCCGGCAACCCACATGGAGGGGTGTTCAGGGGAGAAGATTCATTTATTTTTCATTAGAAGATATCTTATATCCACCTTTGGGCCTCAGAATTTAGGTGGAGACCACTGGAGAGTGTGGCGCAGTGGCTAAAGCTGCAACCTCAGCACCCTGAGGTTGTGGGTTCAAATCTACACTGCGCCTTGTGACCTTGGGAAAGTCACTTAATCCCCTCATTGCCCCAGTACATTAGATAAGATTGTGAGCCCACTGGGACAGACAAGGAAAAATGCTTGAGTACCTGAATAAATTCATGTAAACCGTTCTGAGCTCTTTGGAGACAATGGGATAATAGAAAACATAAATAAATAAATTGGGTGCTTGCCCAAATTTGCATGGGCAACTTTGAACACCATATATAGAATTCCCCTGTATATATGAATAAAAGGTTTTACATAATTACTTTCTATGTGCGTATCCAGTGATGTAGCAAGGGTAGAAGGCGCCCGCCCCACCCCACCCTCGTCACACTCGCACCCTCCCTGCCCCCCTTACCTCTTTAAATCTTCACCAGCGTGAGCAGTTTCTCTGGCCTGCTGATCACGCCGGTGCTGGCTTACCCTCTGATGTCACTTCCTGGCTCTGTGACCAGGAAGTGATTTCAGAGGGGAGAAGGGTGGCACGAGCAGCAGGCCGGAGAAGTTGCTCACACTGGTGAAAATTTAAAGAAGTACAGGGGGTGGGGGGAGAAGGGATTGCGTGAGCGTGGCATGGAGGGGTGGAGAGATGCCGGCGCCCCCACCAAGATGTCACCCACGTGACCTCACTACCCACACAAGCTGTTTCTTCTGCTGTATATTTGTGTCCTTTCTGTTCCTCTTTCTCCACCTGGGGTTTTCTTGACAAAAGACAAAGAAAGCATGCACTCTGTTATTGAAGAAGACCCGGGCTGTTAATTTCCCTGGGCAGAATTCAAGTCAAGCATTATTCTCCCTCTGGAAGAGGCGAGTGTCCTGGGTATGGCTTCTAGGGCTTCTTTCTCTCATGCAAATTTTCTTTCCCGAGTGTGTTTGTTAGAGCCAGTGGTTTGAAATCAGTCTGAGTGTCTGGTCTTTACTGTCAGAAGATTTCAGGAAGCGGGTTGCAGAACCAAGAGCAGCCCAGGAAGAGGAACTAACCAGCAAGCTGAACATAAAAAGGAGAAGCAGTTCTGCCCTCTGCTCACATCAGAAGCGTCAGGTTTAATATTACCAGAAACAGCAATGACACAGACTGAATTGAACTTTTAAATACTTTCTCCCCTTTCTGATAAATCAGTCGGTGTCAGAAGCTGGGCGAAAGAAAAATGACTGGTTTCCCCGAGAAGCATGAAAGGGGTTTGGTTTTGCTGTGGTCAGAGAAGTGAGACAGCCCTTGCTCTAAAAACAAAGTGAGTCATGAAAAGTAAAAAGAGAGAGAGAGCGAAAAAATAAAACCAGAAAAGAGGAAAAGGAGCCCTTGAAAAATGTATCTGTTTCCTTTTGACTTTTTTTTTTCTGGAATGTGATGCAGCTGAAGCCAATGCTCATTTGTCTTATGAATTTTCTTGTTTTCACCCCTCTCCTTTTTTTCTCTCTCTCTGCTCTCCCCCATCCCCGCCCCCTATTGTAGATTTACACTGACTGGGCTAACCACTACCTAGCCAAATCCGGCCACAAAAGACTGATCACGGACCTACAGCAGGACATAGCAGACGGAGTCTTGTTAGCGGACATCATCCAGATCATTGGTAAGACCCGTACTCTGAAAACCAGCACGACGGCAAACTAAAGAACAGGTGGGAGAGCCTGGGAGGGGAGGGGAACTTAGCTTCAGCACCGTGAATCTCTGAATGTTCCATCTGGACTGGGAAGGTCTCCCTTGCTTCCATTAAAAAAAAATTGGCCCTTATAACACCTTATTACAGGGAGCTGCATTGATTCCCTATGGAAGCTCAAGTGCAGTTTAAGTTTGCTTGCCTGTGTTATAAAGAAATATCTGGTAGGGCTTCAACCTATTTAGTTGATCAATTAATTTTTTCAGATAGCTTCCCTTTTTGATTTTCTATCGCCCAAAGGTTGCCGCTACAAAAGATATCGGAATCGACTACTGTCATTTCAGGCAGCTACTTGGGATTCTGACTTTTGTCAATTATTCTTTATATCTGCATCATATCAAAATTTTAGGAAACCATTAAAGACATATTTATTTAGGAAAGATTGAAAATGTATTTCATTATGTGATGTAGCCGTATTTGACTTTTGTTAAACCGCCTAGATCTGAAGGGTGTAAAGCAGTATACAAATGCCATGTTATATTAAAGATACATTTATATGTACTGTATATGGTTGGGGCTGACTTCAATGCAACTTGAAAAGGATAAAGAACCCTTCCTTCCCCCTCCATAACCCCCTTCTTCAGACACACTACATTCACCTTCCAGAAATAAGTGCTTTGCTGAGTTATGTCTCACATGTGTGCATTTTATTCACTGGAGGGCTCATAACTTTTTGGGATGCCATGAAACCCTATCCCTTAACCCCATGGAGACGTTTTGCAAAGGATTTCATGCCAAAAGTCCTTTGGCGCGTTGGGGGGGGGGGTGGAAGTGAGGGGGTGCAGAGATGCTGCAAGCTTAGCAGTCGGCTTCCTCCGCACATCCCTTCCTTGACTGTCACAGACAAGGTTTGCGGAGAGGTGATGGGTCAGTGCTGCAGGCAGAGAGGAGGCGCTCAGTGACTGCAAGGTATTTTCTGGTATTTTGTCCCCTCTCTTCATTCCTCTGCTTTTTGTATTTTGTTGTTTTCCCGTAGCCAATGAAAAGGTTGAAGCTATCAACGTGTGTCCCAGGAGTCAATCACAAATGGTAAGAAACTACGATAAAATTACATCTCATTTTCTTTTGAATGTACTTTTTCCTACATTCAAATATTTAGCTTTATAAGGTGTTTACAGCCTAGCTGTCAGAATGACACTAAGTACAGAACAGATGTGTGTGTGTGTGTGTGTGTGTGTGGGGGGGGTGTTTCTACAGAATGTGCATTCATTTAGTACCCAAAAAAATCTTCCTCTCGGCTTCTGCCGGCAGAATGCAGGGTTTTGGAGACACAGAAATACCTCATGTCCAGTCCTCACGTGCTGTGCTCCTTTTAAGTCGGGCCTTTAGAAGTCAGCAAACATAGAACAAAATGAGCGTATTTTAAATGGAGTCTTTGAGTCTGGACATCTGTTTGAGCAGAGGACTTAACCAACTGCTTTTGAATATAAATAGCCCTTCGTGCTGTCCACTGGAAGATCTAATCTCCAGCCCTTCCGACATGAGTTACGCAGTGCACGCACGTGTTTCTCTTGCAGCTGCTCTGTCCACAGGTGCTAAAACTGTATGCCCAGGCTGCTAGAGAGAGGTGGGTTGGTTTACTCAGGAAACTGTCCTGTGTGTAGTGTCTGATCCCAACGTGGCCAGAATTTTCTTACCTTTCCCAGTTTTTTTTTTTCCTGGAAAACAGAACACCATAAAAATTTCATTCGTTGAATAAGGTTTCTGTGTATATGCACTTATATTTTGTTTAAGCTATCATCGCTGACACCTAATCATTCAGCTCTATCAGAAGGCCATTATCTGTGGGTTGCACTCAGCTGTGCTGAGGTTCACGGACTCCTTCGTGGTTCAAGTAGGGCACAGATCCATTTGTTGCTAGCTGTTTCTGTAACCAGGATGGCAGACGAGCATTTTGTTGGGGGTTGTGCAACGTGGGGAAGTGTTTGAAGGTTGCCATCTCAAACGAGGCAATTCAAGAGTCTGATAACAGAATTCATGAAGGCTTTTCTCATGTTATTGCTCAACAGGGGGTTGAGGGAAGGGTGGGGGGGGCAGAAGGAAAGCTCAGTATATCGGGCCCCAGTTTTACCTGCTGCTTGCATAGGGATGTAGCCTTTTCTTAGGTCAACCGGAACGCCAACTCTATTCGTGCAACGGGAAAGAAGAAAACCATTCTAGAATGCTGGGCGCATGCATTATTTTACTGTTTAACTATTTGTGACCTCCAAGTAGAGAAATAGACAATGACACGGGGAAAAAAAATCTGTCCCCGTCACCGGACCACCATCCCCTTCACCGCCCTGTCCCCGTCCCCGCCGTCCCCTTCACCGCCCCATCTCCGTAGCATCCACCCTGCTCTCTCGCTACCTCACTGCCCTTCAGCAGCCCGAGAATCTCCCTCCCACCCCCTTATCTTTGCGGCACGTTAGTAAAGAATTGAAACTTAAGGGAGGGAAGGCGCGCAGCCCCCCTCCCTCACTCCCTCCCTACCTACGGCCAAATCTATCTCCCTCCCTCCCCCTTCTCTTCACGGCTCTTTCGTAAAAAACTTACTGAAGCCAGCGAAGCCTGCCTGCCTACAGTCGCATGTGTGTGGGCGGAAGCTTCTCCTGTGATGCAACCGGAAGTTGTGTCAGAGGAGAAGCTTCCGCCCACACACGCGACTGCAGGCAGGCAGGTTTCACCAGCTTCAGTGAGTTTTTTATGAAAGCGCCATGAAGGTAAGGGGGGGGGAGTGAGGGAGATAGATTTGGCCGTAGGGAGTGAGGGAGGGGGCTGCACACGATCGGTGACCGCGCGTCTTCCTTCCCTTAACAGCAGGGACAAGGCCATTCACCGCTCCACGGGGCGCTGGATGGCCTTGTCCCCGTGCCCACAGTGAGCACTTTTTTTCCCCACCATTTCCACGGGTTAACCGCGGCTAGCCGTGGGTAACTGCCACCGTGTCATTCTCTATAGAGAAACTAGGAGCCCGCTGTTCAAAACGGTGTAACCCCACTGAGCTGGCCGCCACCAGTGTTTAGTGGCACTTAACTGGGTAAACATAGAAATATAGAAATAGACAGCCGATAAGGGCTACGGCCCATCTAGTCTGCCCACCCTAATGACCCTCTCCTACCTTTCTCTGTGAATAGATCCCACTTGACGATCCCATTTGGCCTTAAAATCAGGCACGCTGCTGGCCTCAATCACCTGAAGTTTCAAGTTTCAAGTTTAATAAAAATTTGATTAATCGCTTTATCTGAATTCAAAGCGATGTACATTTTGATAAAATTACATTGTTAAAATTATTACTACAATAAATAAAACAAACTCAACTTAAGACAAATGCAACAAAATTGGAAACGTAAGGAATTGTGGGGAGAATTTACATTATATTAAAAGTCAGGAGAGACATATAGGGAAAGTACATAAGGGAGGGTAGGGTGGTGGAAAAGAGAGAAAAAAAATGATTTCTGATGTTTTGAAAATCAAGTTATGATTAATTTATGAATGCATCATTGAAGAGAAAAGTTTTCAATTTACTTTTGAATTTTTCTATATTAGTTTCTTCCCTTAAGTAACTGGGGAAAGAATTCCAGGTTTGGGGAGCAATAACAGAGAACATAAACTGACGGCGCGTATTTATTATTTTTAAAGATGGGATAGATAATAAATGTTGTTCTGCAGATCTTAATGTTCTGTTGGTAGTGTAACCACCCTTTCAGTGAAAAATAATTTCCTGGTGCTTTTAAATATCTCTAAGATAGGTAGAGGCAAAGTTTGGCTTGAGCCACAGCTTAGCCATGTAGCTACGATACTTGGTCTATTAATCGGCTAAGTTAGCACTTAAAATTAAGAAGGCAAAAGGCTGACCTAACTTTATGCGCTGAATTATTCAGACACTGGTCTGAATATAGGCCATTACCCTTATTAACTTCCAGGTCAGCGCAAATACTCGAATATTCAATGCCTTGTGTGCCTTGGTATTGAATATTCCAGGGTCGCAGTAACATAGTAAATGACAGCAGATAAAGACCAGTCTGCCCAATATACAGTATATTCATGGTAAAATTGTCTTTTCTTTAATATTTCTGGGCAATAGTCCATAGAAATCCACTCGGTACTGTCTTTAGGTTCCCATTGCTGGAGTTGCCATTGAAGCCCACTCCAGTTTAGTGGTGTAGTGAGGGTGAAAGGGCGCCTGGGGCATTGGTGTCCCCTCCCCCACCATCTTCTCCACCCCACATCCCTACACACTCCTTCCCTGCCCCCCCACCACCACTGCCATGCGGGCACTTGCCACTTACTTCCCCCCGTACCTCTGTAACGTTCTTGGCATGAGCAGCAACCCCCAACCTGCTGTCATGCCTGCATGAGCTTTCCCTTGGCATCACTTCCTAGGCCTGGGTCCTGGAAGTGACATCAGACAGCAGGTTAGGAGTTCCTGCTTATGCCACAAAAGTCAAAGAGATATAGGGAAAGGGAAGCGGTGCATGTGTGCGACAGTGGAGGGGGGGGGGGCGTACAGAAGGAGCCGGTAGGTGGAGAGGAGGATAGGTGCTCAGTACGGATCGCCCCCCCCCCCACACCTCCTCTTACTATTCCACTGCTCCAGTCTATTCTTAATGTCCTGTCACGGTTCAGTCTGCAGCTGTGAGTGGCTTAAAAGCCACCAGCGGCTGCAGGCTGAATATTACCTGTTAATATGTACAGCAGTGAAAGACATGTGTAGTTCAGAAACTTAGTGTGTTTCTCTTTTTTTAGAAAAAAAAAACCTTCTTCATTCTGGTTACGCTTGGAAGCCCTTTTGTAGAACAAGAAGTGGGTTAACTTGTCCTAATAAGTAAACCTTTGGGCCTAAATTTTGGATTATTAAAAATGGATGGTAACTAGGTCACATTTAAGATGAGAAAAAGCACCGTATATACTCGAATATAAGTCGATCTGAATATAAGTTGAGACCCCCTTTCCCCCCAAAAGGAGGAGGAATGGTTGATTTGAATATAAGTTGGGCAGCTTTAATATTCAAGTGCCCTGCCCTGTCAGGTTCTGCACCCAGCCCCCTTCCTTCCTTCCCCTGTCAGACTCTGCACCCTCCCTCCTTTCCAGGCTCTGCATCTTGCCCCCTCTATGCCAATTGTACCTCCTCTGCTGATCCCAGGTGGAGGTGCAGTGGGCAGGAGCGAGCGGGTTTCTTCAGCCGCTGAGCAGCCCCGAGCAGGAGCGCAAGAATTTGTGGGAGCCAGTAAGGAAGCCGCTCAGCGCCAAATCGCACTCCTGCTCAGTGCTGCTCAGTAGCCGAAGAAACCCGAACTGCGGCAGCTGGTTAGCAGTGGGGCAGGAGCTCGGAAAGCTTGCTCCTGCCTGCTGCATCTCCACCAGGGATCGGCAGAGGAGGTACGACGGGCAGGGAGGGGGCAGGGTGCAGAGCTTGGCGGTGGCGGTGGCCTGCAATAATTCTGGGAGGGGGGCATTGGCTCGAGTATATACCGGGACTCCCATTTTTGTGCCAGTTCTTTGGCCCCCAATATCCCTGTTTATATTCGAGTATATATGGTAGTTATGAGTTTATCACTAATTTTCAGCACTAGATTCATACATTTAGACAAATGAATAAGCATACCTCCTAAGCTCCTAAATGAAATTAGGAGCTCTGCTTTTTTTTTTTTTTTTAATTGGGTTCTTTCACCCACAAATTCTGCAATTTTCAATCACCTCCATATGGCATATTTCTACTAATTTGCTGCTAATATTTAAATGCTAATCCAGTCTAAATAAGAAAAGTAACATTGTATCGGTTGTTATCATTGTAAGCATTCTAAATAATGATACTGTTAGTGAGGAGCCTGCCCACTAATGCTTAGAGGCCCTGATTCTATAAATGGTGCCTAAAACAGTTGCCGAGGGACATAGCGTATAGCGCATGTCAGCCATGAGTTAGGCGCCATTTGTAGAAAACATACTTAATGGTGTCTAAATTGGACTTAGACACCGGAAGGCATCAAAACCTTAGATGCCTCCTATTTATGCCTGTTTATGGTTTTGGGCCTAAACCAATTTAGGTGCTTTTGATATCACTTTGTGAGGAAATTTGTAAAGGATTTGATAAGAGGATGTGCTATGTGTTAGTGTCCCTTGAAGTTGCTGCAGTGTTTGATACTGTAGTGCTTCTGGAACAACTGCGTGCATTTGGGATTTCAGGTACAGTGCTTAAGTGGTTTTTACTCATTCCTTGTTAATAGGAGCTTTTGTGTGACTGGCAAGCGTGCACAATCAGAGGTTTGTTTGTTTTCTTTGATTTCTGGAGTGCCTCAAGGTTCTTCTTTATCAGCTACCTTAGTTAACCCCCCACCATCACCTTTTACAAAACCGCGCAAGAGGTTTTTGGTACCGCTCAGTACACCAAATGCTCTGCACCGTTCCAACGCTCATAGAGTTTCTATGAGCATTAGAGCAGTGCATAGCATTCAGGCTCGCTGGCTGTCACAAAAACCTCTTGCATAATTTTGTAAAAAGGGGGGGGGGGGGGTTAATTTGTTAATGGCACTGATTGGTAAATTTTTGGATTTAGGGGTTCAATACTAATTATATGCAGATGATTTGCAGTTTTGTTTTGTTTTTTTTTAATGCCTGGTACTTGTTCAGGGTTTTCGATTATCGTCATTTTATATGGTGCTATTGTGGCATGGATGATGATGAATTGTCTTCATTTAAATGTTTCTAAAACAAAAATTTTGTGGTTATCAACTTTTGGAACTCAGGTCAGACCAATGGTCCATCTCGCCTAGTATCCTGCCTCCATAGCGGCCAATCCAGGTACCAAGTACCTGGCAGAAACACAAAAAATAGCAACATTCCAGAACTGAGATTGTGATGTCATAAAGCCTCATTCCACCAATGTCTAAGAGCCAACCTCATCAGTGATGTCATAATGGCATGATTGTCCTATACTTAAGAACATAAGAGTTGTCATCCTGGGACAGACCAAAAGTCCATCAAACCCAGTATCCTGTTTCCAACAGTGGCCAACCCAGGTCCCAAGTACCTAGCAAGATCCCAAGTAACAAAACAGATTTTATGCTGCTTATCCTAGGAATAAGCAGTGAATTTCCCCAAATCATCTCAATAATGGCCTATAGGCTTCCCATTTAGGAATTTATACAAACCATTTTTAAACTCTGCTAAGCTAACTGATTTCACCACCAAAAACTTGGATATCTCTGTATAACTTTCCCATCTCTGGTAATTAGCTGTCTGAGTTGGCCGCTTTTGCGTGGGTAAGGATTGTAGAGGGCATTGTTGAGAATAGCTACAGAGCATAGGTGTGCTGAGCACCTCTAATATTGAGCAAGCATCTTCACTGTATCCATTGTACGGTGTCTAGCGCACCAGTCATTATCAAAAGATGGCACCCATTCTTTGGAAATTTGGGACACATGCTGGCATTGTCAGTTGTCTGAAGTTTGCTTTGCTGCCACACTTATAACTGTGTTCAGACAGCTAGAGAACAACTGCAGATATTCTGAGGCTTCAGCGTGAACAACTGTCAACGTGCCCTTGCCGCTCGAACGCCGCAGGGTGCTTTGGAGGGGCTCCAATGTCGTGCTGACTCGGGGCTGGCCGACTTCCCTCCCTAGCTTTCAATGAATGGATGTGCCAGGCTTGGTGGAGATATCCTCTGATGCTATTCCTCCTCCTTCTTGGCAGACACCCAAGGTATGCGCTCTTGGTCTGGATTTGTCTCCTGGGGTCCAGACGCACTCCCATTCCTGTCCACAGCACTATCAGTTCCAAGGCCAAACAGAAAAAAATGTATCCCTCCTTGAACATAGTGGCGGTGCCTGCTCAGTGTTAGACGTGCTCGGCAGCTACTGGTGCCTCTGATCCATTCCATGGGCTAGGTTTACTTTTATATAGGTTTAAAGCAGTGGTCTCAAACTCGCAGCCCACCAGGCACTATTTTGAGGCCCTCGGTATGTTACTATTGTTCTGGAACGTTGCCCGCACCACTGCTGTAACCTCACTCTGTACGCGACTGTGAGGTAGAGTGGCGAGGACAATCGTGCACAGACGCAGGAAAGCGCTCGCGTGAGGTTACGGCAGTGAGGCGGGCAACGTTCCAGAACGCAAGATAACCACTGGAGGCAGTGCAGCTTGTGCGTGTGTATGTAATCTCGTGAACTCTCGTGAAATTCGGCCCCTCTCCAGGCAGTGACTGCTTGATGAAAGATGGCGGTTGTGTCCGGTACTGGAGGAGGTGAGAGCTGAAGGCGGTTGCGGACGCAACCCCCGGACACTTAAGGCACAAGTTTTCCAGGCACAAGTCGGATATTGACTCTCCCCTCTACAAAAAAGCCTAGAGGAAGAACATAAGAACATAAGCAGTGCCTCTGCCGGGTCAGACCACAGGTCCATCCTGCCCAGCAGTCCGCTCCCGCGGCGGCCCAAATAGGTCAAGACCTGTCTGAATCATCAGAAGGGGCTCCCCTGCCACCTTGGTTTCCCATTTAAGTCCTGCCTTCCTATCGAAGTCCTAGCCCTCCGGTCTTGCACATGCACGACCTGGTTGGTTTATACTCATTTCCTGGTTAACTTCCTATACTTGTGTTACATCCCAGCTCCTCCCTCAGTATCCCACGATCCCTTTATCCCTCAGAAATCCGTCCAATCCCTGTTTGAATCCCTGTGCCGTACTCTGCCTGATCACTTCCTCCGGTAGCTCATTCCAAGTGTCCACGACCCTTTGGGTGAAAAAAAGGACTACCCCAAAATCTTGTCTCTTGCAGTTGGTACTTTAGAATCAAAATCACAATTTTGCATGAGGTAAAACTCTTTTTATAGTTTATAAATCTTTCCTTAATTGCTTCTGATAATTTTGGCTATACACAGCTGAAAGCAGTGCAACATGCAGAAAGTGAAAAACTATCTAAACGTCACTTTCTGCATGTTGCACTGCTTTCAGCTGTGTATAGCTGAAATGATCAGAAGCAATTAAGGAAAGATTTATAAACTATAACGAGTTTTACCTCATGCAAAGTTGTCATTTCTTTAATAAGACATTAACTATTTTTTCTGTGGCCCTCCAAGTACCTCCAAATCCAAAATGTGGCCCTGCAAAGGGTTTGAGTTTGAGACCGCTGGTTTAAAGCAAGGGGACATGAGGAAAAAAGAACTCAGCATACTTCACATTAGCACATGTGACCTTTCGTTTAGTGCATTGAAACTGCAGTTTTAAGAGTTAGTGTATGTGCTAATGTTATTGCACTGTGGATACAATTTTTTATGCACATAGGCTAAAATGTAATTTGCTCATTAAGTGGCACTTTAGAATGAGCTTCAATTTTGAAAGAACACGGATGCTACTGATATTATTTTGAGTTTTAGAGAAGGATGCCCTTCCTGGATTGGTAGGCTATACATTTTGTAAATCCAAAATAATACAGTATATAAAATATAAGAAATCTGCAGGTCTATCTGTACTGCCATACAAGTACTACCTGCAGCTATAAAGGATATTGGGGTGGGAGATAGGTGGGTATAGTAGGATTTGGGGAAGATTTGGAGGGATCACCATAAATTAGAAGGGAGTTATGGTGAGATGTATATCTGGCACTCTTTATGTGAAGCTCACAGCAGTGCCCTCTAAGGTGCCCCCACTGCTCTGTTGTCATGTCTATGTGGTCATTCCATTATAATGCTGGCCCCTCCCACAAATAAATGGTCTGGGTTTGGATGTTTTGAACTTGGATGTTTCTGTGGTCTCACTTTTTCCACCATAAATGTAGTGGTTAGAGTGTCTTATGGGTTTGGGTCCTCTCTATGGCACATTAGCCCACCCACCTGTGTGATGATCTACTAACCTTTCCCATACCAGATGCTGCTGTTCTAGAGACAGGTAGGTACCGTTTTGTTCATGTTTTTGGAGAGACCATTGGGAGAGAGTGTGTGTGAGGGGTCATTTATAGGGTTACCAGATGTCTGGATTTCCTTGGACTGCTTTTCAAAACCTGGCACTTTGTCCGGGTTTTGAAAAGTTTGGAACAAATCAGTCGAGCAGGAGCATGTTTACGCCTGCGCGGATGCCACGCGATGATGTCACATGCACGAGAGCAAGCAGCGGGGGGAGGGCAGGATTGGGGTGGGACTGGAATGTAACAGGGCGGGGATGGGTGGAGCTGGGTGGGCCTAGGGGCGGGTCTAGGGGGCTGTATTTTCAAAATGGAAAATCTGGTAACCCTAGTCATTTCTAAACGATTTTCTATCACCTAATAAATTGATTCAATTAACAGTCTATTAGTTTTAGTCTCCTTCGCTGTTGTACTGCTTGTTTGTGTTCTGGAGGGATTTACTGTTTTCTGATTTTTGCCCATGATTTATAGATCATGTTAGTGGTTTTCTGCCTCTGATTATTGACCTCATAATTTAAGTATGTTATATTGACCAAGTAGTGTATTGACTGGTATGCAATACATGGCACAAACCTGTGTGTAATATTTAGGTATATCATATTTACCAGAAGCTCTGCTTTTATTATCTGGGAAGAAATACTTTAAATCTCAGCCAAGGCTAAGGTAAGGCTTTATTATGGTTTGGCTTCTCATGCAAATTTCTTTCCATGGGTTGTTGAATATATTGTATTGTGGTCACTGACAGAACTCAGATTGAGGACCTGATTAGCTGGGAGCACAGTGATTGCCCTCTGGGCCACTGGAGGACACCAGGAAGAGTGAGGTGACACAAACGAGAAGACCTTATACTGAGCTTAGTATGAAAGTAAAAAGCAAGACATGAAGTGGTGGAAAAATAGGACTTGAAAAGGGGCTTCTGGGAGCAGGGAGAATGTTTTGAGCAGCTTGAGGTAAAGAGTATGAGACATGATATACCTCCTTTCTGTGGTTACAATCAAAGAGGCTTACATATTATTATCTAATATAATAAAGCCCTAAGCACACATGCGCACTCCCACCTGCGTGCTACCGTTTTCCATGCGCTGTAGGGCACCGCAGGTAGGAGTGCGCATGCGCGAGAATCCCCCGAGGCGGATGTCGGCGGCTGAAGGCCGTGGTGACTGTCAGTGGCTGCAGGCGGCTGCAGGCCGCGGTGGCAGATGGCTGAAGCCTGGCTGGAGGAGGACGAGGAGGAGCTGCGAGAGCTCCGCAGAGGCAGGAGGAGAGAGAGTTGGAGACAGATGGATGAGGACAGAGGGGCTACTAGGGGGACCAGGAGAGATGGTAGGGGATAGGGAAAAATAGACTTCAGGGAGTGTGGAGGGGGCAGGAGAGAGAGATGTTCTTGGGGAAGGACAGAGGGGGACAGGAAAGGGAAAGATGACAAAAGAGGTGAAATAGGGTCAGAGAGAGATGGTAGAGGGTGTGAAAGGAGAAAAGGGAGAGATGGAAATGGTAGGACCACTGCTGCTTTGGGGCATTGAGAGAGGAAAGGTTGGTACGTCAGGACTGCTGCTGCCGCCTCGGGTAAGTAAAGACCCTGTCAGGAGGGCCAAAAGGGTACAAAGGAAATGGTGAAAGGTGAGGTGGTGAGACTGGGATCAGTGGGAGGCAGGGTCCGGGCATGATAGAGGCAGGGCATGGGTGGGGTCAGAGTCAGGGTCAGGGTATAGGTGGGGCTATTCTAGCACCCGTTACTGTAACGAATGTAACGGGCTAAAACACTAGTATACAGATATTTATTTTGTACCTTGGTCAATGGAGGGTCAAGTATCTTTCCCAGCGTCACATAGAGCTGCAATGGGCTTTGAACCCAGTTCCTCAGGTTCTTAGGCTGCTGCAATAACCACTAGGATACTGAGAGGAATTACTTGAGAAGTGACTTTTTTGGAACCTGAAAATCTAGATGTGCATTATTGGATAATACTTAGGATGCACAGAATGGACTACAATGAATCTTGGATGTGTGTAGCTAAATCTAGACTTACTTTACAGGAAGCATGAAGGGAACCTGCACTTTTCTCCGAAACTGCCGTATATAAACTAGTATATTTCTGTTGCCTCTTGAGATTGTGATTTATGTAATACTACAGCACGGACAATGTCCCTGCAGCCATACATGAACAGAACGTCTTAATGCAGCCAAACTCTTATGAAGCAACCAGATTAAGACTAATTTTATATTGAAACAGCCTGGATCAGTTGTAATCCAGGTCCAATCTGATCATTTGCTGGCATTCATTGATAGATTTCTAACACCATATACTACCTCGAGGATGCTTCGATCGACTCAACAGTCTCTTCTTACAATTCCCTCCATGCACCAAATAGTATATGACACAACCTGCAAAATGATCTTTTCCGTTGTTGCAAATATCTAGTGGAAGAGAGTTCCATAATGTGGGCCAAAAATCTTACTTCTTGTGGATGAGAGACGAAGAGCACGGCAAGATGGTATCTCTAGAAGATTATTCTGAGATGAACGTAGATTTCTGCGAGGATGATAGTGTTCCAGTAGAACAGAAAGATATTAGGTTGACCAAGCAAGTATCTAGTGGAAGAGAGTTCCATAGTGTGGGCCCTTAGTCACTAAAATCTCACTTCTTGTGTATGAGAGACGAGGAGCATGGCAAGACGGTATCTCTAGGAGATTATTCTGAAATGAATGTAGATTTCTGTGAGGATGATAGTATTCCAGTAGGACCGAAAGATATTCAGGTTGACCATAGCACAGAAAATTATAAACAAGGAAATTATGTTGGTTTGCAACATTGTTGGCTTAAACACGTACTGACAATAAATGTAACTTTGCTGTAACCAAATACTTTGCTGTAAAAATACTTCCAATATCACATCTTGTATAACTATCTATTTGTGGTAAATTCTAACTGCTGTATATGTGATGCCACTATTTGATCATGACAGAGTGTAATCTGGCTGCTGATATAAGACCTTTTTGGACAGGACTCTTGCATTTCAAGCAAGTAAGCAGCAGTCCTGGTGGGGCAATTGTATTGGTGAAGTTGTGTTGTCATATGATGCATTTCGAAAAGTAATCAAGTCAAAGTTGTTTGACAAATTTATTACCTAAATAAAGACATTACTGTTAACTAAAATTTTATACTGAATATTTCAGGAAAATTGCTGTATTTCAATTAATTGTATTTCTGTTGTAAACCACCTAGAAAATGTTTGATTATGGCGGTAAAGAAGAATAAAGTTATGTTATGTTATGCATGGAGTGGCTGTCTTGATGGGCATTCGGCTCTTTTTCTGCTGTCATTTTCAATGTTGCTGTGTCAATAACCCATCTTTAGTCTGTTATTTTCCCTTTGGTTGAGTCGCATTGGAAAATGTGATTATTGTAATGGCATTTATTTGGGCATGCCTTCGGTCCATATAAAAGCATTACAGACTGTTCAGAATTCAGCAGCTAGGATTTTGATGGGTACATCCCTTTATGAACACATTTCTCTTATTTTGAAGAAGCTTCATTGGCTGCCAGTTTGCTTCCTTATACAATTTAAAATTCTGAAATGTGTCCAGCAGGGAATTTGACACTTTACCTGATTATTTGTTAAAGTGTTTGAGGTCTGAAAAATGTTTACTATTGGATGGGAGGAAGTGAGATATGTGAGCACAATGAAGTCTTGCTTTTCTATTGCGGGCCCTGTTTTACGGAATGCATGTTGGGATTTTTGAGATTTTGTGGAGATTTGTTGACGTTTAGAAAATTACTGAAAACACATTTCTTTGTTCAAATCTTTTTATTGATGCAAGAAGGTCATACTTTGTGAGATGGGATGCTTCCTTTTTAATTCCTGTTTTATTTTGGCCTGTGCTAAAAACCACTGTTGCAATTTTAATTATAAATAATAAATCAATCAGTGTCTTATGCAGGAAAATGTGGGTAATTGAACAAGGTCTCCAAGAGTCTTTGCCATGCATTGCATATTTTAGCTGTATGAATTGTTTGAGTACTAGTAAACAGTGCGATGGTTCTGAAGAAATCATTACAAACAACAAAAGGAAAAACCAACAAGGTCTACAGTAAAAAATGTGAAAGTAAAAACAAAGAAAAACTGCAGACAAGCGTACAATGAAGCAGGCTAAATTTATTATATCAAATAATTGAGTGCGGTTAGCATTACCACCTTAAAGCAAACCAAGGGGACCCGACACGGTCCGTGTTTCGGTTAACACGTCTTCATCAGGGGTCCCAGGTTGATAAGGTATCAATTGAAACCACAAACAAAAAAACTTTAGCCTATGCAAAAGACAATCAAAGAACGGTCTGTGCATGAACTCCTCCGAAGGTGATAATGCTAACTGCACTCAATTATTTGATGTAATAAATTTAGCCAGCTTGTCTGAAGAAATCATTGTCATACCATTAAGTCTTTGGAAATCTTTGTCGAGCAAAATGATGCAACCTCATGAAGAAAGCAATGATTGCCTGATTAGAAAATTGATTTTCATTTAATGAATTCAAACAATGCTAAGCATAGATTGAGTGTATGCAAAAAACAATGAGAATAATGGTTTTTTTTCTAATTGTTTTTACATCCCACAAAAAAGAAGATAGGTTCTGAACAAGGATTAGGCCAGTTGGCTCCAATTGATTTTGATTTAATTGGATTTTTAGAAGATTCACAGGATGTGACCTTGACTAGGTCCACCCTTTTGATGATGTGTATAAGTGAAGTTGATAAGACATTAATTATGAAAACATATTTCATGGATAAAAATACTAAATTTTGTGGGGATGTAGTATTGATTTTTCCGGATGTGGGAAGAGCTACCCAATTGAGAATGAAAGCATTTCTTGCATTAAAATCTAGGGTATTGGCTCTAGAAGCCATTTTCTTTTTGAAATTTTCTTGCAAATGTATGATAAAGTTTCAAGAGAAGGAATTTGTTTTTTGGGATCCTATTCAGTTGGAACAATTTTTGGGCTTACAAGAAGCAACAAAAGGTATAACACACTGATTTATTGAGGATAATTTAGTATTTCATCATATAACGTAGCTCGAATTAATAAAGCATATTTTTATAGTTATTTTCTTCTGATTTAATTGATAGATGTATGAAAATGTCTTTGTGCCTTGTTAATTTTGATTTTGAATGTGCTCACTTTATTGGAATATGAAGTTAAGGGTTTTAAGTCCTCGTAATGTGGGCTAGATGGAAATATTTGTTTGTATTTGAACTTGTTTTTGCGAGGAGAGTTTCTAATTGTGAATTCATTCTTTACTGTTCTTTGTGAATTGGAATAGAAAATTATAAATTAAAGAAGAAAAGGTTTTCATCCTAGGTAATACCTGGTGAGTGGTGGAGGGAGTATTCATTTTCCTCTGGCTCTACAGCATTCTAAATCGATCAAGTTTCCTGGGACTTTCATAGACTCACGCAAGAAATAGCATAGCATGATATAGATGCCTTGCAGATGTCTAGAATGCCTTTTAGACTTGTGAGGCTAATAGTTCAGAGGAATGAGAAAACCAGACTGAAATAGTTTCTGTATAGATGATACGCAATGTTTGAACGTTAAGTCTGACTGGATGTCTGCTTGTGCGATTGCTCACAAATTATCTTATTTGTTTTACAACAAACAGCTTGGAAACAGTACAATTGTGGAAGACAGATTACAAAGTCTTGGACCCACATCCATAACTATTTACTTCTGTATGAAAAACTCTTCTTAGCATCGCCAGAAGTATTCATCCACAATGAGACCAAGCTGTGATAGTGTTATTAGCGCACGCAGGATTTTAGCGCGTGCTAAACCCATGCTAAGCGGCTAGAACTAAAGCCAGCTCAATGCTGGCGTTAAGGTCTAGCACATGTGGCAAAAAACACTAGCGCAGTTTAGTAAAAGGAGCCCCAAGTCTACAATTAGGCAACAAATGTGTGCCCAATTATAGAATAGGGTTAATTGTGCACATAATGTAATTAGCTAATTGGCACTGAATTGGTATTAATTAGAAATAAATACCAATAATTGGCATTATGCACAAATTGGTACTAATTAATCTAATGTAAACTAAACACTAGTCTTATACATTACTTTTCAATTCAGATTCTGAGCTGATTGCAACAAGAAGAACTCTACATTAAGGGGAGCATATGTACCTAAAAATTATTGCACAAAAAGATAAAATATCAAGAATAACATTTATTTAAAAAGTAGGTCTTTAAAACTTTATGAAAAATAAAATAATATACAAATTCAGGCTTCTTATTTATAAAAGAAGATTGTTCCATGTCTGAACTGCCTGATAGGAAGAGTCAACTGGTGCGATCGTTTTCTTATTTACTCTAAAACAGTTGGAAACTGAAGTTTAAAGCTACAGTTACTCCGTGTAGTAATAAAATTAGCTGGAACACATAAAAGAGATGTTAATGGTTTTGGAGCATTACCATCTAAAGCCTTATGTACTAGAGTCAGACATGATACCTTAAACTTAATCCTTTATCTAATTTGAAGCCGGTGCAATTTGCGCAAAAGAAGTGAAACCCTTTCAAATTTTCCAATTGAAAAGATTAGTCTAGCAGCTCTATTTTGAAACAGCTGTAATCTACTAAGAACTTTTTCAACTGCTCCACATCAAATAGAATTGCAGTAATCCAAATATGATAATAATATCAATTGGCAAAGTACTTGAAAACTGGATTGTGACAAGATAGATCTTATGACTCTCAGATGTCAGTCAGAAAAAGAATTTTTGTGAGAGCATTCTCATATTATGATTTAATTCTAAATCAGAATCCATGATTATACCTGAGATTCTAGATGTGTTATCTATTCTCAGAACTTCACCATATATTAACTTTACTTAATTTCCCAAACCAATAAGTTTTGTCTTAGCTGTATTCAATTTTACAAATTTTTTCCAAGCCTAATCGCTAACTTTGTCTATAAGTTAACTGATATATTTACAGGAACATTTATAGTCGCTTCCATAAGTGGACAAAATAGAAGTATGTCATCTACATATGTGTAGACTAAATTTGAGAAGATTTTTCTTAATTTACCCATATACAGTATACCCTCTGAAGTTGCGGTTCACAGTTCACACCCCCGGTCATTCGTGTTTTTTTCTGTTCACCTCCTCCTGCCCCCCCCCCCCCCCGATCTGCTCTGCTTGAGCTACCTGGGACCCCACCGTGCGCATCCTCTGGCCCCCCGATCCGCTCTGCCTGACCAGCGATCCCAGTCTGGGTGTGAGCCTCAAGCGCCACCGCCCGCATTGGCACTCACAGCAGCCACCACCATCGTCCCTGCATCCCTCTCTTTCCTCCAATCCCTGCTCCTAAACCGCATCCAATAATCGCGGTTTTTCAAAGTTTGCAGGTGCTCCCAGAGCACAACCCCCGCGAACTTCAGGGGTATACTGTATATGTTAAATAAGGAAGGCGATAAGGGTGACCCATATTTTAGATAGATTTAGTGCATCTTGCTACTTGATATATTCTTCCTTCCAAAAATCATTTCAACTATTGAGTAACATTACCATGAATACCGAATTCACTCATCCTACAGTATAGCATTGACTGATGATCCACTGCATCAAACACAGCGGCAACATCAAACTGCAATACCATTGCCTGTTGCCCCATGCTTAAATGCACCCACCCAGGCGAAGCCTTCTCTAACAATAGTGTCTCCGTACTATGAAAGGCTCTAAAACCTTGTTGAGTGTAATGCAATACTCCAACTTGAGTGACAATAGGAGGAAATATTTTTTCACTCAGAGAATAGTTAAGGGAGAATGAGAGAGCACTCTCTAAAGTTGAAAGGGAATAGATTCCGTACAAACGTAAGGAAATTCTTCTTCACCCAGAGAGTGGTAGAAAACTAGAACGCTCTTCCGGAGTCTGTTAAGGGGAAAACACCCTCCAGGGATTCAAGACAAAGTTGGACAAGTTCCTGCTAAACTGGAACGTACACAGGTGAGGCTGGACTCATTTAGAGCACTGGTCTTTGACCTGGGGGCCTCAGCGTGAGCGGACTGCTGGGCACGATGGACCACTGGTCTTACCCAGCAGCGGCAATTCTTATGTTCTTATGCACGCATTGCCAGAGGTTGTGGTAAGAGAGGTTAATGAAGCTGGTTTTAAGACAGGTTTGGGCAATTTCCTGGAGGAAAAGTTCATAGTCACTGCTTGCCCTCGATCGGTAGCACAGAATGTTGCTACTATTTGGGGTTCCAGAATCTTGCAGTTCTTTGAGATTCCACAGAAAATCTTGCTACTATTTGGAGATTTTGCAGGAAATGTTGCTACTTTTTGAATTTTGGTCAGGCACTAGTGACCTGGATTGGCCACTGTGAGAACGGGCTACTAGGCTTGATGGACCATTGGTATGACCCAGTAAGGCTATTCTTTTGTTCAATTAATTAGCACTTAATACTCTTAGCAATTTAGCAATCCACGGTCTAAAATCTTCAGGTTTAGAAAGATCTTCCCTTATTAACTTAGGAATAGGAGTTATCAAAATATGCAAAATATTTTTAGGGTCGCAACCCTCTTGTAATAAGCAGCATAAAATGTGACCTGGATTGGCCACTGTTGGAAATAGAATACTGGCCTTGATGGACCTTCAGAATGTCCCAGTAAGACAACTCTTATGTTCTTAAGTATAGGACAATCAAAGCGATTGTGACATTACTGATGAGGTTGGCTCTTAGTCATTGGTGGAATGAGGCATTATGACATCATATTGGTGGAATGAGGTATTATGACATCACAATCTCAGCTTTAGAATGTTGCTGTTCTTTGGGTGTCTGCCAGGTACATGTGACCTGGGTTGGCCACTGTTGGAAACAGGATACTGGGCTTGATGCCCCTTCGGTCTGTCCCAGCAAGTCTTATATTCTTAAGAAATATTTTCTCTGTTTTATTTTTTTAAAAACCTGCTACTTAGTAGCTTCATCGCTTGTCCGTTTTTGACACCTAATTTTGACTGCCATTTATAGAATGACCCTCAACGTGTCCACTTTTAGTTACATTAAAAAGAGGCATGCTTAGGAATGTGTTTAGGGCGGAGGAGGAAAACAGCTGATGTATTTGGCATTTTTAAACGTGTGTCCTCATTTACCCGTC
Source organism: Geotrypetes seraphini (assembly GCF_902459505.1). Classification (NCBI taxonomy): domain Eukaryota; kingdom Metazoa; phylum Chordata; class Amphibia; order Gymnophiona; family Dermophiidae; genus Geotrypetes; species Geotrypetes seraphini. The sequence continues at coordinate 40,875,066 of NC_047090.1, read as the reverse complement.
TCCCTGCTGTCCGCAAAAATAGTAAGGACAAAATACTTAGCATTTAACAGTAACAACCCCCCCTCCCATGCTTTGTAGGCTGTTTGACAAATGACCAAAATAGGGCCAGATTTAAGGATTAGGAAAAATGTTTGCACACTGTTTTGTGTGTGCATGTTTTAAAACTTTTGCTTCTAGAAAAACCTGTGTTGTTTCAGTACTTTTTTTTAGACGAAGTTGCAATAGTTAATGCCCCTTTCTTAATGTACAGTACTGTTAAGGAGAATGTGGATTGCAAGGGACGTGCCTTTCGTCGTTTCAAAAAGATGCATTTATAGTCATAGAATACCATCGCGGATCACAGCTTCAAAGGCCATCTGGTGCTGGGTTAAGTATTTATATGGTCACCCACCCAGAGTGGTGGAGTTCCAGAAAGGAAGACAACTGGGCACACTGGTTGAGCCGGGTAGAGTTCGTTGTCATTGTTAGTGACAGGAGCAGGTGCTCGGTTCAGTATATTTGCACCTTGTAGTCCCGATTGGTTTCAGGAATGTATTTTTTTTAAGCCCACTTATACCGTTTGTCATAATTGCAGATGTTCAGTGCTTTGTTAAGTGCCTCAGACTTCCTACCAAGATATTCAGTATCCCTTATAGTAGCGTTTCAGTACATTATAATAATAATAATAATAATAATTTTATTTCTTATATACCGCTGTACCGTGAGGTTCTAAGCGGTTTACAGTAGAAACAGAAGAAATGCAATAAGTAAGATTAATTAAGATGAAGAGAGAGTACTTAGAGTTCCCTGACTGTCCCAAAGGCTCACATTCTTGCTAAAGTACTTGAGAAAAATAAATTAGTTAGGTTATAAACATAGAGTAGAAGAAGGTAGGAAAACAGTTCATAGGAAAATTAATTTTGAATACATTATACATTATATATTGTTCAAGGCGGAATACAAATTATAGGAGATTTGGACATTACCAAAAGAATTGCGTAATAAAGATTATCTAGATAAATTACATAACAGTGATTCATGTACATTAAATGGTGTGGTAGAGGATTCAATTATGAAAATTACATATCAGGGAATCAAGTGATAAGAGAATATAGTGGAGAATATCAGTATATACGGTTTACAGATTGGAAGTTACCTAATAATGACATAAGAAGTTTATTGGATAGTGTGGAAAATGTTTATATAGGAATTATAACTTCAGCGTTCATATTTTGTCACCTGCATATTGTCCGGATTCCCCCGGACATGTCCGGATGACTTTTCAAAACCTGGCACTTTGTCCGTGTTTCGAAAAGCTTCCAGCTAGGAGTGACGTTGGGATGGCATCTGAGCATGCATGGAAGCAACGCGGTGATGTGATGTGCATGTGTGTGACGTCATCACGTCACACCAGTGCATGCACAGATGCCCTCGCGACAAGTGAACAAGTTGAGGGGGGCAGGGCTGGGTGGCATGACTCGGACAGAACTGGGTGGGCCTGGGGCAGGGCCATGGGTCTGGATTTTAGTTCCGGAAAATTTGATAACCCTAGAAGTAGGTGCCCCAACGCTTATAGGAATTCTATGAGTGTTGGAGCATTTACCGCACCAGCCCGCGCTTAAAACTTCTAACACAGCTTGATAAAAGCTGGCCTTCATCAACAAGCAACCAATACATACACTCTCACTAATTTATTTATTTATTCAATTTTCTATACTCTTCTCCCAGGGGAGCTCAGAACGATTTACTCAGGTACTCAAGCATTTTCCCCTGTCTGTTCCAGTGGGTTCACAATTTGTCTAATGTACCTGGGACAATGGGAGGATTAGGTGACTTGCCCAGAGTCGCAAGGAGCAGCATGGGTTAGAACCCACAACCTCAGGGTGCGGAGGCTGTATCTCTAACCCTGCGCCACACTCTGACATAGTATGGTAGAAAATAGCATGGCAGACATTGTCTGAAAGGATGGCAAAACATAGTTAACAAGGCATGGTAAAAACATAATATGCCAAAAACATTTGTGGGACAAGTATTTGCCCGCAAATTTATTAACTATTCACATCATCTTTAACTCACAATTCAATCCAAATAAAACTTCAAGGGCCTCATTTTGTAAATGGCGCTATAAGTTAGGTGGTGGTATGCACCCTACTGCCACCTAACTTAATTGTTTTAATTGGTGCGTGCTGTTAAAAATCAATTAAAAACTTTGTTAAAATAAAGTAGACTCTGGGAGCCATCTACTAGGGTAGGCGTCATAATCGCATCTACATCAAGGTGTCTGACGGTGCCTAAGGTCAAAGAAGGCGTGGTTAGGGGGCGGAGATGATGTCAGGCAACACTAGGTGCGATTCTCAAAAGATCTTAGGCATCTGCAATGTAGGCCAGTAAAACCCTGGCCTAGTTTCTGGCGCTAAAGCTTTCTGATAGGTACAGTTAGCCACAGTTCTTTAAATGGCGCCGAAGCGTGATTGACACATGGCTGGCACTGTTTTTGTAGGCAGCTGCTGATTTAGGTGCCATTTACAGAGTCCGGCCCCCAAATACTCCAAAGTGACTTCACAATCCCAGCGAGCTGTTTGGTGACGAAACTAGCTCCCTTTAATTTCGTACTTTTAAAAAGATCATACAAGTAATTCCAGGCCAGGCCTTGTAGTGGTGTTATCTACGAGTGCTACATTTTAATTATTTATGAACTTCTCATCTCCCAGTCTCATCTGAGATCAATGCCCCCTCCCCCATTTTCTGCCCCTCACGCCCCAGCTGCAGCCTCTCCACCCTACCCCATACCCCTGCTAAACCCCCCCAAAGGCCAAGCACTCAAAATAGATGGGAGGGGGTGGATGGCAAAATTACAGCAGATGCCATCTAACCCTCTCCTTCCCTGTTCCTTACAGACTAATCCCTCAAGCCCGCCAAAAGTTTCCACCAAGCCCTACACACCTCCTTCCACCCTTTGTTTATTTAGCTCCACCAATCCGTTACATCTCCACTTCCACTCTTGCTATTTTTCCCATACACACTCTCCTACATAGCCCACATCACCTCCCTTTATCCCCCCCCAACCTATTTATACAAATCCCACCTGCAGGTGCTCAGCTAATGTTATTAACACTCCAGATTAGTCTGGCTTGTCTCCTTAATGTAAGTGCTTTTGTTTATTAACCTAAGGCCCTATTCCTGGTTCTTGTATAAATGTATTCCACTGGTTGTGCTTCCTCGTGTAGCTTATGACATGTTTGCCTAGAGAAGAAAGGATGCCTGCGGTGGAAGGATGGGAGGATGAATTACAGAGACTATTAAAATGAAGGTGTTGAGTGGTTTCCTAGGCTAGTGTTATTCAGTCCAAGACTTCAGATTCAGACGCTCTGTTTTCAGATTGGAAAAAACTATTTTTTAAAAGCACATACAACATTTAGGCAGTACTTCACAAAGACGTACAAAAAAGTGTGCTGCTTGGAACGCCCAGTCAACACGTACAAACAAAACAAAACATAGAAGGGTCTGGCATTAAAGTGAAAAGCAAAGCCAGATAGGATGAATGAAGGGGAAAGTCTGATTGAAGTAGCACGAATGAGGCCTCTTAGGAGTTTGTATGAGAAGAACAGACACTGGGATGGGTAGATGGGTGGGTGTGGAGGTTTTAATCGACCATAAACTGCACAAGCTCAGTCCCTATTAAATATCAATGAATAACATCCTTGTATCTCAATTGATGAAAAATGAATGGAAAAAGCCTCATAATCCCAGTCAACAATCATAACTTTGAGACGTCAGGGACAGTCACATCCCTGGCTGAGAAAACCATCCATACAAAACAATTTAAAATGGCAAAGATGCTTTTCAGTTCACCTACATACTACACAAGCTCGGTTATATAATTGCCTTTTAAGCGAAATACATGGGGTACTTCACCAGAGTAACCTCCACACTCTGGAATGCACTCCCTGAAAAGCTTTGCTAAATACAAGACTATATGTACTTCAGGACACACACGGGTTACCATATTTTGCTGTGTAAAGTCCCAGATGCATGGCCATGCCCCGTTCCGCGCCCAGCCTCATTCTGCCCCAGCCCCACCCTGTTCCGCCTCTAGCTCCGCCCCATAAAACTCATCTTTTCATTTCTGACCTTTGGGCCACATCCGAGGGCCTCCGATCATGCGTACACAGCGTGACATCTGTGCATGCTCAGAGGCCCTCCAGATACAGCCAGAGCTTTCCAAAACCTGGAGAAACTGCTGGGTTTTGGAAAGACCATCCGGGCTCTTGGACAGATCTCTAAAAATAGGACATGTCTCGGTTTTCCCGGACATCTGGTAACCCTAACAAGAACTAACACCAGCTGCAAATATGGTAGCAGGACTTGCTTATCCACTCCTACCTATGAGGGAGTCTGTAGGATTCTGCTACTTTTCCATATGAACACTTCCTAATAAGACCAAGAGGAAAAAGGGGGTCCAACCTAGTCTGCAGTGAAAAAACCAACCAGGAATAAACAAACCAAAACTGCAGAAATGTACAATGATGTAGGCAAAATTTATTTGTGACAACCAAAATACATTAAAAACCTTTTTACCAAACAAGGGACCCAACACAGTCCATGTTTTGGACAACCTTCATCAGGGGTCTATGGTAGAAAAGGGAAAAAACGTGTCACAAAAAAATACAGCAAAAACAAACAAATGATTTGTCACGCCGAGAGTCACTAAGTCACTCAAGCCAGACTTTACAAGACTTAGTGACTCTTGGCGTGATAAATCATTTGTTTGTTTTTACTGTATTTTTTTGTGACAGATGTTTTTTCCCTTTTCTACCATGGACCCCTGATGAAGGTTGTCCGAAACACGGACCGTATTGGGTCCCTTGTTTGGTAAAAAGGTTTTTAATGTATTTTGGTTGTCACAAATAAATTTTGCCTACATCGTTGTACATTTCTGCAGTTTTGGTTTGTCACTTCCTAATAAGGTCAGGGCCACATTAAAATCCCTAGTTCCACCGAAGCGGAAGTGACATGGGAGGGGTGGGGCCAGAAAGACGGGAACTAGGAAGTATAAAAGCTCAGGGCACATTGGGCTAAGGTTTTCCCCGGACATCTGGTAACCCTGGTATTGTCTTTTTGCTCTCTTCCTGGCTCTGCCCCTCCCACGTTACTTCCCCCTTGAACGGGTCTAGGGATTTAAATCTGGCCCTGACACTGTGAAGGCGTGTACGTTTAGCTGCGCTATAGAAATTGTAAGTAGTAGTCATACTGTTGTCCATGTTCAGACTGATCTCGCTGCCTGAATCCCTACGGCGGGCTCCGTCTCTGGCAGTGTTCAAGGCCCAGTTAAAAGCCCACCTCTTTGAGAGTGCTTTCAGCTCCAAACTCCTCTCACCTTGGGTTCTGCATCCCCAACCCTATATGTTGTGTCTGTCTGTCCTAATTAGATTGTAAGCTCTTCCGAGCAGGGACCGTCTATAAATGTCAAAATGTACTGCGCTGCATATGCCTTTCAGCACTATATAAGTGATAAGTAGTAGTAGTAGTTGTAGTAAGCTCTTCCGTGCAGGGACTTTCTATAAATGTTAAAATGTACAGCGCTGCGTACGCCTTTCAGCATTATTATTATTATATAAACGATAAGTAATAGTAAGTAGTACTCTGCCTTGCGTGAAGTTCTTCAAAAATCTGGTAAATAAACCCAAATTAATTAATAATACAACATAACATAAAATACTGGGAAGACAACTATTTCCAACTATTCTGGTGTGATCTGTGTACTCATTATAGGCATAAGAGCCGAGTGCGGCTGGAGTTAAGGGCATTCTTAACATTGTAATGAAAGAGAAGATGTTACTGTGGGGTTTTTTTTTGGGGGGGAGGGTATTCCATATCTCTTGGGAGGTCTCTGTTGCTGTATTCTCCAGATATTTCAGTTTCACTAGACTTCGGGTAATGAATTTTTGAGGTTGCTTTCTTGCCTGTTGTAGTAACTAGAAGCTGCAGTGACGGATTGGGAGTTTGAAAGTTTGCCCGGTGTAGAGTATACAAACATTGTTTTAATTACCTTCTCCTTGCCCGGGCAAACCGCAAGTTATTCTTTGAACTTAAGCCCTCCAACTGTTCAAAACAGTGTTTGTTCAGACTTAAAAACAGTGCAGGGTAATTTTGTCAAGAAGGAAGTTGCAAGGATTGCTCAGGTTGGGCCCCGTGTGATATCCAGGGCTGCATCCATTTGCTAATTTGAGAAGGTATAAACGGACTCACTGGAGAAATAGATGGGAAGGTTTTTCTGTCTTTCGATGGGATTGATGGAAACAATTTGGTGCAGTGTGGTGATTTCCAAGTGGTTTAGCTCACCGGGGCATCGCTGAGAACTTCTGTAATATGCAGAGTTAGAAGGGAAGGAAAAAAAGTTTGGATGCATTCATGTGTTTTTCAGTAGTAGATTAGTAAGTATTTTCCTGTCCCCACAGGGTTTACAATCTGTGGTAAGAGCTACCACCCACTTACTATAGGTTAACATAGCTTACCTTGGGAAGCGATTAGGAATCCTGCGGTAAGTTTTGGATCGGCATGCACTGAAAGTATTTTAAAATTTTGGGAGAGGGGTGAGGCTGGGGGTCAAGAGTGTCCATGTCTGCAGTAATCAGTTAGTGCATCTACATTACTGTGTGCTAAGGGCTGGATTCTGCAACTGGCGCCGGTATCGGCCGGCGCCTCCAAAACTAACACCGATCGTGTGTCAATCATATACCAGTGCCGGTTGCAGAATTGGGGTCATGTGCAAAGTAGATGCCGGAAATGTAGGCACCTACTTTACACATGAATTGCGCACACAGCTGCTCCTACCGGTGCCTACGGTCAATTCTGGCATAAGCCACACCCACTTTGATCATAGACGCTGGCAGGTGCCTCTGTGGACAGGACAGCGGCGGCCTGTTCTGTAGGCACCTACATTTTTAAAAATTAATTTTAGACGATGGTCAATTACCGTATTGTTTATTGCCAATTAAACCTATGACAATCAGGGCCTAACTGATTAATGCAGGATTAGTGCATGAGCCTTTACCACCTACTAGAGAATAACACGGGAACAAATTTTTCCCCGTCCCTATGGGAACTCATTTTCCCGGCCCTGCGAGTACTTTTCCTGTCCCTGTCCTATTCCTGCAAGCTCTTTCCTCATCTAAACAAGCCTCAAACACTTTAAAATCATAGGTGTTCAAGGCTTGTGCGGTTAAGGCTGAGCTTACAGGAGTGGGGCAGGGACACGGATACCAACAAAACTTGCGGGGACAGGACAGGGAAATCGAGTTCCTGCAGGGACGGGGACAGATTTGGCCCCGTGTCATTCTCTATCACCTACAAAATAGGTGTCAGTAAGAGCTCTCATTCTAGTATTTATAATGGCCACACCTAATGGGAACAATTAATTGTAGGCAATAGAATGTATTAGAATACATTTGAGATAACCTATGATTAAATAAGCTCACTAGGTCATGGAACACTGACTCTGTAGCATGGAGTGGGAAATACAAAATAATCCTATATTCTGCATATATAGTAAGGTTCAATGCGGATTGCATTAAGATCATCCAAACATTCAACAGAGAGTATACAAAACTAATAAGGTTAAAATATTACCCAAGGTATTTAACATTTTTTGAAACATAAAAATAAGATTTAACCTGTTGTTAATTGAATTCCAAATATGTGTTACGTGATAAGACAAAGAGGAATAAAATACCCCTTTGGATAAAAATATTCTTGGATTAGGCAGAGTAAGGGTGTACAAATTTCAAACAGACCAACAGGAAACATCATTACAAAAAAAAGTAGAATTTACTTATATATAACAAGGTGCTAACCCATACATACCAGAACGCAAAAGAGATGTAGTTCTGTGAGAATTCTTTAGGTCATGCAGGAATTGACCAATTGGGTCTAAAGTTTGGCCATTTACAACACATGAGTCCAAATTGTGGCTGCATTTGAAACTTTTAGCTTGTCCAGCTCCATTTTGGCATTTTCCAGAGCTGCCAGTATGGCTCATTATGGGGTGGGGTGGGGGGGGGGGGGCACAATGGATGGATCATATGATGACAGCTATCATAGAAACAAAGAAACACGATGACAGATAAAGGCCAAATAGCACATCCAGTCAGCCCATCCATAGCATCCATAAGAATAGCTTGGTGGAATGGTTGCACGTGTTCCTTTAAACCAGTGTTTTTCAACTGGGTCCTGGAGTACCCCCTTGCCAGTCAGGTTTTCAGGATAGCCACAATGAATATGCGTAAACTTGATTTGCATAAGTGCCTCCATTATATGCAAATTTCTTTCATGCATATTCATTGTGGATATCCTGAAACCCTGACTGGCAAGGGGGTACTCCAGAACCCAGTTGAAAAACACCCCACCATTACCAGTTCAACACGTCAAATTTTAATTTTATATATGTACCTCTTCTATGTCTCTCATAATGGGGGAGGGGAGCAGAAGGACAGTTTCCTGGTTGATGGTTATAGAAGGTGGAGAAGGGGAACACCAGTTAACTTGCTCAAGTGACCTAGTTTGCTACGGTCTTAAGCTCCGTCATAGACATAACGGGCGACTCTGGGTTAATGTTAACATTATCGAAAGTGACTGACTGAAATCCTGTGTTTATTTTAGCAATCCAGCTTAACAAGTTTTCATGCATGCAGGCTTTCTTTGCTAAGTACGTTACCCTGCTTCATTAAAATCATTTCACGAAACCAACTAAGAGGTTGGATTATTCATCTCTCTCCTTAGCCTCTTGAAAACATGTTTGATCTTTCTATGAGGATCTTGTGTTTTGGATGTTTATTTTCTGTTACATGGGCTTAATGTGATTTGTTTTGCATGAAAAGCAGACAGCTCGGCTTTTGGCTCTTGTTCACATCTCTAAAACATTTTAGCCACATGTTAAAAGAAGGCTGTGTGCAGAGCTGGGACATTTTGAGTTTATCCAGGTTATATTGTACTGCTCACAAGGTACCGTACCAAAATCTTGCATTATTCATTCTCAAGATGACATTTCATGTATGAAGTGAATTGATATTTAAAGGATTTTTTTTGGTAATGGTTCATTTATAAGTAGGTTTGGGGAAGCATCAGATTTGGAATTTTTGTGTGACATATCAAAGGGATATCGCACAGGAATATAACTTATTTCAAATTTTAACCGAGATGATTTATATAACATAGCACCTTGCCATTACATTGGATACATACTGTGTTGTAATGCGTTTTGGGCACAGTTACTATAGAAGTCTCTAAGCCAGGGGTGTCAAAGTCCCTTCTCGAGGGCCGCAATCCAGTCGGGTTTTCAGGATTTCCCTCAATGAATATGCAGGAGATCTATTTGCATGCACTGCTTTCATTGTATGCTAATAGATCTCATGCATATTCATTGGGGAAATCCTGAAAACCCGACTGGATTGCAGCCCTCGAGGAGGGAGTTTGACACCCCTGCTCTAAGCATTATCAGGATAATTTTGAAAATGATTTACAAAAGTATAAGAACATCAGGATAGCCTTACTGGGTCAGACAAATGGTCCCTCAAGCCCAGTAGCCCATTCTCTATGGTGGCCAATCCAGGTCTCTAGTACATGGCCAAAACCCAAGGAGTAGCAATATTCCATGCTAGCGATCCAGGGCAAGCAGTGGCTTCTTCCATGTCTTTCTCAATAACAGACTATTGGCTTTTCCTCCAGGAACTTGTCCAAACCTTTCTTAAAACCAGCTATGCTATCCGCTCTTACGACATCCTCTGGTAAACACGTTCCAGAGCTTAACTATTCTCTGAGTGAAAATTTTTTTTTTCTCCCTATTGGTTTTAAAAGTATTTTGCCTATATTTATGTATTTCTATACCACAGAATTCAAAGTTCTTGGCAGTTCACAAGAGAACATACATAATAAATTAAAAATAGTAATCTGATTGAAGTTTCTTCCTGTAAATGTCTGATATACAAAATTGGATAAATTCAACGTTTTGGTTGTTCAGAGCAGGCTGTGCTGCTGTTAATTGATCATCTGACTTTCCCTGCACCCCTCAGTGCGGCTAAAAGCAACACCTGTCTTTTTTGAGCCACATAAAGAAAAGATGGTTCCTGGGACATGTTTACATGGGAGGGAGGAAGGAAAAATCTGCATATAGAACTTGAATTTTCAAATCTTTGCAAGAACATATCCAGCAAAATTCAACCTATACATTAAGGAGGTTCATGTGATCCGATATTGCATATGTGACTAGTTTCAAAGTGAAAGTATGTGTGTGCATTTCTTTTGAGAATTGGTACAATTTAGGCTTACCAGACATCCTGGAAAACCCGGATATGTCCTCTTTTTAGAGGACTCTCCAAGTGCCTGGAGGAATTTCCAAAACTTGGCAGTTTGTCCGGGTTTTGGAAGGCCCCAAGCTCGGAGCCATGTCTGGATGTCTTCTGCTCATGTGCAGATGGCGACATGATGATATCACACGCATGTGCATGATATTATCATGTCAATGTTTGTGCACATGCAGAGGACACCCAGACACAGCCTCGAGCCCAGGGAAAGAAACGAGGTTTGTGTGGAGGCTGGACTGAGGGTGAAGCAGGGCAGGGGCAGAGCTGAGGCAGAATGGGGCAGGGCCAGGTATCCTCTTTTTTTTTTTTTTTTTTTTTAAGAGGAAATCTGGTAACCCTACAGGTAAAAACTATGGGGTTGTTTTACTAAGACATGCTAATGATTACCTTGCGCTAAATGTCATGCAGCCTGTAGGAATATAATGGGATAGCGAGCGCTAAATCCATTAGCATGCCTTAGTAAAAGGAGCCTTTTATCTTAGTGAGGACAGTTTGAAATTGTACCTCATGGCTGGCTCAACCATTATAGAAGACTAGGTGGTTGCCTAGGGCGGTAGCAGCTTTTTTGGGGGAAGCAAAGAGCGGCTGCAGTCAAGGCAAAACAAGCCCTTACTGTCACTCAAACTTAAGAGAATCATAAGCTTGTACTGTAACCTATATTTCATAGGGTATTCATATGATTATCATGACTGTGAGTTTACTATCAAAATCTGAGGGGTGGGTTCTGTAGACAAGGGGATTAATAGTTAATGAGTGAGGAGAAAGATTGTATGGCTAAAGGTTCAGCTAGGACACCCTTTACTTTTGCACTGACTATTATTCCCTATAAGAAGGGAACAAACAAATTCATTGTGATTAAATAGAAAACCCCCTTAGTTTACTACAATAATATATTACATGCTGGATCTCTGATTTATATCATACATATTCATACCTTGAAAACCCAAGAAGTTATGGGGGGGGGGGAGTCTTGGAAAGCCCTGTGAATAGGTCAGAATGACTTTTGTATCTCTGTGTCCAACCATCAAACAATTACCTCTCACCTAGGGTTACCATATCTGAAGCTAAAAAAATCGCAGATGCATGCCCACCCCACCCCCGTTCCAACCCTCCCCCTCCACTCAATTCTACCCCAAACCCCACCCTGATCTGCCCCCCAGCCCTGCCCTCATACAGCCTCGTCTCTTCTTTCCCACAGGGTCTGGAGGAGCTCTGGATGTATACAACGTCTGTGCATGCTTAGAGGCCCTCCAGACACGGCGGGGCTTTCCAAAACATGGACAAACTGTGGGTTTTGGAAAGTCCATCCAGGTTTTCCCAGACGTCTGGTAACCCTACTCTCACCACTTCTCTCTGGCTATGGTTTCCCTTCCCTTAGCCCAAAGTTGTGATGCAACAAGGAAGTGTCGGAGCTAGATACATTTTAATTAGTTAAAAGTTGATCTTATAGGTAGAATATTTAAAGGCAGGCCAAGGTTAATAAACAATGTTGAAAGGATCCCTTTCTAAGCTGAAAACGAGGAATAATTCTCTCCAGTACTCATTCTTGGGGGAGAACAGATTTTAATATTTGAGACATTTCACTGATGCTGTCTCATTAAAAAAAGGTTTGAACATAAAACAAAACGTTCCTGTTTTCCTCCCTTCTGGATACGGTATGTAATGTTTAATATGCATTTTTAGGTTTAATAGCCAATAAAAACATATCTTACACAGGCTGTTCCCTCTAAACCAGTGGTCTCAAACTCAAACCCTTTGCAGGGCCACATTTTGGATTTGTAGGTACTTGGAGGGCCGCAGAAAAAATAGTTAATGCCTTATTAAAGAAATGACAATTTTGCATTAGGTTAAACTCTTTATAGTTGATAAATCTTTCCTTTTGGCTAAGTCTTAATAATAATATTGTCATTTATAGCTGAAGAGACATATGATCAAGAAACAGTTTTATTTTACTTTTGTGATTATGATAAACATACCGAGGGCCTCAAAATAGTACCTGGCGGGCAGCATGTGGCCCCCGGGCCGCATGTTTGAGACCACTACTCTAAACTGAGCAGGAGTCCTCTACCTAGTATCCTGCCAGTGGGTGGTGCTATTTCGCTATCACATTATCAATAGTGAGGGAGAGGCAACCTCTGCAGGCCTCCAGGAAACATGCCTGTCCCTAGCAATGCAAAACACAATTTTGATTCCCCTATTGGCAGCAGTGCAGCTGGAGGACTCCTGTTCAGCTTAGTGGGAACAATGCAAACACAATATTTCCCTTTCTGGAAACGTCAATCGCTCCTCCTAAACTTACTTGCTCCACTTCATCACTGACGCTGAAACCGTGGATTGAAGACAAAGTTTTATTTTATTTTTCTTTCCAGCTTATGATTTATCTTTAATCTTATCTATTGTTTTGCCTTTTGTCTTTGTTTTGTTCTATTTCTATCATTTAAATTTCTCCAGAATTCTACTGTTCAACGGCTCCCCCTTCTGCTTCTATTCCTTTCTCTCCTCTCTTCTACCTTCCAAAGTATTTAGATCAATGCTGTCTTGTTAAAATGTTTATTTTATTTTTATTTTTCCTCTAACTCTACTTTTCACTTCTCTATTACCCTCCAGGTACTTTAGTTAGATTGTGAGCCTTCGGGACAGTAAGGGAATTTTCCAAGTACCTTTCTTATTTCTAATCTTAATGTATATTTTCTGTAAACCGCTTAGAACCTAACGGATGTAGCGGTATATAAGAAATAAATTACATTACATTACATTACAATATATATATATTTTTTTTACCAATGTTTAAAATATCATCATGTCTAGTTTTAAGGGGAATTTAGAAGAGAGACAGCCTTGCTCACCGCGTTAAGCTAGACAAGTTACGTTCTTTAATGTGGTGATATTTATGAAGTTTCAGGAAACTGCCAGAAGTGGATAAGTCGAACACATACCATTCAGAACGTTCCAGTTTCTTAACCTGCAGACAGATCTAATTTACTGTGTGATCGTTCAAAAGGAGATGAACTAGTTTGGTTACATAGCCCATAGTATTTCTTCATCTCCTGTGTAAATATCGTTACTCCTAGACAGCTGTATTTATTTTTTTTCTGAAGAAGCTGTCCTGCGGATGAGGTCAGTTTCTAAATGCTGATTACTTCAGTAAGAGCCATAATTACCAATGCATATTAAAAGAATAGCACAGACTTTTGCCAAGTAACATGTATTAAATGGCAAAATAATGTGTTGTTTGAATTGATGCACACTTTTTTAAAGCGCATCACAGATAGTTATAATGAAATACGCACATACTGGGGGGTGCGTCCATAGTGTCTACTGGGGTATACTGGAGTGAGACTGGTTGCTTCTGACCCATTTGTGTAGTAGGCTCCTGCTCGTATTTGGTAGCTCAATTTCTAGTGGTAGTACCACAAGACTACCACTAGGGATCAAGTGGTGCTATTTTGAACCCAAGTGTTATCAGGGCAGCAGTGGTTGGGGATTGTTCCTGCTGCCCCTCTAGTCAGTAAAAAAAAAAACCTTTGGATATTGGGGAAGGGGGAATCAAGGATAAAAGGGTTCTTTCCTGCACCATTGGTTCCATTAACAAAGAGCAGCCGTGGCTTTAAACCTGCTATATTTGTCTTTAATGTCCCACACAAGTTACTAACTTGTTACTGAAGTACTACAGTTTAATGTGGTAAATTTCACAGCAGTAAAATGCAATGTTTACTACAGTGTAGTAACTACTCCCTAAATTGACCGACGCATTCTTTGAAAATTTTTTACTCTCCCTAAAGGTAGAAAGTACACACTGATAGTTTTGTGAGTTTGTCATGGCTGCAGGACTGGTCTTTGTTTTGAGGGCTCTTTGCCATCTCTGAGAAGCTGCTGTCCTAGTCCACTGCCAAATGTGCTTACTTCTTCAGCCAACTCTGATGGGTTGGAATAATTTATATAGTAACTTAGTAAATGACAGCAGATAAAGACCTGAACTGGTCTAGCCAATCTGCCCATTAGTACATGCATTATAAATTCACGATAAAGTTAAATTGTCCTTTTTTCTTTGATATTTCTGGGCCATAGGCCGTAATGTCCACCCGGTACTGTCCTTAGGTTCCAACTACTGGAGTTGCTGTGGAAACTCATTCCAGCTTATCCAGCCTTCTCGTTTGAGGGATACATACCATAAAGTCTGCTCAGCAACATCCTCATGATTCAAGTCACTAGACTTCCCATCGATGCCTTCCCAGCCCATTCTACACTGAATCGCCATATATGGGATGCATACCGTGAAAGTCTACCCAGTACCGTCCTTAGTTCTTCAATTTATACCATTCATTTTCTAATTAGAGATCCTATGTATTTATCTCAAGTTTTTGGAATTCGTTATTGTTTTCCTCTCCACCACCTCCCTCGGGAGGGCATTGCAAACATCTACCACCCTCTCAGTAAAAAATAATTTCCTAACATTACTCCTAAGTCTACCACCCTGCAACTTCAGCTGATGTGGGAGAAGCTTGAAATTTCCATCCATCTCACTACCTTGAACATACTTGATGTGAATAAAAATTACTCAGACATTCCCTTGGCCTCCGCTCAGGGCATTTGAGCCCCAGTGTCACCGAGAACCCTGGACCAGGAACTTATGCCAAGCTTAGCTTGGCAACACAGCTATAGAAATGTGCATTTGTTTGAAATGATGAAGAAAGTGTCAAAAATGATAGGAAAACACCTGAAATTTTAAGATTAGGTTTTATTGGTGTTGACAGTAATGTGCACTTCATTCTTAATTGTGTATGTTAATCTTCAGTAGTGAGCACTGTTGTGAAATAGCACTCACTATTAATGAGTAGTGCCCACTGTTGACATTTAAGCCTGAAATGAAAATATTTTTGTAAAGAAACCAAGCATCAAAACCATGGAATGAAACAGAAGGAGCACTTTTTGCCCACATCCTCCTTCATAGCTGCAAATCTATAGTACTGATCTAGAACAAATGTATTTTGGGTAACCTACTTGTAAGACATTTAAAAAAAATGTATATATTTATTTATTCAACTTTCTATACCATTCTCCCAGGGGAGCTCAGAACAGTTTACATGACTTTATTCAGGTACTCAAGCATTTTTCCCTGTCTGTCCCGGTGGGTTCATAATCTGTCTAATGTGCCTGGGGCAATGGGAGGATTAGGTAACTTGACTAGGATCACAAGGAGCAGCATGGGTTTGAACCCATAACCTCAGTGTGCCGAGGCTGTAGCCTTAATCACCGCACCACACTTTCCTCCGTCATCATCTCTTTTCCACAGATTTATACTTTATGCATGTTTGGCTATTCTAGTTGCACTTCTCCTTGAGACTGACAGACAGGCATTCCTTCTCTCTTTGTCTCTCTGTCTCCCCCTGGTGATCCTCTGAGGATTCTTTTATTGCTGCTTCTTGTAGTCTACCAACATCCGTTTTGATCTTAAGTAGGTGAAACATAGAAACATAGAAGATGACGGCAGAAAAGGGCTACAGCCCATCAAGTCTGCCCACTCTGCTTACCCACCCCCTGTCTATGCCCTAATGACCCAATTTCCTTATCTTGACCCTCGTAGGGATCCCACATGGGTATCCCATTTATTCTTAAAGTCTGGCACGCTGTCTGCCTCGATCACCTGCACTGAAAGCTTGTTCCAATGATCAACCACTCTCTCTATGAAGAAATACTTTCTGGTGTCGCCATGAAATTTTCCGCCCCTGAGTTTGAGCGGGTGCCCTCTTGTGGCCGAGGGTCCCTTGAGAAAGAAAATATCATCTTCCACTTTGACACGTCCCGTGAGGTACTTAAATGTTTCGATCATGTCTCCCCTCTCCCTACGTTCCTCAAGAGTGTAGAGCTGCAATTTGTTCAGTCTCTCTTTGTACGAGAGACCCTTGAGCTCCGAGATCATCCTGGTGGCCGAGATCATCCTAGGTGGATTACTTATCTTCCTATATGGCATTCAGTATCAGGCACCAAAGCGGACAATGAAAACTTTATGGTCATTCCCTAATTAGCAGTAATTATTCTTGTGAAACTTTGGTTAGGGCTGCAGAATGTGATGAATACCAAGCATTCATTGCCTTTGTGTATTTATGGATGCATTTCTTTTTCGGCACATTTTTGTAAAATTGATTTTATATTGCAACTTTCTTGCTCTGTTACAGATTGAGAATGTGGATGTCTGCCTCAGCTTTCTTGCAGCCAGGGGAGTGAATGTCCAAGGACTTTCTGCTGAAGGTAAGGAAGACTAATTATCTGTCTCTTGAAAAGTAGATCGTTTGTGTCTAAAAGTGATGTTCTTTGGTGAACACACATTTCTCTCGTGTCTTTGCCTTTCTGAAGAAAAAGTTCAGAGACTTTAATGGTGAAATCGGGATGTTGTGTGGTACTTTGATTTGTATCAATTTTATGGCATGTGTAGCCATGGGTAGTGGCATAACGAGGGTAAGCGGAGCCTGGGCACCCTCCCCCGCCCCATGCCGCACGTCTGCACCCTTCCCCAAACCTTTTTAACTTAAGTGCGAGCAGCGACCAACTTGCTGTCCGCGTCGGCTTCGGCGCTTCCTCTGACATCATGTCCTAGGCGCGAGTCCCGGAAGTGACGTCCGAGAGAGCGCCAAAGCTGACTTGGGTAGCAAGTTGGTGGCTGCTCACACAGAACTTAAAAAGGTATGGGGGAAGGAAAGGGGCTGTGCGTGCGGCAGGGGGAGGAGTAGGCAAGGGGAGCAGAGAGGAGAACGGGTGCTGGTGCCCCGAGAAAGACGGCGCCCGGGAACATAAGAACATAAGAATTGCCGCTGCTGGGTAAGACCAGTGGTCCATCGTGCCCAGCAGTCCGCTCACGCGGCAGACCCTAGGTCAAAGACCAGTGCTCTAAATGAGTCCAGCCTCACCTGCGTACGTTCTAGTTTAGCAGGAACTTGTCTAACTTTGTCTTGAAACCCTGGAGGGTGTTTTCCCCTATAACAGCTTCCGGAAGAGCGTTCCAGATTTCTACCACTCTCTGGGTGAAGAAGAACTTCCTTATGTTTGTACGGAGTCTATCCCCTTTTAACTTTAGAGAGTGCCCTCTCATTATCTCCACCTTGGAGAGGGTGAACAATTTGTCCTTATCTGCTAAGTCTTCAGTATTTTGAATGTTTCGATCATGTCCCCTCTCAGTCTCCTCTTTTCAAGGGAGAAGAGGCCAAATTTCTCCAATCTCTCACTGTATGGCAGGACCCTCCCCACTCCCCCTTACTATTCCACGGTCTATGGTACTTTTTTAGGCACCATATACAGTGTAGAGATGTGTCAAAAACTCAAGATCTGAAGCAGGCAGGATTTTGGCTCTCTTGGAAGTAAGAGCAAAGTTTGGGATTTTCCTCCAGATCTGTTAGGGAAACTTGTTTAATTTCGACCTGCTGATCTGGAAGAAAATTTCACATGGGTTTGGAAAATCTGTAGCTGATTTGAAAAATTTTGCCGAGGAAGGGTTGAAAACATCTTAAGAGGATCTGCAGCCTGCTTTTTCATTTTTCAAAAGGCCAGAATCAAAAGCTGAGCTAGTGAATCAGTGCTGATCCTGCAGGAACCTCTTCATGAACAAGGTGGTTAATAAATATAATTATTATAGGTATGGTAACCTCTACACTTCTGCAGCTGAACACATTGCCCATCATCTGCAGCACCTCCCCATTAATCCTGCATTCAACAGTGAGGAGGACACAGTTGGTACAGACTACAAAAAAAAAAAATCTGTGCCCTTTGACATAAAGCACATGAGAAAGAAGAAAACCATAAAAGCTTAGTACCATAATATGGAATTCCTGAAGACAAAGGACAATATTACCACAAAAAGAGTCCTTGAAAGATATAATTCTTTATTAAAAACCCAACATGGCCACATTTCAACCTCAGCAAGTTCAGTGTCAATCAAGCAGCAAAACCTTAGACTATGAGAGCAGTTTTCAAAAGATTTTTTGTCAAGGTATCCAAACAGTTCCTTGGGTAAACAGAGGCTGAAAAGTCTGTGGATACTTTTACTCATGCCACAAAGGAGCAGAGGAGAACAGAGCCAGCGGACAATAAGTGGACATTTCAATTAGAAATCCTCCACATGAGGTCCACAGCTTCAAATTACTTATGGAAGGCTTGCACCTATTCAAAAAACTGAAGAATGCAGGAGTTTGTGCTTTCATTTTTGTCTCATGCCCCTACAGAAATTTACAGCACACTCTTGAGTTCTTCGTTTGACCTGGTGTAATCAAACTGAAGAAGATAAGGAGACAGTAGATATCTTGTAATTAATTGGAGGCAATTGCGCTTCAGAATGAGAATTGATCAGCTCTGGAGGGTTTCGATTTGAGAAGTTATCACAAATACGGCACAACAAATAGGCAGTATTCCAGACTTACTGAGAAACTCATTGCATGTGTAACATAGAAACATGATGGCAGATAAAGGCTGCCCATCTGCAGTAACCATTATCTCCTCTTCTTCCTAAGAAATCCCACCTGTTCTTAAACTCAGATAGTAAAACTTATACTACATGACAAACAGTGTGCTCAAGATGTATAGAGTCCCCTAATGGTGATATGATACAATTAAATTACAATGTAACTATTACAATTATTGACAATTGCATTCAATGGTGCCTATGAGTTAGGCACCATTTATAAAATCAGGGCCTTACTGTGGTTGGTAGCTAAAGTCATAATGCTTAAAGACAGCTAGATGCACTATTTCTTCATTGTGTCTCTTTTTTTTGTTTGTTTGTTTGGTACACCGACAAGTGCTTGCAGGACAATTGCGCTAGTGTTAGGGTAAGGTTTAGATGAGGATTATGAATCTTTTAAAGTGTAGTGGGGGTTCTCCCCCCCACCCACCCTCTCAAAAAAGAGGGTTACACTGTAACCCTCAAAAAGACAAAATAGTATCTGCTCATATGCGCATTTGATGTGCGATTTACAATACATTGAATAATGTGCTCTTAAGCATTTTGTCTCTCTGTTCCGGCAAGCTCACAATCTAACTGTGGTACCTTGGGCAGTGGAGGGTTAAGTGACTTGCCCAGAGTCACAGGGAGCAGGCTGGGCTCAAACTCACAACCTCAAGGTGCTGAGGCAGGAACTCTAACCACTAGGCCACTCTTATGCATGAAAGATATATTGTATTTGGCATTCCCTACACTTACCTATAATTCACATGCAATTCACCAGATGCTGGTACAATATCCAAACAAACTATTGATTCTGCAGCTAATCCATGCTCATTTGTACTTGTTTCCATGACAACTGATGTGCTCTTCCATTTGCATGGGACTGAACTGTGCACTAAGCTTTGGTGCAGGATTCTAATGCATGTCTTATTGCTTTGGCCATAGGATCTGGGGGGTGGGTGGGGGGGCATCTTATAGACCAGGGGTTCTCAAATCCAGGACTTGAGGTCTACAACCCAGCCTGGTTTTCAGGATTTCAACAATGAATATGTACGAGATCTATTTGCAATCACTGCTTCCATTGCATTGCAAACAGATCTCATACATATTTGTTGTGGAAATCCTGAAAGCCAGGCTGGGTTAGGGACTTTGAAGACCCCTCTTATAGACTAATCAATATATTGAGACATAGAGCTGTATTATTTCAGAGATGTTATCTATATCTTGATTTGTACAATGGATAATCGTGTTTAGATTTGAATTGCTTTGCTCATGACCAGTGGCATACGTAGTAAGGGTGAGTTGCGCCCGGGGTAGTGGCATGGATTCCGGAAGTGAAGTTGGAAAGTGCCGATGCAGGTGCAGGCAGCAACTTCGCGCCAGGGAAGTAAAAAAAACAAGGTCCTGGGGAAGGCAAAGGCTGCACGCGCACAGCAAGGAGAGGAGTGGGGGTGCGGAGAGGAGGAGTGGGGGGGGTGAACCGCTCCCCCCGCACCCCCTTTACTATGCCACTGCTGATGACTTATCTTTGCACTGCATTTGCCATTAATATTGTGTTTTGCAGGGCCTCCCCCAAGAACCACCCAGTGTAGAGACAATTAAAATGGCTCCAAAAAGTAATACTTTTACTTTTTGGAGCCATTTTTGCTGTGGGAATGCTAATGGTTCTGCTCATTTCTTGTGCTCAGTTTTGGGGAAGACTGCAGTTTATTTCTTCAGGTATTTGAGTGATTGTTAATTTATATTTTTAATCATCACTCCTGACCCCTGAAGCAGATGTAGATTTGCTGAAACGCAGACTGTCGGGTCCAACAATCAAGCTGTTTTTGTCCCATGGTGTTTTAATGCCGCGTACGGTTAGCGATGTACTTTGACCCTCTCCTTCACGGCACTGTATAGCAAATGAAGAACGATATCAGATCTTGTATCAATCGGGCCCCTTTCTGGTTTCAGTCCCTCTGGAAGGTCTATAGGCCAAATGGAACATTGCGATCAGGAAGTGGCAACTACCGAAGAAAGTGGGAGATATGTAGCTACAAAATCTAAGAGGTTTTCAGTGGCTGGAATGTCTCTTTGGAATAAGCTGTCGAGACATTCAAGACTAAGCACTAACCACTTTAGTTTCAAAAAGCTGTTGAAAACCAAGCTGTTTGTGGACGCCTATTTGTAGAGTCATATCAGCCTACATTGTAATATGTTTCCTGGAAAATGTATCTTCTGTCTTGGCTCTGTTTGTTTGAGTCAATAAGTAGATTATTAAATGCCTCTTGTTATTAATTGCCTGGAGGATACTTTAGGCCGGGTATTGTTTGTTTGCTGGGAGAGAATATATTTTTTTTTTAAATGTAATTAATGGAACTGTAATTTTGTCTTATTTTTAGAATTGTAATTTTGTCTTGTGTTTATAATTAACGTATGCTTATTTTATGGAAACCGCTTTGTTTATAGGCGGTCTATACATTAAAAATAAATAAATAAATAACTCTACGGTTCACCCAGTCTGTATGTACTGCTCTGTGCCCTTTAAAAATGTAAAGGCCATTGAATTTTGCTTTTGGCAATTGTCTGAACATGAAACTCAGAATTGATTTTGCTCTTGTTTCTTCTCTGCAGAGATACGGAATGGGAATTTGAAAACCATTTTGGGACTTTTTTTCAGTTTGTCTCGCTTCAAGCAACAGCAGCAGCAGCAACAGCAGTATTACCAGTCTCTGGTGGAGCTGCAGCAGCACGTGACCCACCACCAACCCTCGCTGCTGGCTGAAACCGCGCAGTCCAAACCTCAAGATATGCAGTCCAGGTAGGCCTCACTCTCCTAGGGTTACCAGATGTCAGGATTTACCCGGACATGTCCTCTTTTTAGAGGACATGTCCGGGCGTCTGGATGGCTTTTCAAAACCCAACACTTTGTCAGTGTTTTTAAAAGCTTCCAGCTCGAGACCGTGTCAGGAGGGCATCTGTGGATGCAACGCGGTGATGTCACGTGCATGTGTGTCACATCATCACATCACACCTGAACAGATGCCCTCCCGATGTGGCTCCGAGCACGAGAACAGGTTGAGGGGGCAAGGCTTGGGCAGTAGTAAAATCTGGTAACTCTACACTTTCCTCTCTCTAGTACAGACATAGGCAACTCCAGTCCTCGAGGGCCGGAATCCAATCGGGTTTTCAGGATTTCCCCAATGAATATGCATTGAAAGCAGTGCATGCAAGTAGATCTCATGCATATTCATTGGGGAAATCCTGAAAACCCGATTGGATTCCGGCCCTCGAGGACTGCAGTTGCCTATGTCTGCTCTAGTACCTATGCTGTACACCTCACTGTAGAGGTTACTTGCCTCTTAAGCATCTGTATATACCTGAGGCTTTGCATCTTGATTTCTGGAAGAGTGCCTGTTATGGCTTTCCTGGTTAGTGTGGAGTCTGGTTTGTTTTTCCTAATTTAAAACTAAGTGGATATGGATAGTTTTGGTGTCCTCAGAAAATGAAGTATTTACCTGCTAAATAGTGGTGTAGTAAGAGGGGGGGGAACAGACTTCCCTGGGTGCCGTCTTGGTGGGGGCGCTGACACTTCTCCTGCTCAGCACCCCCTCGGTCCTTCCCCACCGCATGTGTACCTTGCCTTCCCCCTGTGCCTCTAACTCTTCACTAGCGCAAGTAGGTTCAACCTATTGCTTGTGCCGTTCAGCTCTCCCTCTGAAGTCACTTCCTGGTTGTGGGACCAGGAAGTGACATCAGAGGGTGAGCCGAGGCCATCGCAGGCAGCAGGTTGGAGATGCTGTTTGTGCCGCCGAAGTTAAAGAGGTAAAGGGGAATGGAAGGGGTGTGTGCACAGCAGGGGCGGGGCAGGGAAGGAGTGGAAGGTGGAGAAGAGGGCGGTGGGTGGAGAAAAGGGTGGGTGGTGCGCCACCGCCCTTGCTACGCCACTGCTGCTAAGCAAAAAAACCAAGCATGATGCTATAAGGAGCTGTGCATGCTTGCCCCGTTTGAATTGGGTTATGCTTATGCTCCTCCACCCCGCTCTGCATTGCTTCTGATTATGTTCCTGTGTTTTCTTCGCTTTTGGCGCTTCTACGCAACATTTACAGAGCATTACAAATCTCTTATTGTCCCCTGAGGAAGGTGACGCAATCGCCAAAAACTTGGATCCTAGTCGGGACTACATTTGTTTTGCACTTCAAGGACTTGTTATTGAACTTTGGACAAATTATTAAGTCACTGTAGGTTGCTCTTGACATCTCCAGTGCCTCTTCTTTCATTGTCCTGTGCTTCTTCCACTAGTTCTGTTGAATTATATAACATAGGCCTAAATCATGGGTCCCAGTCCATGGGACACACCCAACCAGTCAGGTTTTGAGAATACCCACAATGAATATGCATGAGATACTTTTGCATACAGAGGAGGTAGAATATGCAAATTTGGCTCATGCACATTCACTGTGGTTAGCTTGAAAACCGGACTGGGTGGGGGTGCCATGAAGACTGGGTTGAAAACCAGGGAAAAGTTACTAATGCAGTCCAGTGGGTCAGTCATAAAACAATCTGAGCACCCCCCCCCCCCCCAGTTCCTTTCTTATTATGATCTTTGGCTCTGGCTCTAACAAGTTTGATGTTTAGTGACAAAAAATATACAAATTAACATCGGTCTTAGGCCAAATGTATGGAAATGTGTTTCACAAGCGTACACTGCCGATACGCAATCCTGTAAGGTAGATTGGTTGGACCAATCCAATGTGTCGAAGCCGTAGAATTTATTGAAAGTGCTTTTGATTCAGATCTTAACATGCTTTGACTTCAAACACTACCCAAAAGCTCAGTGCTTGAAGTCAAAGCAGGTTAAGGTTCCTATGTGTTTAAACTGATTCTCGACTTTCTGAGGTAGCGTAGGCGAAACATGGCTTGTGTCAAAGCCAGGGTTACTTCACCAAGCTAAGCGCTTCTGTTATTGGCTCTATGTTGATGCATTATATTTGTGGAAATTATTTAAAAGCATCCCTTGGTAATTTAATGTGCCATGAATAGATTACGACTTTGCACCACTGGTAGAACATATTTTCATTATCCCGCTTGGTGCCTTGTGAAATAGCATTCTATGAGCAAATGAAGCATTTAGCAGCTGACATAAGATTTATGTTATAAAACAAGTGTGACTTGGAATCTATATGGGGTTATTTTTCAGTGAAGGTGATTGATACACGGCAGGAGCTGTATCCAGAATTAGGCCCATAGGGCTAACTTTACAAAAAGATGCTACTGTGCTAACATGCATGAACCTACATTATTTACTGCTGGTCCTATTTCCTGCAACAAGACCTGTTCATGAATAATGTCTGTTAACAGTGCGTTTCAGTAAATCTAGCTACTAGTTCATGGTAAGATGAGATGAATGAAGCTAGATGAGATAATTGAAAGGTCATAAATGGGAAATAAAGCAACGTAGTGAGGCAACATTAAGGGGCCCTTTTACTAAAGCGTAGTAAAATATGAGCTTAGCGCGCTGTAATGCAGGATTTTCCCTGCGCGCTAAGTTCAGATTTAATGCACTCCTTTTTAGGGGTTTATATGAATATATTTTATTGCAAAAGTTTTATGCTAATGTTGCAATTAGCACGTGAGACCTGTAAAATCAACAGAGGGGCACTTGCTACCTCTTATTTAGAAAGTTCTGTGCTTCCATGTTAAGACTGCGTTATTTGGTTAGTGTGTGCTAATCAGAGCGCGCTAGCTGGATAGCATAGGAATACCCGCTTTGGCCCAGATTCTATAAAATACGCTTAAAGATAGGTGCCTAGATTGGCGCGCCTAACTTAATTATTTAAAAAGCTTAATTGGTGCCGATATCGAGCAACTAGCACCTCATAACTGGCTAAAATTATAATTAGTTGGATAGGAGTTAGGCGCCTACCACTTTCAGGTAGTTGCTTACCAGAAAGAAGGTGTGGTTATGGGCAGATCGTGGGTAATTCAGATCTCCGTGACATTGGCATAGTGAGGGTAGGAGGCACACGGGGCAGTGGTGCCTTCTGCACCCTTTTCTCCAGCCCCCCAAACCCTCCTCTCTGCCCCCGCTCCTTCCGTGCCACACTTGCACTCTCCCTTCCCACCCCTGTACTTCTTAAAATTTTCACCAGCATGAGTAGCTTCTCCAACCTGTTGCTCATGCTGGCTTTCCCTCTGACGCCACTTCCTGGCCCCGCGACCCGGAAGTGATTTCAGAAGGAGCCAGGATGGTGCAAGCAGCTAGCTAGTGTAGTTGCTTTTGCTGGCAAAGATTTTAAAGAGGTACGGTGGAGTGGGGAAGAAAGAGCGCAGGTGTGTGTGGGGGGGGGGGGCAGAGAGGTGCCAGTGCCCCCACCAAGATGGCATCTGGGGCGGTCCTCCCCCCCTTACTATGCCACTACTCCGTGGTATTATAGAGTTGGGAAGTAGCGGTTTTAGTCCTAGCCAGGGTCCTTGTTTCAACAGGCATTGGTCCACCCTGCCCTTGGCTTGCAACTTTTTCATTTTTGCAGTATAACCAGACTCTTGGGCTCAGTTCAGTGTTGTATCAAAGCCAATATGTCTAAATTTATTTCAAACTTAAAATAACACACCTACAGCCAAAATCAGCTAGAAATGTACATTCATACAGCTTAACTTGACTTTTGTATAAATAGTAGAGAGTAAAGTTCAACATGCTTGAAAGTATTCTGGGACAGGTACAGCTCCGTAAATTCATACGGCTGGCTCTCTGTCTGTTGACAAGAAAACTATACATAGGAATTATTTTAAGAGGCCTTTTGCAGATTTTCTACTTGGAATGACTTCATGGGATCAGAGAGTACTCCTTCTCAGACAGGTCCTGAAAGAGGACATTGTTTGCTATAGGAACTCTGGGTGAAGTCAGGAAAATTATTCTTGTGGAGCAAAAAAAAAAATGTAAATAAAATTCACAGATTTCAATGTGTTCTCTTTCAAGTCATTGAACAGCAATAAGATATTTTCCATGACAAGTTTATTTTAGGCTATTAGTTCACATCAGTGGCAGCGTTGGTCTAGTCAGCTGGCATGAATAAGTCGGTCCTTTCATGTAGCACTGATATAAAATAAATATTACACTTAAGAAATGGCCATCAGACGATTTGAGAATTGCTAATGCACTCTGCATAGTCCATAGTCTCTTACTGAGAAAGACATGGGGGAAGCCACTGCTTGCCCTGGATCGGTAGCATGGAATGTTGCTACTCTTTGGGTTTTGGCCAGGTACTAATGACCTGTATTGGCCACCGTGAGAACAGGCTACTGGGCATGATGGACCATTGGTCTGACCCAATAAGGCTATTCTTATGTTCTCTCTTGTGGCGTCCTTTAAAAGTATGGGCAATTTAGTGTAAATATAGAAAAATAGTACATGTCGGTACAGGACGTGCTATAAGTGAATGGAAGGTGAGTTCACAGTGCACTCTGGGGCAAAAGTCCAAAATACTAAAGCGTTTTTACTTCTGGGCAATATGGTGACATTCTTGACTATGCTACCTGAATTGGTTTATTGCACTTATAGAATTGTTTGGGAACAACTGAACTGAACCTATCCTTTTTTTTTCCTTTGAAAAGTTAAAAAAAATATGTTTAGGTTGATATTTAGTGGACAGCATTTTGGGAAGAAATATGTTTGTTTATTTAGGGGTCAGGTAAATTGCAGCTATACTCTCTTGAGGAAAGCAGGGAGATATGATAGAGACGTTCAAATATGTAACTGGCCGTATTGAGGTAGAAGAAGATATCTTTTTCTTTACAGGACCTATGGCAACAAGAGGGCATCCGTTGAAACTCAGGGGTGGGAGATTTCATAGCAACACTAGGAAGTATTTCTTCACTGAAAGGGTGGTTGATCGTTGGAATGATCTTCCACTTCAGGTAATTGAGGCAAGCAACGTGCTCGATTTTAAGAAAAAATGGGATAAGCATGTGGGTTCACTTCGTGGAAGTGCTTAGGGGGGAGAGTCCTTAGAGTGGGCAGACTTGTTGGCCATTGGCCCTTTTCTGCCATCATATTCTATGTTTCTAATATCAAATGTGATTAAGTCATCTAGAAACCTAGTAAATGATGATAGATGTAGATGCCATATGACCCATCCAGTCTGCTCATTCATATCATCTGCTATCTCCTTCACCCCATAAGAGATACCACATGCCTGTCCCATGCTTTCTTGAATTCAGATATAGTCCTTGTCTCTACCACCTCCACTGAGAGGTCATTCTATGTATCCACCACCCTTTCCATAAAGAAGTATTTCCTTGGATTACTTCTGAGTCTATCCCCTTTTAATTTCATCCTGTGCCCGCTTGTTCCAGAGCTTCCATTCAGTTGAAAGAGACTCGTTTCCTGTGCATTGAGACCACTGAAGTATTTAAACGTCTCTGTCCACGCCCTTATCACCGCTTACCTAGACAACTGCAACTTGCCTCTCACAGGTCTTCCACTCAACCATCTCTCTCCCCTTCAATAAGTTCAAAATTCTGCTGCACGACTTATATTTTGCCAGAGTCGCTACGCTCACATCACCCCCTCTCCTCAAGTCACTTCACTGGTTCCCTATCCTTTTCCACATACTGTTCAGACTTCTTACTGATTTACAAGTGCATTTGCTCTGCAGCTCCACAATATCTCTCCTCTCTTATCTCTCCTTATACTCCTCCTTGGGAACGCCGCACATCAGGTAAGTCTTTCCTATCAGTACCCCTCTCCTCTACTGCTAACTCCAGGTTACATTCCTTCTCTCTTGCTGCACCTTATGCCTGGAACAGATTGGCCATATGTCAAACTCCATCTCTGGTAGTATTCAAATCTAGGCTAAATGTCCACTTTTTTGAGATTTGCCTTTAACTCCTAACTCCCACTCGCCTGTTTTGTCATTCCCTCGCTGAGAAACTCCCTAACCCCCTACTTGCCCTGTTTGCTTGATTAGATTGTAAGCTCTACTGAGCAGGGACTGTCTCTTGAATGTTTAATGTACAGCACTGCATACATCTAGTAGCATCTATCATATTTCTCCTCTCCTACCTTTCTTCCAAAATATACATATTGAGGACTATGAGTCTGTCTTTTTAGGCTTTATGATGAAGACCACTGACGATTTTGATAGCTGACCTCTGTACTGACTCCATCCTGTTTATATCTTTTTTGAAGGTGTGATCTCCAGGAATGTACATAGTAGTCTAAATGGGGCCTCACCAGTGACATATAAATGCACTGTTACCTTTTTTATCTTGCTGACCATTGTTCTAGCTTTCCCAGAAGATACCAGCAGTTAAACTTTTTTAGCACAGCAGTCTCAGAACGTTACCGAACTGGTCTCTTAATTCTGCTTCTATATGTTGTTTGGTTTTGTCATCTACCATGGAATGGATCGTTTGATCCAATGCTTTTTTGCCTCCTTAAGTGCTGAATTCTGATTTGATCTGGTATATTGACATTTTATATCGAGGGGGAGGGGGGATATTAATGATGTTGTGTAGTCATGTCTGTGCTATATGTGGAAATCGTAAGTAAGATTTTATGTATGTGATATGTAAGCCACATAGTTGTATGCGGTATATACATTTTTTAAAATAAATAAATCATATTTACTACAGAACTCATAACAAAAAATAAATGAACTTAGTTTTGTTTGTACAGACTTATAGATCCTGCCAGTGTCCACCCTTGACCAGAGCAATTACCTACCTCTGGGACTGGGAGGAAATCTTCAGCTGCTTGCTGAGGATAATGGTGATTTAAAAAATTTTTTTTTAGAAAACAGTACTAAGACGGTACTTGCGGAATTAGCAGTACTAAAGGTCAAAAATCTTAACAGAACAATGCTTTCTCAAGCCATGCAGTTCACTAAACATGGAGAGCTACTGCCTACAGAGAGGCAACACATTAGAGAATAACAGAGGCACCAGCCCAGTGCTAAAGTAATAGTAGCCAATAGGAAGTGCCCATAGGGTACTGCCAATAGGGTAGCTGGAGGACTCATTCTTAAAGACATGGTTGCAGAAATCTGCTACTGACGGGATACATGTATTAAACACATTTCAAACCAAACAGCCTGTTCCCATGAATATGGGGGTAGAACAGCCATTCTTCTTCCTATGCATCCAGGTATCTTTCTGGCTTTGGCCTCCCCCTTTCTACCTATTTGGCTACCTTAAGATCTTCAGAAATGATCACCCCTAAATCCTACTTTTATTTTGAGTACAGAAGTACTGTATATGCTCAAATATAAACTCATTTGAATATAAACCGAGATAACCTTCCCCTCCCCCCAAAAGGGGATAAAAGGTTGACTTGAATATAAACTGAGGGTTTATATTCAAGTACCAGTAATTTTCTCTCCTTCCCCCCCAGCATCCACATTTCTGCCTTCCCCAAGGTGTCTTGTACTTTCCCCTCCTGTCCTGGCTCTCTCTGCACTCAGGCCCCTCCCCCTAAATACATCATAGGCTTCTTCCTAGACCTACCTTCCTAGTGGTTCAGCAATGAGCTGGGACAGGAGCAACCCCTCCCATGTCCTGTCCTGAGTTGCTCTTTACCACCCCATCCCCTCCTGAACCTATCTTAGGACTCCTCTGTGCCTACCTTAAGCCCTGGTGGCCCAGTGGTGAGCCAGGGCAGGAGTGATCCTCCTATGCTCCTGAAAATAGCTGAAGCTAGCTGCCACGGCAACCTTGCAAGGCTACCGCAAGCTCTATTGAACTAGATCCATAATCTAGAACTGGAAGAGCAGCGACCTGAAAACCAGGGGAACTTGGTTCAGTCACTTAACCCTCCAGTGTCCCAGGTACAGAATGAGTACCAGCAAATAATACATAAACTGCTTTGATTGTAACCACAGAAAGGAAGTACAGTAAAACCTTGGATTGCAAGTAACTTGGTTTGCAAGTGTTTTGCAAGACAAGCAAAATATTTGAATAAATTTTAACTTTGATATACAAGCAATGTCTTACAATACAAGTATCTATCACAACTGAGCCGATGGTTCTTCTCTCTTTGACGCTGCAAGAGTGGAGTGACTGTTCTAAATGAACAAGGTCTTGCACTACAAATACGTATAGTATTTTGTATTAAAGTTTTTGGGTTGTGGAACGAATCGTCTGAGTTTCCATTATTTCCTATGGGGAAATTCACTTTGATATACGAGTGCTTTGGATTACAAGCATGCTTCTGGAACGAATTACACTTCTCCTTCGGTATTCGCGGGGGATAGGGGCAGGGCCGGACCGTGAATGGAGAAAAAACGCGAATATCTTCTCGTCCGGCTCTGACCCACCCCTGCCTTCCTCCCGCCTCCCCCCGGCATCCCGGCCTTACCTGGTGGTCTAGCAGGCTTTTGGGGCAGGAGCAATCTTCCTACGTTCCTGCTCTGTGCAGATTGCCAATAGGAAATGACTGCCATGAGTTCCCGTAATCTTTCGAGACTACGGCGGGAGCTCACAGCTGCCATTTCCTATTGGCGATCTACACGGGGCAGGAGCGTAGGAAGATCGCTCCTTAAGGCCAGGATGCCAGGAGGAAGGCGGGAGAGAGGCGGGAACGTAATAAAATATGGGTTTCCCCACACCCCCCAAAAAATCACGAATTTGTGAAACCGCGAGTGTGGAAACCGCGAATGGGGAGGGGAAGTGTATGCTCACAAACCAAGGTTTTACTGTATATCAAAAATCCCATCCCCTTTCCCCATGCTTCCTTCACCCCTATATCTAGGACAAGAGAATAATAACACACCCTTCCATAAGAAGGCATATTTTTTTTCCTTATGCAAATGTTTGTGGGTGTCTAGCACTGTCTTCCTAATTCTTCTGAAAGAGAGAAGAGCTTACACAGTTGACATTATTTTGTCTTTCCTTTGAAAGACGAACACTCTGCTTTGTCTTCCAGATCTTAGAAATTCTGCATGCACTTTTACAATAATGGATTAATGAATTCCAGCTGGTCCTCAAACACCATACATTGTGTCTCTCTTTGCTGAAATAAGGGCTTCCAGTCTCCTGGAATTTTGGTGATGGTTCTGTGCTTTCTCCAGTGCTGCCTTTTTGTATCTGGATGGTTCCCAGATCCTCACCACTGCAAGTTTCAGTGCTTAGCGAGAACGAGAATCTCGTGCAAAATGTGGTGAGCTGATGTAGTGTAAAGAGATGTTAGTGCTGTATTTGCGCTAATATTTTTGGCAATCAGCTTTGCAAAAAAAAAAAAAAGCATCAGAATCCATGAGATTGCACAATGCTGACGAACCTTAACAAAGAGAAATTTTCATTATATTGATATATAATGGAGAAAAAAGGAGAATAATTTTTCTTTCTAAAACTGTGCTTTCAATAATGATGCGAAGCCAGAGAAGAGTAAAGCTTTACAATCCAATATAAAACTTTGCGATTTTGGTCTCTAAATAACTTTAGGTTCTTTTTTTTTTCCATTATCTTTATCCAGTTTAAACACCAACACCCCCCCCCCCCTTTTATAAAACTGTGAGTGTTGGGAGCAGTGCAAAGCATTCAGCGCACCGGCCTGCGCTAAAAACCGCTATCGCAGTTTTGTAAAAGGGGGTATTTTCGCTTAACCCTTTAAAAAAATTTTTAGTTCAAAACTTTTTAGTGATTTTATCAATAAGTACAAAAGTACACAAATGGAACTAGTAAAGGTTATTCTCGACTTGACACTTGAATATACTGGTACATTAGATAGGGATACATTAGAGGTAAGGGAGCTCAGATGGGGTTTGGGAGTCCAGGACGTGTCCTGCCTCTGTTGCTCCTCTTGCATGGATAAATTATTTATGGAATTATTCAGAGGAGCTAAGTTCACCAGAAAAGTTGGACTGCGTTCCGTGGCGTGCTGCCATCCAGTATTGTGAGGAAGGCTATCTTTTGCAGACACCTGTACCATGAGGAAGAGTTTGAAGCTTCTAAAATTAAAGAGAGGGGGGATGGGAGACCCATGAAAAGCATAATTGAAATGGATCTTTAATTTAATCAGGGTGTTTGGATTTAAATGGAAGAAGTCCTTTAAGGAATAGGGTTCTTGACGTCTTTGTCTATTTCTACAAAAGGAAAATAAATATTATGAAGGTCAATAAATGCCTTTTTTAATTTAAAAAAGGCTCTGGTGGTTCTATAGATAACATTTTGGCCTTTATTTTTTTCATAGAATGGACAAATTTATCCATCTCCTAAAAGGGTTTGTTTTGGGGATGGCAAAAAGTTATACACATTCAGTGATAAATTTCTGATCCAACGATAGAATTTATCTGTTAAAGTGTCAAATGGGTAATTAGCAGATCTAACTGAATACATAACCTGGACATTTATTTATTTATTTTATTTAAAATATTTATAACCCGCTTATCCACAAAGCCACATACATAATAAAAGTAAGTAATACATACAATTAAAATACAACAACACAAGAATAAAACATCGTTACAAAAATACATGGATTTTTAGATGTCACACTTATATGGACAGGCCTGCTTAAATACTATGAATATTTAAGGGCTCCTTTTACTAACCCCCTCTTTTACAAAGGTGCATTATGCTCTTTAGCACGCGCTAAACATGCGCTAAAAGCTAATGCATGCCTGTTATCCTATGGATGCGTTAGCGGTTAGTGCACACGTTGATTTAGCGTGCGCTAGACATGCGCTAAAACGCTTAGCGCACTTTTGTAAAAGAGGGCCTAAGTTGTGTAAAAAATGGCCTCACAACACTCTTTCACAGGTTTTTGCTATCTGCTAAGGCCATTTTTACTGCTGCTGGAAACTGACAAAATTTTCCTTTTTTTTAAAAAAATTAACAGCCATGTGCTTATTTTCCTTAAAATAAGCACATAGTGATGCACAATAACTTTCACCAGTGCAACTTTCACCGTTGCAATAGGGCTCAGGATCATTTTCTTCAGCACTGGTGGGAGTTATTGTGTGTCGCCAGCTGGTTGTATGCCCTTGACGCAGCCTAGTTGGACAAGTTCCTGGAGGAAAGTCCATAGTCTGTTATTGAGAAAGACATGGGGAATGCCACTGCTTGCCCTGGATCAGTAGCATGGAATGTTGCTACTCTTTGGGGTTCCGGAATCTTGCTATTCTTTTAGATTCTGCCTGGAATCTTGATACTCTTTGGGATTCTGGAATGTTGCTACTCTTTGGGTTTTGGCCAGGGACCTGATTGGCCATCATGAGAACGGGCTACTGAGCTTAATGGACCATTGGTGACCCAGTAAGGCCATTCTTATGTTCTAGTTCCTGAGAGCACTGATTAAAGCTCCTTTTCTTCATGTGGTTCGCTTCTTGCCTTCTTTCCATGCTCTGATTTTGCCTTTAGTGTTTAATGTCTAAAAATATTAGTGCGAGAGTACTTACCAACACTTATTTAAGCCCATATAGTATAAATGGTGCTGGTTTTTAAGGGTTGGTAGGCGCCCAAGCAAAGTGAAAAACGCTATTTTAAACTGATTTCCAAGGTGCCTACCAGCGCTGGAATCCTGCCTCCTTAGTCACTTTATGGCACCCAGTGCCACTTTACGGTCTCCAAGATGTACTTTGATTGGCCCAGGTGCCTAAGGCTCCTCCTAAGGGAAGGGCCTTAGGCATCTGAGCCAATTGGAGCCTTAGGCCTCTCACTGGTGCATCCCAGAATGCACCAGGAAGGGGCAAGCTCACCATTTTGGTATGGTGGGCCTGCTGGCTGGAGGGGGTTAAGCATGCCTTTAGCTCAGGGGTCTCAAAGTCCCTCCTTGAAGGCTGTAATCCAGTCAGGTTTTCAGGATTTCCCCAATGAATATGCATGAGATCTATGTGCACACACTTCTTTCAATGCATATTCATTGGGGAAATTCTGAAAACCCGTTTGGATTGCGGCCCTCAAAGAGGGACTTTGAGATCCCTGCTTTAGCTGGACTTTCGACAAAGAGCTATGGGGTGGGGGTTGGGTTTAGAAACTTGGAGGGGGGGAGTTTGGGGGTTTGGAGAGGGTGTTGCTGGTTGGGTGAGTTTTGAAGTTCCAGGGAGGTATCCCAGTGGGAGGGAGCGGCATCCTTCCTGCTGGGGGAATATGTGTGTGGGGGGAGTCACTCAGCTGATCATAGCAGGGGGATTCCCTTGCCGCGATAAGCTCAGCAGCCACGTCTGTTTGAAATGTAGGCCATCATTTTGCTGGCCTACATTTCAGGCATCTGTTGCAGCCCTAAGGAGATACCTAGGGCCGCTTAAGCTTGCCCAAAGCCACTTCATGGCAAAACCACGCCCAGCCTTGGAGTGTCCTGATGTATCTTCCTCAATCGCAATAAATGCCGACGTGCCTCAGTTGTTTTTTGTTTTGTTTTTTTAGAAAATGTACATCCCAATTGGTTGGTTAGACAGTGGTAGGATGCCTACCACTGCCTACAGTCGGGACACCGTTTATAGAATCTGCCCCTAATGTTCCAAAGCTCATAACATTCCCAAGAGTGTTGGAGCAGCATTGAAGCATTTAGCGCCCCAGGCCATGGTAGAAACCTCTACCGCTGCTTAGTAAAAGAGGGCCTAAGTTAGGTACCTAAATCGGCTAGCTGCTCTGATTTAGGTTCCTAATTTTAGGTATTATATAATCTGGTCCTTGTGGGTACTTTTTCAGAACAGCACACACTGTTGGCTGCACAGAACCCCTCTCCATCCCCCCCCCCCAAAAAAAAAGGGTTGTTTTTTTTTGGTTTTTTTTGCTCATTTTCGTTTGCTAACGATGTGAGATGTAGGAAATGTTTCAAACAAATGCATATCCCCTTTGGCTACTGATGCAAATTCTATTCCACAACCAATGTAGCTTTAAACTTAAAAAGAGGTTTTAGCTTTCCTTTCAATTCTAGCATTTTACCATGACAATAAAACAATTCTAAATAATTCTGTGTAATGTAAGAACTATGGCTTTCATATATCCAAGCTAAAATGTTTCCCACTGTATTAGTTGAATTGTTAGTAAATTTAATTCCCTGTGATGAAAGACATCATAAATCATGAACAGAATATACAGCTTAAATAACTTATTTCCTGCTGCTTCCAGTTGGCCTGAAAAGCAATTGTTTTCAGTAGAGCTGGATCAGTCTTAAACTTGAAAACTGTGGGTTATAATTTGTGAAAATATTGGCCAGTGAATCATGGTTTGCTTGAACATAAGAATTCCCAGACTGGGTCAGACCACAGGTCCGTCCGACCCGGTATCTTATTCCCAACATTGCTCAATTCGGTTACAAGAACCTGGCAGGTCCCAGGTAATTATGATCACAGTAATATAGTAAATGATGGCAGATAATGACCCACACTGTCTGTCCAGTCTGCTCAACAAGATGGCCAGAGCCACTCCTGCCACTCTGTGTGGGGCCCCAGTGACCTGAATAAATACATGTAAACCATTCTGAGCTCCCCTCGGAGAACGGTATAGAAAATTGAATTAAAAAAAAAAAAAAAATAGGCGGTGAACATTGTCTTAAAAACATATATGGAATAACAATACATCCTTTAAAACAATAATCATTATTAAAAACATTTAAAAACAAACAGAAACAAAAGAGGAAGAAGGGTAGAACTACAATTTATCAAATAAAAAGAGAGAACATATAGGGAAAAAACAAAATGGAGGGTGTCTAAAAGTAGAATAAAACTATGTAGCCCTAAAAAGGGCATTTAGGTCTCGAAAGCATCAAGAAAAAGAAATGTTATTAAATTCATCTTAAAATGGTAAAGAGTTGATTCTTCCCATAAGTGGACTGGAATATTGTTCCAAAGAGATGGAGCGCTGATGGAGAAAATAGTAGACCTCATTGTATTGATAAACCTCGGAGACGGAACAAATAAAAGATTTTTAGAAGAACATCTTAAAGTTTTAGAAGAACTATAGGGAATAAGAAGGTTATTGATAAATTCTGGTTGACTATTTTGTCTAGTTTTAAAGGTTAGTAAAATAATTTTGTATGTGATTCTATGTTCTACTGACAACCAACGAGCTTTATAAAGGAGGAGAGTAACATGGTCTAACTTCTTTGCATTAAATATGATCTTCACTGCAGTGTTCTGTATAATTTGGAGTCTTCTTATTTCTTTTTTAGTTATGCCCTAATAGAGCGCATTGCAGTAATCAATACAGGAAATCACGAGATAGTGGGTTAAGATATTCAGAGAGCAGGAACTGTCTGTAAATGTAAAAATGTACAGTGCTGTGTACGCCTTTCAACGCTATATAAGTGATCAGATCAGTAATAGTAGAAGAGTCCAGGACTGCCGTTACCATGCTGAAAAAGGCCCGGCAAGGTTGGGGTGGGGGGGGGGGGAATGTTACAAAATTCCCAAGTACTTTTAGATTCAAAGGCTTCTGGAAGCCTCCTGTTCTTTGTTTTTCCTTGCCTTATTGGCAGAGCTTAAAGTAGAGTGTTGATGTGTTGAAAGCAATTCATTGCAACCAGCAATAAAAGTAAAAGATTCTGGAATAATCAAGTGCTCATCAATGGTAAAATCAGATATCAGAAGGAAACATGGAACTTTTCTTATTTTCCCTGTTGCCTGTTTCAAAATTTGATTTGTGTTGCATAGGTGTTTACCGCAAATGAAACCATGGCCAGTAATAATTTAGGGTATTTTTTTTTTTTTAAGTTTAGTTTATTGTTATTTCTAGCCCGCATTTATCCAAGGCGGATTATGAAATATACATACACAATAAGCAATTAAAATACACACACAACAATTAACAAGACTGCTTCCCTATAAACCCATCGACTTACTAAATACTATCAAGTTTCTTTATTTTTGATATACCATCTATCAAAACAAGTATCTAAACGGTGTACAATATAATGAGATTTAAAAAAAAACAATAAAAAGGTAAATAAAACCAGTATCTTATCAAATGTTAAAAATACTAGACAGATACACATTGAAATACATGGAACAAAAGGGAAGTTGGGGAGGGGAAGTTCTTTTTAAATACATCGAAGTAAAATTAGTAAAAAAGGGAGGTAAAAGGGGAATGGTGAGACATTAGGGTGGGGATCACTTCAAAAGAAGCGTTTGGTGTTTCAAGACGTCACGAAAGTTGAAGGTTTGAGACGCAAAAGTTGGTACTAAAGAGAATAGGCGTCTCTAAAGAGAAAAGTTTTAAGTTTAGCTTTAAATTTTTCAAGAGAGTTCTCTAATCGAAGATCTAATGGAAGGGCATTCCACAGAGAGGGAGCGGTGATTGAAAAAATAGATTTGCGAGTGGTTTCGTACAACAGTTTGCGTATTGATGGTATGGAAAGTAGGTTTTGATTGTTAGATCGGAGGGCCCTGGATGATGAGTATGGGATCAATAGTTTATCTATGAATGCCGGTTGGTTAGAGTTTTAAAGGTGAGGAGAAGTATTTTATAGGTGAGGCGATGAGTAATGGGAAGCCAATGAGCTTTATGGAGGAGAGGAGTAACGTGGCACAGAACACATACCTTCTTATTCACTATTTAAGTTATTCTATCACACGAGGTGTTTTCATGATACAGAACAAGTGTTTTTTTTTAACATTTGCTTAAATTCCTGCAGATCTTTCAACTGTTGCAAATGCACAGGTAATTTGTTCCACTCCAAAGGCCCTGCACAAGAAAACACACTTTTCCTTGTATTCTCATAGTGAAGACTTTTTGAAGAAAGAACAATCAAACTTGCCTTTTCAAGCATTTAAGGTTGAAGTTTAGTTCAGTACAGCAATACAAAGAAGTAAAGTTGGCCACAAGAAGAGGCGAGGGGCACATATTTTACTGGAGACCTAATACGGGCCATGTTATGGTGTGTTGCCCGTGGCTATAGAAGCATTGAAGCTTTTTATTTCATTCCATTCAGTGATCATATTTGCTGGTTGTTAAACTGGGAGACTATTCATTAGCCATGAGGCTTCATTAACTAGAGGCTTTGCGTCTGAGATCAGTTCCGCTGTTCAGGCTCCCGATGTAAGCAATACACTGAAACATAGCCCGTGTTGGATAGATCTGTAATAAAATTTGTTTTGCTGTTTGATGCTGTGCTGTTGAATCTCTCTGACTTGGCTTGCTTTTTAAGTTTAGCAAAGACAAAATAAGTATCGGTGTGCATCTTATGTCCAAACTAACTGCCCTTTACCACAACAATATGACGACATATCACTGAATTGATCTAGGAATTTAGATTAACCACACGGTCTCCATATTTGCTATGTTAGATTGCATAAATCTACATCCTGCATTACTTGGTGGGGGGAGGGATGGAGGGAGAGGGTTTAAGATAAGGGGGAGGGGT
The DNA here is from genome assembly GCF_902459505.1 of Geotrypetes seraphini. Taxonomy (NCBI): domain Eukaryota; kingdom Metazoa; phylum Chordata; class Amphibia; order Gymnophiona; family Dermophiidae; genus Geotrypetes; species Geotrypetes seraphini. The sequence goes on along the minus strand of NC_047090.1, from coordinate 40,837,016 downwards.
AAAATGGAAAATAGAGTACTGATGTATAGACTGAAGAAGCCTTATAGCTTTATGTTAAACATACGTATGTTTTAATGATTGGATTGTATATGACAAAGGAGATGTTGTAACAATATTTTACGTTGTACCCTTTAATAAAGAAATTATTTAAAAAAAAAAATAGCAGTGAGCTATTCAAAAACACTAATCTGTGTAGCAGCAGCCGCTATGCAGATAAGTGCCTTATCTTCCGGTATTCAACGTCACTATCTGGACTATCTTAATAATATTTGGATAGTACCAGGGAAGAGTGTGTGTATTCTACCTAACTTTATGGAAAGTGATATTCAGTGGCTATTCTGATAGTTATGCAAATAAAGTTAGGTCAGCAAAAAAGTTGTCGCATAGGCAGCAAGTATATAAATTAACATCTTGGTTAGGTGTGACAATTCTGTAATGGCCTCCTGGTGCCAAGATTCTATTACTGAATACTGGTGTAACAAGGCATTGGTGTGCCCATGTCTAGGTACACCATCTTCCTCCCTGCCAGTGGCAGGCTGATAGAGAATGACACGGTGATAGAATTCATCACTGTTCCCGTTCTCACGGTTAACACGGGAAACCATCCCCATGTCATTCTTTATGGAAAGAGGAAAGAATTAGAGTATGAATGGGCACAACCACTGATTCTCAAACCTTGCACTGAAGATTGCTAGTGTAGAAGGATTAAGGTTGCAATAGACACTAAAAAATGACACGGGATGGTTAGAACTTAAGACCATAAGCGTTGCCATACTGTGACAGACCGAAGGTCCATCAAGCCCAGTTTCCAACAGTGGCAAATTCAGATAACAAGTACCTGCCAGAAACCCAAAGAGTAGAAACATTCCAAAGCCGAGATTGTGACATCATAATGCCTCATTCCACCAGTGCCTTAGAGCCAACCTCATGATGTCACAATGGCTTGATTGTCCTATACTTGGCTCACATGACAATCAGAGTATGAATGGGCATAGCCATTGACCCTCAAGCCTTTAAGTGAAGAATGCTGTTGTAGAAGGACTGAGGTTAAGATAGACACTAAAGAATGACATGGGATGGTTTCCCGCCATTATCCGCAGGGACAGAAACAGTGATGAATTCTGTCACTGTGTCATTAGTATGCCAAGTGACATGCGTCGTTTGTAGTATTCTATAAACTATGCACGCACCTGTTGCCCTTGGTCCATCTATGCCATGCCTATGTATATACCCCCTTGCAGTTAGGCACTAAGGCCAACATTCTATAAAAGGTGCTGTTTTTTTTAGGCACTGGTAGGTGTCCTACCAGCATCATAGCTAAGCAAAAAAATGCCTAAAAAACCAGCACTAGAATTATGGCGCATAATGCCACTGTAAGTATAGCTAATGCCAGGAATGGCTAGGTGCCATGAAGCGCCTACGGAGGTGTGATTCACATCAAAGGTAGGTGCCGGAAATATAGGCCTTTGCTGGAGGCACAATTCTTTAAACGGCACCATTGTGTGATTGACACGTGATTGGTGGCCGCTTTTAAGGCAGCAGCTGACAACAGCGCCATTCAGAGAATCCGGACCAATGACACTCGGGCACTACCTTATAGAATAGTACTAAATGCACAAAGGGGCCTAACTGCCAATTCATGGCGCCTTTGATACGCCTACCCCAGTGGTGTGCAACCTCAGTGTATGCAATGCATGCAAATAGATTTCATGCATATTGATTGGGGGAAATCCTGAAAACCCAACTGGGTTGCAGCTGTCGAGGACTGAGGTTGCCAATCCTTGTCTAAGTGGTGCCCACCTCTGGTTGCCTCTTTATAGAACTTCCACATACAGTTGTTTAGTGCCCCATACAGTGGCGTAGTATGGGTGAGTGGCACCTGGGACGGTGGCGCCCCTCCCCTGCCCTCTTCCTCGCTCCCCCTGCCGCGTGTGCACCCCCTTCCCTTTTTAACTTCTCCGACATGCGCACGTCGGTGTCCGCTCTCCCGTTGACATCACTTCCTAGGCGCAGGTCCCAGAAGTAAAGTCAGAGAGAGCCCCGATGTGGGCAGCAGCTTCGTGCTGGGGCAGTAAAAAAGTTACAGGAGGGGAAGGCAAGGGGTACTCATGTGCGGCAAGGAGAGGAGCGGGGTGGGGGGGGTGTGTGTGGAGATGAGGAGGGGTGCTGCGCCCTTAGGAAGACCACGTCTGGGGAGGACTGCACCCCTCTTATGGTGCCACTGGCCCCATAGGTAGTGGCAGGGGTCCTTTTACTAAGGCGCGCTAGCCGTTTTAGCGCGTCCATAGACTATAATGGACGTGTTAGCGTTTAGTGCACGCTAAACAGTTAGCACGCCTTAGTAAAAGGACCCCTAAATATGTTTGTTCAGAGCCATGCTCCAAATAGCGGTGCTGAAAATGTGGAATGGATTTAAATGGCGCAGTTTCCATTTATGAAACACTGACCATAGCGTTGTAATGTTGAGTCATCTGGTTATTGCAGTTGTGATAGCTGTGTAATAAGGCAAGGGGGAAAGGTGACCTTTATCCCGTGTTGGTATAGCATCATGATGTCTGTGTCTTCTGTGTGCATTGTGTTTCCAGCCTGTTTAATGCATTTTACTCAACAGCTCATTTGCATTGATTCATAATTTGAATGTTTAATTTGAGTTTATGTTTTGAATGCATACAAGTTCTATCCCACCATCTCATGTCGTCCTTTGCCGGTAAGTCTCGTGCTTTCTGTACATTTTCAAATGAGTCCTTGACTTTAATTTCTTTGTTTCTTCTCATGCAGTCTGACAGCCAGATATGCAACTCAGTCTAATCACAGTGGGATTGCAACCAGTCAAAAAAAGACTACTAGGTCAGTTGATATCTAATTTACTGCATTCCTAGTGCTCCTCAAATTGAGTTCATGAATGTGGGGTCGTCTTCCACAGACAGTGCAGACACTAAGTAAAGCCATATGTCTTGTGTTTTATGAATGCTAGTTGTACTGTGTAGAGTTCTGGCAGCTCTCTGCTCTGTGGACACGATGAGTTGGCTACTTAGCAATATTTAAAAATGTTCTTTGAACACGGAAACAATTTGAAGTCAATCCATACATGCTGTAAGCAGTCCCTTATCAGGAAGCTTAGTCACAGGAAAAGGCTGAATCACAGCATCCAAATTGTAATTTACTGGAAACCATCCGCTTATGGAAACTGCGCTATAACCCGGCAGCTTTGGACTCCAGCATTCTGGCCTTCTAACTTAAAACCGTACTGTTAGAGGAGGCAAGTTTTCAGAGATTTCAGCCATGTAAATTGACTCTCTGAAAACTGCACCTTCAATTTCTGAAAATTTACGATGAGAGGAGGTGTATCGGTTGGGGCGGAAGAATTACACACACAAGTCGCATTTGGAAATCTATCTGTGGACTTTTGAAGCAGAATTCAACCCCCACAAAAAGCAGGTATAAATGCTCATTTGGAACTGGTGCAAAGTCCGTGGGTAGAAAGGATGAATGGTGTGTGCTCCAGTACAGACATTTAAAAAAATGCTTTCTTAAAACCTCATGTATTGGTTACAGCTCTAAGCCGTCTCATCACACCGCAAAAGTGAGTCACTCTGATTGGTAATCATTTACTCCCTCCTATAACAGTATCGCATGGATCCTAATGTGGCACTTGAGACCCTCCAAGAGATCTGGCTTTTGGGATACTCTTAAAGAACATTCATAAGGCAATACAGTATTCATGGGCTAGGAGCCATTTTCATTTGCCTATTATGATTATCTCGAAATCCAAGTCTGGCCAAGGGTCCTGAGGACCAGTCCTGGAAATCTTAAATGACCCACCTGACAGCTTAAAAAATAGATTAATGCAAAAAAAAAAAAAAAAAAGGAATAAAAACAACTTATAGAATGTGGAGTCAAGTAGTTTGCATGATTGATTTGGTCTCTACTGCTGAGATCGTGTGCTTTAAATAGAGGCAAGACCCAGCAGTGTACAGCGTCACGCCTGCCTTCTCCCTTTCTTTTCTTTCCATTACCTTTGACAGACGACTGCAGGACCCCTGCAGCCTATCAGATTAGGGTAACGAGAGAAAGCAAATGGATTTTTGAGTTTGTTTTTAAGCACTCTTCAGGGCGGAGGGTGAGGGAAGAGACGATTGCACAATTTGTTGGGGGTCACATAGCCGAGGACAGATTGAATGCAGGGAGCAGTCAGCTCTGGACTCCACTGGAAAGCTGAAACGGGGGAGGGGACAGGCTGCCGGCCGCCAGGGGCCTAGAAAACGAATAATGGCATAAGCCTGTGACTATGAAGGGCCTCGGGCAGCATATAAGGTGCCAGATAAGAATTTAAAATCCTATATGGATTTATTTGCATTTTTTATATTCGTAGTGTAGTGGTTAATCCTGGTGGTGACATTATTGTAGTTGTGATATGTTTATGCTTCTGGGGCCTTAAGAAAGGGCATGAGGTGATAATTAGCAGGTTAAAATCTTATTTTTAAAATATAAAGTGGTTCATTTGTCCTAGCGGTTTGCCATTCATGCATTGCAGAGGGGTGAACAAGAAAGGTGACTTTTGTATTGTATCAGCCCTTACTGTGTGCGTGTTTACTTTGTTTGTTCTTTGAAAACTTAATAAAAAGATTTAAACATATAAAAAATAATATTCATCGCTTAGAAGTACAAATAAGCGATTTATCAAATTTTAAATAAAATTTGAAACTTTTAAGTATTTAAACATCTGCATCTTATCTCCTCGGTTCCTCCTGTCCTCTTGAGTATACATATTCAGATCTTCCAATCTTTTCTTGTATGCCTTTTGGCTTAAACCCCTTACTATTTTCATCACCTTCCTCTAGACCAGTGGTTCCCAACCCTGTCCTGGAGGAACACCAGGCCAATTGGGTTTTCAGGCTAGCCCTAATGAATATGCATGAAGCAAATTTGCATGCCTATCACTTCCATCATATGCAAATCTCTCTCATGCATATTCATTAGGGCTAGCCTGAAAACCCGATTGGCCTGGTGTTCCTCCAGGACAGGTTTGGGAATCACTGCTCTAGACCACTTCAAGTCTTCTTATATCCTTTGCAATATGCAGTCTCCAAAACTGAACACAGTACTCCAAGTGGGGCCTCACCAATGACCTGTATAATGGCATCAGTGCCTCCTTTCTTCTGCTGGTTATGTCTCTCTCTATACAGACTAGCATCCTTCTGGCTACAGCCACTGCCTTGTTGCACTGTATCTTAACCGTCAAATCCTCACACACTATCACCCCAAGGTCCCTCTCCCCATCCGTGCATGCTAGCCTCTCACCTCCTAGCACATATGACTCCCTCGGATTTCAACTCCCCAAATGCATCACTCTGCACTTCTTTGCATTGGATTTTAGTTGCCAGACATTAGACCTATCTTCTAACTTTTGCAGATCCTTTTTCATATTTTCCAGTTCCCCTGGAGTGTCCGCTCCGCTACAAATCTTGGTATCATCCACAAAAATGTAAACCTTACCTTCTAAACCTTTGGCAATGTCACTCACAAATATATTGAACAGTATCGGCCGCAGCACTGTTTCACTAATCACCTTTTCTTCCTCTGAGCGAATTCCATTAATCACCACCCTCTGGTGTCTGTCTGTCAACCAGCTTCTAATCCAGTTCACCACTTTGGGCCCTAACTTCAGCCCATCAAAGTTTATTCAAGAGCCTCCTATGAGGAACCGTGTCAAAGGCTTTGCTGAAATCTGAGTCATTTACATCTTGTTTATGTCGTCGATTCAGTTCTCTGGTTGCCCAGTCAAAGAATTCTAGCAGATTTGTTTGGCATGACTTACCTTTAGAAAACCCTTAGAATAGGCTATCATACAAGGCTGTAAATACTATCATATATAATATAGAGACGAACCAGGAATCTCAAGCGCTCACCATCAGAAGCCCAAAAATATTGTAAAGGCTGGTAACTTATTTAGTGAGCTATCATCGGCCCAGTTATTTTCTCTATAATTGTGAGTGTAATTCTTAATTTATTAATTTAATTGTTTTAAATATTTCTTTCTTCTTTATTTTTTCTTTTTCTTTCTTTAAAACAACTAATAAAGTAGTCTAATATTCTAAATATCCATTACCCTTTCAAATGTTATTTAGGGTTACTTAGCTTTCATTTTCTTTAGCTGAAAGTATTCTGTTTCAGTTTTTCTCCTCAATACTTTATTTCAATTTCTTCTCGACGGAAGATCTCCGTTTCGCTCTTATTAATTAAACAGGAGCTTCATCAGGGCAAACGCCAAGAGTATCACTACAAATAAAGCATGAACATTTTAGTTTGGAAAGAACTAGTCTACTTGATCAAACTTAAAAGCACTAACTGCTAGTACTAAAGAGGACTCCATGGAGTCACTGATGGGCAAACTCTTATATTTAGGATGCAATGTATCTAAACATTCCCAACCCTGCTATATTAAACAGTTCTTCAGCAATTGAGAATATTGTTTTATATTTCTAATTTTAAATTCAAGATTTAAAGATATTTTCTAACCACGCAACTATACAGCTGAAACACATACAAATCCGAACACTCATACACACTACCCTTTGACAACATACCTAACACCAACGCTGATGCCACACCGGTAGAAAGGCTGGAGATAAAACAAGGACTGCTCTATACAGCGACTCAAGCAATTTCAAGAGTCAATAGTCAATTCAACGCAGACCTGTGGGGTTTTAAATTAAATTAAATGAGAGCGTCTGACGTCACTTCCGGAAAGTGACCTCACTCATCGGTAAACAAATGCCGACCCAACCAAGCATACACACACTCATACATGTTAGGAACAAACCCATAGCACAAAAGAAAAGCTATAAACACAGCTAAATATAAAAGACTAATAGAAGAATACAGATTTCCAACGTTGACCCAAGACATGAGAAATAATGCCAGACTCAAAAAAAGACCTGCCAATTAATAGCCACATTCAAACCCTGAGGTTGAAGGCTATGCAGGCGATCAATCCACCTCTGCTCAATTTGTAAAAGCATACTATATATGATAGTATTTACAGCCTTGTATGATAGCCTATTCTAAGGATTTTTAGTGAGATCCACAACTTTTGGAAAGTGGTTACCTTTAGAAAAGCCATGCTGTCTCGAATCTTATAATATATTAGATTCTAAAAAATTCTCTATCCTTTCCTTCAACAGTATTTCCATTATTTTTCCAATAACTCAGGCTTACTGGCCTGTAGTTTCCGCTTCATATCTGCAGCCACTTTTGTGAAGAGTGACCACATCCGCTCTTCTCCAATCCCACAGAACCTCTCTTGTCTCTGAGGATTCCTTGAACAAATCTTTAAGAACCTCTCTGAGTTCCCTCGATATCCTGGGATGGATCCCATCGGGTCCCATGGCTTTTGTTCACCTTCAATTTTTCAAGTTGTTCATATACACTTTCTTCTGTGAACAGTGCGGTATCTACTCCATTCTCAGGTGTAACTTTGTGGTCCTTCTCCAGGATTTTTGTCTGTGAATACAGAACAGAAGTATTTGTTTAATATGTTTGCTTTTTCCTCATCACTCTCCACATAATGGGTCCTAGATTCATTCAGTCTTGCAATTCCATATCAGAAAAAGTTTTGTCTCCTATTTTAACATTTCTAGCCATTTGCTTGTCCACTTGTACTTTTGCCAGACGTATCTGCCTCTTGGCTTCTTTGTTTATCTGGTATTCTTTTCTGTATTCCTCTTCTTGAGTTTTTTAATATATCATAAATGCCAACTCTTTTGCCTTTATTTTCTCCACCACTAGTTTGGAGTACCACATCGGTTTCTTTTTCTCTCTTGTTGTTATTTTCTTCACATAAAGGTCAGTAGCCAAAGTAATCCTGGGACACCTTTGGCCTAGCAGCTGCCCTGCAGAGGGGTATTTTTATTTGATGATACCAAGAAAATGTTTCAGTCACTGTTACCATTTGCCTGCCAGACAGAACAGTATGGGAAGGTACAGTGTTCTTAGGTACCAAGGAGCTAGCAGTGTCTGCATATCTCAATAAACAAGGGCCAGTAAACAAGCTGTAGCTGAGACCTTTTCATTGGTCTAATTCAGTAGATCTGTGACTTGTTTTTAAGGCCTGTAAAGAAATGACTTGGCTCTACTGGCTTTGAGGAGAATGCCTCATGAAGCAGTACTCACTAAGCGTCAGATGGTGGCAGCAGAACACAGACAAAATACAGTGAGCTGTAATAATAAGCTTTAACTCATGGAATAAAAAAAATGAGTCATCACAAATATTACCTGACTGTACTATTTCCCTGGTTCAAGTACAACATGAATTACTCATAGATGCACAGAACATGTAATTCTAGCACCTGAAAATTTGTATTACACAAATGTATGAATTCATGAAAACTCAAGTCATGATTGTGAAATTAAAAATAAGTATAAAAATACTGTTAAAAATAAGAAACTTGGGGGTCCTTTTACTAAGGCACGCTAACTGATTTAGCACACACTAAAGATTAGCACATGCTAAATGCTAAGGTGCCCATAGAATATAATGGATGCCTTAGCATTTAGCATGCGCTAAATCGGTTAGCGTGCCTTAGTAAAAGGACCCCTTGGTCACACAGTTTCAAAGAAGAAAATGGCCTAGCTTGAAGACAACTGATGATGAAGAAACAATCTAGCACAGCGACGGGGTATGGACTTGCTTAGAATAAATGGTGGGGGGGAGGGATTGGAGGAAGATGCCTGAGAAGCAAAGAGTATCAGTGATGATTTAGATATGCAAATTTGAATGTTCATCTATCCAGAGTAGTAGGAAACCAGAGAGAAAGAACTTCAAGGGGTCAGATTAGCTGGTCCAATTGATCCTAATCCATTATCATTTACTATGCTATCAACTCTTTTTAAATGTAACTTGCCTTAGGCTTGAGTTTAGACAGGTAAATAATGTCTGAAATCTAACAATGGCAGGTATTTGGAGCCCAGGTGAAGGATCTAGTGTTGAATATTAATGAGATCTAGTTTTCCATCCCCAAGGGTAGTGTGGAGTTCAGACACTCCCCCCCACCCCCCCTTAGGCAAGGTTTCACGGCAATATAGTGTACAAGGGGGGAGCTGGAAAGTTCTCAGCCCAACCAAGAAGGGAATGACGAGCCATGAAACATAAGAACATAAGAAGTGCCATCTCCGGAACAGACCCTAGGTCCATCAAGTCCGGCGATCCGCACACACGGAGGCCCCGCCAGGTGTACCCTGGCATAGTATTAGTCCCCACATCACTCTAAACTTCTCATAAGAGATGTGCATCTAGCTTAACTTATAAATTAATCCACATATTCACCCCTAAATTCAATACGCTTGGCACATCATGTCTAAAGTTTCTATAACCCTTCCAAAAAATACTCTGATGTCTGGTCACTCGAAAATTGTCACCCTTTCAAACTCTTTTTAAAGTTTGGAAATAGAAAATAGTCAGATGGAGCACAATCTGGTGAGTAGGGTGGATGGTTTAAGTACTGAAACACCAACTGTGTCAAAATATCCATCGTTTTGCCAGCCTTGTGAGCAGGTGCATTGTCTTGCAAAAAGAGAACTCCTTTCCACAGCTTCCCTCTCCTTTTTTCTTTCAAAGACTCCTTTAATCAGCACAGCAAGTTACATTAACTGTTTGGCCCCTTGGAAGGCAGTCTGTCATTACAACACCTTCCTAATCCCAAAACACTATGACCATAACCTTTCCTGTTGACTTTTGGGTCTTGAATTTCCTTGGCCTTGGAGATCCTGAGTGCCACCATTGTACAGGTTATTGTTTTGTCTTAGGATCATAGTGGTATAACTGTTTCATCAACAGCAACTAGTTGTTCCAAAAATTTGGCACCTGCTTGCTGAAAAAGTTGCAAAATCCACTCGACGTCATTTCTCGTCAGTATTGAAACATTTGGGTACCCATTTGGCTGACAGCTTCTGCATACCCAGCTGCTGATGGATTATACACTCAACATGTTCCCTGGATATCTGTTGTATCTCAACAATTGTTTTAACCGATATTCGCAGAAACAAGAACATGCTGCATGCAATATAACGAGTCTGTTTAGCACGTATAATGATTATCAACACTGAAGATTATTACCCACGCAGCAAAAAGCAGAGGGTCGGCAGAGAAATGGCGTTGGTGCTAAATAGACTTGCTAAATAAATTTTGCAAGCAGCATGTTCTTGTTTCTGCACTTCACAGCGAGTGGTGGGTGCCTGGAACGCACTCCCGGAGGAGGTTGTGGCGGAGACTACTGTACTGGGATTCAAGCGCAGGCTGGATGCACACCTTCTGGCATATCATATTGAGGGATATGGTAAAGTCGGGTCTCCAGAAAGGAGTACCTAAATGGGCCGCCACGTGTGCAGAGCACCGGACTGGATGGACCTCAGTCTGATCCGGTGAAGGCGTTTCTTATGTTCTTATACCTGTTTACAGTGAATTGTTGACTCTTTAAGCAAGTGCTTCTGTGCTGAAATGCACAACTAGATTACTGTAATGCACTTTATGTAGGTATACGTCAAAAGGACATTCAAAGATTGCAAAATATACAGAATATAGCAATTTAATTAATATATAACTTTCGTAAATTCGATCACATTACCCCATATCTGAAAACAGCACACTGGTTGCCGATTAATTATTGCATTACTTACAAAATTTTCATAGTGACCTTTAAGTCTTGTTGATAGACGAACCTCTCTATTTGGCATGTTTCTTGAATTTATGCACACCATCCGGAGCACGTAGATCGATAAATCAGAAACGTCTAATAGTCCCATCCCATCAAGGGATAGTCCATGAACACATTAGAGCAGCTACTTTTCCAGTAATGGGCCCGCAACTTTGAAACTCTATACCGTTAACACTTCGATTAACAGCAACGCTGGATAAGTTTTAAAAATGAACCAAAAACATTTCTTTTTACTGATACATATGGAAATAAATAGAAAAGTTTCAGCACTGAGAGAATCCTGTAAAGGATATTTTGAATTTGATTTTGCTTTTGTTTTGAATTTTAAAAACATTTTATAATTTGAACTGTAATTTTATTTTTATTGTATGTATTTATTTTATGTAGCTAATTTTGTTATTTGTACTTTAGAGTGTAAGCCGACCAGACGGTCCATGACCCTTGGTGCGGGATAGTAAGTTCTAAATAGATTTGGAAACTTGGATCTGCATCAGGTCTTTCTAAAATAAAACCCTTGTGCTGGAATTTGTCCTCTTCTTGTCTTTAAATTTTAAGAAGCGTATTTTATACCTATGGACTTCTTAGCATTTACCCCCTCCCCCCTTTTATTAAACCACAAAAATGGTTTTGAGCACAGGCTGGCGCGCTTAATGCTCTGCTCTGCTCCCAATGCTCAGTGCAGAGCATTCAGTGCTAAAAAAAACGCTTCTGCACTTTACTAAAAGAGCCTCCTAGTGCTAAACATAGTAACATAACATAGTAGATGACGGCAGATAAAGACCCGAATGGTCCATCCAGTCTGCCCAACCTGATTCAATTTAAATTTTATTTATTTATTTTTTTTTCTTCTTAGCTATTTCTGGGCAAGAATCCAAAGCTTTACCCGGTACTATGCTTGGGTTCCACCTGCCGAAATCTCTGTTAAGACTTACTCCAGCCCATCTACACCCTCCCAGCCATTGAAGCCCTCCCCTGCCCATCCTCCTCCAAACGGCCATACACAGACACAGACCGTGCAAGTCTGCCCAGTAACTGGCCTAGTTCAATATTTAATATTATTTTCTGATTCTAAATCTTCTGTGTTCATCCCACGCTTCTTTGAACTCAGTCACCGTTTTACTCTCCACCACCTCTCTCGGGAGCGCATTCCAGGCATCCACCACCCTCTCCGTAAAGTAGAATTTCCTAACATTACCCCTGAATCTACTACCCCTCAACCTCAAATTATGTCCTCTGGTTTTACCATTTTCCTTTCTCTGGAAAAGATTTTGTTCTACGTTAATACCCTTCAAGTATTTGAACGTCTGAATCATATGCTTTTTCATCTTTGCCTGAAATGTAATTTTGACTGTGAGCTAGTTGATTTCCTTTATATTTTAGCAAATATTTTCGGTTTAGCTATACCCTGTACGCTTTTCACATCCTCAAGTTTCAAGTTTTCAAATTTTATTGAAAATTAAATTCCTTCGCCTGTCAAAATTTCTAAGCGATTTACAAACAAGAAAAAAAACGGGGATAAAATAAACGTCAATCGAATACCAAAGATTCCAACAATCATTTTAACACACTAGTTTTTCAAATGACTTAATTGACATATAAGGAGTAAAATTTAACTAACATGAAACAAAAGGTAAATGGAAGGAAATACAATTAAAATAGTAAAGGAGAACAATAAAGGAAAATACAAAAGGCAAGGGGGTTGCTTAAAATTGTTTCTTATAGAAGTTTTAAAAGAGAGATGGGAAAAAAGAAAAATACCGGATCTAAGTTTTGAATGCTGTTTTAAATAAATGAGTCTTGAGAAGGCCTTTAAAGCAGTCTAGGTTTTTTCTTCTCTCAAAAGAATGGGCAGTGTGTTCCAGAATTGGGGGGTAACTACTAAGAAAATGTCCTGGCGTTTGGTACCTGCTGTCTACAAAAAAAAAACCTACCAAAAAAAAACAACAATCCAGTTCAAATAAATTCAAGAAGGCGTTAGTTTCATTGATCTACACAGCATGAAAGAATTATAGATATTTTCAAAAAGTAATTAAGAATAAGAAACCCAAAAGCCTTAATTACATAAGTCTACATACAAGTGTCTAAAATCTTTTAGAAAATAGGGGGGTTTGTCTTTTGACCATTCTTCATACCCTTTCACATGGCCTGGGGATTAGTACTGGACAAGAGTCTTCAAGTCTTGTCACAGATTTGCTATGTATTTCTTTTTGAAATTTGATTTACTACCCTTCTACGTTAAAAAAGGCAAAACAAAGCAGTTTACAATAATGAATGAGCTTATATAGCAATTGTATATCAACATCTATAAATCAACTCATGCATAATACAATCTAAAAGAAAACAATTCACAGGAAATGAGACATACAGACTGTCACGTTTTCGTAAGTCACTAGATGAATCTGTACTATTCATTGATCCTATGATCCCTGGGATGCTAATCTAAAGAAATAAGTCTTCAGCCCTTTAAAAAAAAAAAAAAAAAAAAATCTAATATTAATTCTGTTGTGAAGAAGAGAGTTCCATAATGAAGGAGCCAAGAAAAACTGTTTATAGATGCGTACTTTTCCTAACGTTATTTGGGCATTTTTGTAATATTTTTAAAAATATTACAAAAATGCCCAAATAACGTTAGGAAAAGTACGCATCTATAAACAGTTTGATTTAAAACATCCTCGTAAAGCTGTAATGATCTATACATAGGGCTCCTTTTACAAAGGTACACTAGCGATTTTAGCGCGCGCTAGTTGCTACCACCTCCTTTTAAGCAGGCAGTAATTTTTCAGCTAGCATATGCTAATCTTGTACGTGTGCTAAAAACGCTAGCGCATCTTTGTATAAGGAGCCCATAGTCTTAGTTGCCCAGTAAGCTTGTTCCAATATGATATTCCAGCAATGGAAAACATTTGAAGTTGAATTGCCACATATCTAACATTATCAGCTGTTTTTAGACTGTAGAATGTGACTTTTGTAAGGCACACACATACATTAATACATAGACAATGGCAACGAAACTGAGCTATTTCGTGTTAGCTTTCATACCCGCAGGGCGAAGGGGCTTTCCGAGCCTGCCTAGTTGTTCATAACATTGCTGTTTCCAATTGTTATCCATAAGGTTCCTCAGTATATGATAGTCTTTTCGGACCCCTGAGGAAAGTGTTTCTTTGAAACACGGATTGTGTCGGCTCCGGGTTCACCAACCTGTTTGGATACAAACTGTTTTATAATAATAATAACTTTATTCTTTTTTACCGCCATAACCAAAAGTTTTAGGCTGTTTACACTAAAAAGAGCTGGACAATCAGGGTCCTATCTAAGAAGGTTTTATATCTACACCCATTAATTTTTGGATAAGCAAATAAGTAGAAGTTTCTAGTTTCTCTTGATGGTCTATGCAACACAAAATGAGGAAAAAGGTAAGCTGGAGCCAATCCCGATATCAGCTTAAAGCAGATACAGGAAAATTTGAATAATACTCTTGCCTCCAAAGGCAGCCAATGAAGTAAACGATAATATGGACTAATATGGTCATTCTTTTTTAAACCAAAAATCAATCGAACAGCTGTATTCTGAATTATCCTTAATTTCCTTAGAATTTTTTGGGGTGTTTTTAAATAGATGATGTTACAATAGTCTAAAATAGATAAAACTAATGCATCAATAGTCTGAACGATAAAGGATCAAATATCAATGCTTGTTTATTAAAGACTTGGCGTCTTGTACACCATTCCTGCAGTTTTTTTCTTTTGTTCTTTGTTCGGCATATCACTGCAGTTCTGTTGGATTTTTTGTTTGTGTTCTATTAAAGCTACATGTGTAATAATTTAGCAATGGCCTGATGGTAGGTTTGCGACCTACTTTGAAATTTTTGATTAGATCTTAGACTTGCTTAAAAGTAACCCTCTTCTTTCCTTACATCGGGCTCCTTTTACTAAGCTCTAACAATCACTAGCATGTGCGTACTGCGCAACGCGCTGAGGTATCCCACAGTAATTTTGCAATCTGCATGCGCAAACTGAGCGCTAAAAAATAATTTTAATTTTTACGCAGGGAGGGTGTGTCTAGGGATGGAGAGGAGACATTTCTACGCTAATCATCACAGCAACATTACCGTGTGCTAATTGGGGCAGGATTAGTGCATGAGCTCTTTCCGTCTAAAGTGCTCTTGCGCTAATTTTTGATAATGGCCTTACGCTAATGGCGACACTAGCGCATGGCCGTTAATCCAGAAAATGGATCAACAGGACATTTTCCAGCTGCGCTTAAAGTTCTGGATTCTAAAAATGGCGCCATCCGCATGACAATCGTGCTTAGGTGCTGTTTATAGAATCATAGCTACTGGCGCCTAAAAAAATCCTTAGATGCCAATAATGCAGGCCAGGGTTTTAAAGGCCTACATTACTGGCGCCTAAATTTGATGGCGAATTGCGCATAGCGACATCTAAAGTCTTCTCTGCCCATAACCATGCCTACTTTGACCTTAGGCATCGCTAGGTGCCTGCTTAGATGCGATTCCAATGCCTATGTTCATAGGCACCTAGAGACGCCTGTGTTTTCTTTTTTAACGAGCTTTTAATCATTTTTTAATGGGGTGGTCAATTACTGTGCCAATTAGAACTAATTAAAGCAATTAAGTTAGGTGGCAGTAGGGCATCTACCACCGCCAAACTTAGGACGCCATTTCTAGAATCTGGCCCAGCATGGCCTTAGGCTGCAGAAAAGACTCGCCTAAGGGTGCATTTTAGGGCTCCTTTTATCAAGCCGCGCTAGCGGGGTTAACGCGCGTGACTTTTCATCACATGCTAACCCCTGCGCTGGCCAAAAACTACCGCCTGCTCAAGAGGAGGCGGTAGCGTCTAGCGCGTCCGGCAGTTTAGCGCGCACTATTACGCGCGTTAAACCGCTAGCACAGCTTGATAAAAGGAGCCCTTAGTAATGTAATGTAATGTAATTTATTTCTTATATACCGCTACATCCGTTAGGTTTAGAAATAAGAAAGGTACTTGAAAAATTCCCTTACTGTCCCGAAGGCTCACAATCTAACTAAAGTACCTGGAGGGTAATGGAGAAGTGAAAAGTAGAGTTAGAGGAAAAATAAAATAAACATTTTAATAAGACAGCATTGATCTAAGTACTTTGGAAGGTAGAAGAGAGGAGAGAAAGGAATAGAAGCATGATGAAGTGATGAAGTGTCCTTAGACTGTTATTTTAGGAATGTCACATTTATTTGCTGCAAATTAAGGAACGTTCACGTTTATTTGCTGCAAATCAGTTTTTGAAGCATGAGCTGGTTAAACCTATCCATACTTATTGCATTAAATTGTTCAAGAATAGTCAGTCCTGTCTAGTATTTTTTTTTTCTGTTATTACTGTGACCACAGAACCCCAACCCTCTTTTAATATCTGATAATGCTTGTCCAGTGTGTTTTTCATCCTGTGTATTGAAATAATATAGAATCCTATCGTTTCAGGCTTCCGGGGCCTTCCAGGGTGCCGGCTACAGGCAACAGTGCCAAGGTTCAGGGAGCTTCCAGTCTAAACCGGCGAAGTCAAAGCTTTAACAGCATTGACAAGAACAAGCCTCCATATTATGCAAATGGAAATGAAAAAGGTAGGCGTGGCTAACAGTGTGTTACTCTGCATGCTCGGGTTAATGGTTATGCCAGATAGTAGGATTGCTGCCCCGCTTCATGGAAAAGTCATTGGAAGCCTTTTTGAACAGCAGAATCATGTCTTGGGCTCTCCTTTTCTGTTTTTTAAACTTTTTTTTGTCTTTGGTCCAGACTTCTCTGATGAGAAATCTGTCTGAAATGCTTTAATCAGAGCATGTGAGGGAAATTTTCAGGAACCCTTCCGGTCCCCTACACATATGCATTTCATCTCTATGATGAGAAACACAAGCCCATACTGTATATTTTCTGAATTAATTGGAGAAGCCTGGCACTAGTTTGTATCTCTAATACAGGGCGCAGACAGGCTGTTAGCCAGATATTTAGAGAGTGCTAATTAAGATGGCTTCCTCTGAAAGCACTGGAAGACAGTTTCATAGTCTTGTAAATGTGTAGCTGTTCTTAATATCATGAAGATGCACTGAGAATTGGAAGGAGCACTTTCAGGAGACACATGGAGGATGATTTTGTAACAGAACACCTATAAGAGAAACCCAAAAAGCTGCCTAGTTTTATAAAGGCAATATAGATGCCTATGTATTGTACATTTATAAAACAGACTCCCAGAACCAGCCCCAAAAGCATCTAAATGCCCATGTTCTGAAAAAAGACATACATGAGGGCATATGATCTACACATGCACTCATGTATTTTATACGACATGCATTCAGGGCTGGCTGAAAGGCCTGAGGTAGTGGCATCCTGAGCCAACTTTTGCATCAGTATCTCTTCCCCCCAGTTAGGGTTACACGATGTTCCCGAACTAAAACCTGGACCCATTACCCTGCCCTAGGCCCGCCCAGTTTTGCTTGGCCCCACCCAGTTCAACACGAGTAACGTCCCGTTCTACCCCATCCCCGCCCCCTCAACCTGTTCGTTTGTCGGGAGGGCATCTGTGCATGCGCTGGTGTGACATGATGATGTCACATGCATTGCATCCATGCATGCACAGATGCTGTCCCGATATCGCTTCTATCTGGAAGCTTTTCAATACCTGCACAAAGGGCCGGGTTTTGAAAAGCCATCCGGATGCCTGGACATGTCCTCTAAAAAGAGGACATGTCCGGGGAAATCCAGATGTCTGGTAACCCTACCCCCACTTCCTCCCTCCCCGCCTGAGAATTCAGCATCACCCCTCTCTCAAGTTTTTCTCCACCTCGGTTTACCTTCAAACTTGTCTTTACTCCTAGAGGTCGCCGACAGTGGCAGCGATCCACACACAGTCTGTGGCCAGCCTCAGAGCCTTTTCTTTGCTATGTGCAGCCTGGCTGGAAACAAGAGGGGGCAGGGCACAGCAGAAGAAAGGCTTCAGACTGTGTTAATTGCTGCCACTGCTGCCAAAACTAGGAGTTAAGACAAGTCTGAAGATAGATTGGGATGGGGGAGGGGGGATTTGAGAGATACTGAATAGAGAATGACTCGGGAACTCAGTTTCCCCATCCCATCCGCGTGAGATTTGTCGCTGTTCCTGTCCCATTCCTGTAAGCTCTGCCTTAACCGTACAAGCCTTGAACACTTATGATTTTAAAGTGTTTAAGGCTTGTACGGATGAGGACGGAGCTTAGTCATTGGTGGAATGAGGCATTATGACATCACAATCTCAGCTCTAGAATGTTGCTACTTATGATTTTAAAGTGTTTGAGGCTTGTGCGGATGAGGACAGAGTTTAGGCATTGGTGGAATGAAGCATTATGACATCACAATCTGAGCTCTAGAATGTTGCTACTTATGATTTTAAAGTGTTTGAGGCTTGTGCAGATGAGGACGGAGCTTAGGCATTGGTGGAATGAGCCATTATGACATCACAGTCTGAGCTCTAGAATGTTGCTACTTAGGATTTTAAAGTGTCTGAGGCTTGTGCAGGCGAGGACGGAGCTTAGGCATTGGTGGAATGAGGCATTATGACATCACAATCTGAGCTCTAGAATGTTGCTACTTAGGATTATAAAGTGTTTGAGGCTTGTTCAGATGAGGATGGAGCTTGCAGGAATGGGGCAGGAAAAGAACTGGCTGGAACGGGAAAATGAGTTTCCACAGGGATGGGGAAAAATTTCTCCCCATGCCATTCTCTAATACTGAACTGTGGGAAACATAAGAACATAAAAATTGCCACTGCTAGGTCAGACCAGTGGTCCATCGTGCCCAGCAGACTGCTTTCGGAGCGGCCCTCTGGTCAAAGACCAGCGCCCTGAGACTAGCCCGATTTCATTGCCTTTTATTACCAGTATTCTGAGTCTGTGCTTCAGCTGATCCATATCTCTAAAGGATTGGCATGCATACATCACAATTTCACCTCTGCTTTGCCCAGACTAATCAAGATGTATTATTTTACTATTAATCCCTGTTATTAGTAACTAGGGGCTAAATTCTCAAAGGGCACGGATTGG
Organism: Geotrypetes seraphini; assembly: GCF_902459505.1. Lineage (NCBI taxonomy): Eukaryota > Metazoa > Chordata > Amphibia > Gymnophiona > Dermophiidae > Geotrypetes > Geotrypetes seraphini. Next base: position 40,818,251 of record NC_047090.1, on the reverse strand, counting down.
ATCTGATCCTTGTCTGGGGAGCTAATTCACGCCCCCATCCCGACACATGCGCAGACCATCTGTAGATGGTCTGTGCATGCTTAAGAGCAGCGACCTTTTTTAAACTTTCATCTGTTTTTAATTTTTCTTTGCGAACCCGTGGTTTTAACCCGCTTTAAACCTGCGGATTAAAACCACGGGCTCGTAGTGCGGGGGAAGGGCAGGAGAGTTGGGGCAAGAGCAGGGCGGCGATTCGGGGCAGGCGGGAGATTGGACCTGAGAGGCAGGGTAATCGGAAAGGACCTCAGCGACTGGTCCTCAGCAGTCGCTTATTTTTGGATCGGCCAGCCCAGTCGGTGCTGCTTTTTTATTTTAGTGAGTCGCTTCCTGCCTGCATTTGAATGCCGTTCCCCCCTCATTTGCATACGTGGATCGGAGGATGATCAGGACAGAGGTTAGTGAATCGGGTTGGAGGGAAATCGGGTCGTAAAGGGGTCGCTATGTGGTCGGAAGTTGATCGGTGGGCTTAGTGAATCTAGCCCTAAGTTTCACTGCATAAAATGGAGCCTGTGTTAGAATAGCTTGAGTTAATTATTCTTATTCTTATTCTTTATTCTTATATACCGCCATACCCAGTGAGTTCTAGGCGGTTTACATCAATTAGCAAATGATCTGCATTGAATAGCAGATTTACAACAAAATTAGAGGTAGGTTTACACATGGTATTAACACATCTTAATGATGACCTATGTTGCTAACTTCCCCCCTTAGTGTGAAGAGTTTCAGTCTCTGGTAACCAGAGCTGCTATTGTGATGTCATAATGCCTCATTCCACCAATAAGAGTCAGTCTCATCGGTGATGTCACAATGGTTTGATTATCCAGTACTCGGCTCACTTTTATTACATGTAGCATTGATTTTGATTTCTAGAGACATTTTCTTTATTTAAGAGAGGAAGTTTTCAATGTGGGTTACTGCTGACCCATTACTAGGAACTAAGTTTCATTGCATGAAATGGAATAGCTCGAGTTGGTGATAAAATGACGCATCTTAATAGTAGGAAAACAGAACAAAACTGCAGGAAAATGTACAGGGTGCAGGAATTTATTAAAATAACAAAAATCTTAACACAAATACATCACCTACATTAAATGGTATCCAAATAACTGGTTCTAATATTCATGTGGACCAGACCCGACACGGTCCGTGTTTCAAAGAACATAAGAATTGCCGCTGCTGGGTCAGACCAGTGGTCTATCGTGCCCAGCAGTGTGCTCCCGCGGGGGCCCTTAAGTCAAAGACCAGTGGCCTGAGTCTAGCCTTACTTGCTTACGTTCTGGCGCAGCAAATGTGTAAACAGAAGACCATGGGTTGTCTTGCAAATCTCTTGAAGTGAGGAATTATATAAGGAGGATTAAATATAAGCACCTACATGGCTTTTGTATAGAGATGACCTGTTACAAATAATCTCCTTAATGTTCAAGCTCCAAGCTAATGAATGGTGATGCCACTAGAGCAAATACCACAGCTGTAAATATTTACTATGCATTTAACCTGTGATGTAGTGATCACACACAAAAGCCTTGATGAACACCTACCTGTACTTTTTTTCACCTTAGTGACAGGGTATTAGAGAAAACAATTACGCAATGCTGCTTGTAAAAACATTATGAAAGTATTTTCCCCCAAACAGTAACCTAATGAGTGATTGTTAGAATGAGGCAAACAGCGGAGTTTCACTATTTGACCTCAAATTACACAGGTTGCAATGAAGTCTTCCTGGACCTCTTATGATTGTTATCGAAAACTTTTCCTTCACTTATATGTTCAGATTGGTGGATTTTATCAATTAGCAAGTTGATGTAACTCATTCCTCAGGAGTCCCTAATGTTGGTACGTAGAGTATCAGAAAAGCAGATTGGATGAAATAAATAAAAATCAAAAATAAACAGGCGTGGAAATCTCCTGTGTAAGGCGCTTGCACTATGGCGCGTCTTAATAGTAGCCGATGTTGATAACGTCCTCCCTTAGTGTGTGTGTGTAAATACAGTAGGAAGTGTTGTGAGCCAATGGTTGCATTAACACATAACCTGCAAGGAAAATAGAGGTCACGCTCCAAACGGTGCCATGTTAAGTCTGCGCCCATGTTAAACCTAGATTCTTGCGCACTTTAGTAAAATAGCTTCTTTTTTTTAAGTCAATCAATTTTTATTAAAGAAAAGAAACACAGTGTACAAAAAATAAAACAGAACAGCACAGGGCAGCAAAATAAACAATCCAATAAGAAAAACATAGATGGCATGCTTACTAAGACACGAAGGCATGACTCATATAAGTAGTGTCTAAGACACAGTGGCACCAGATGTATACATTACTGCAGAAAGTCAGGTTGCACAATCACAATAGGATATCAATGGAGCCCAGACATTTCAAAAAGTTGATTGAGAACCCCTGCACTCGGCCACTCTGGACTCGTATTTATAGGCAGAGAGAACCATAGACCACCATTGAGAGTAAAATAGCTTCTTAATAAATAGCACGGTTGATATAAATATATATGTAAGTATAATATACATAAGATCATTTTCAGCAGAGCTGTCTCCACATAGTGATAAATAGATAAACTTAACCAAATAGGGGCTGAACATCATTGATGTTCTTCAGTTTAAGCCACTTCTCCAGAATAATTTCATCCATATAACCGTTTGATGGAAATCAAGATATCCAGCCCAAATTTATGGCTTTTCAGGCCCCAAACATTAAAAAAAGTTATGAAATTAACTACAAAAATCTTTTCATATATCAACTTACATAAATCTGCTCTTGTGTGCTTACTTAATATTCCCCTCCCCAATCGCATATGCACTCTCCCCAGCAAATAACACACTAGTCATCCCCTTGAACCTCATTTACCAAAAATATCCAAACTCCTAAATAAGCATCTCCCTTAGGTATCCACTTAACTGATTCCTTCAAAGTTAGGTATCTTTCTTCAGTTGCCTATATTGTTTTCCCCACTGAACCTTGTAACTACTTGAACCCTGTCAAGTTATTCTATCAATAAATCCAGATATCTTATACTTGTATTTCTATACCACAACATGTAATTTACTTAAATCGTTGTAATGTAATTCTCTCGGTAATGTCCTGATCTCTTTTAACTGTAATCCGCTTAGAACCGCAAGGCACAGGCGGAATAGAAATCACAAATGTAATGTAATATTTTGTTTTGTTTCTGGCGTAATAGCTAGGGAAATATTAAGTCCAAACTGGCTCGCTATATTTATTATTTACTAACATTTGATGAACTGCCATTTGCAGATGTATCAGGACCATGTGCAAAATCAGGTTTTAAATAGTGGACACAGAACGATAACACATTATTACCTGTTTGATAAAACAGAATGAGATATACATACATACCTAAACCTACTATGCCCGTCTGAAATTCAGAGAGGGAAACAGATGCCTGACTCGTTTTGGAATTTACAGATTGCTGACTTTGGGGTGCTAAATGCTAAGATGCCCATAGGAATATAATGGATGTCTTACCATTTAGCGTGCGCTTAATAAAAGGACCCCTTTATCTAGAGATTTGGGATCCTGTGATTTTCATTAACTCGAGGGTGTCTGAAACAGTCTTCAGTCGGAAGGTGTTCTCTGCAAACAAAGAAACACAGCGTAATAGGATGGCCTGCTCACTGAAGTATTGGACTGGGAAGTTTGCCTGAAAATGATTAATTGTGTATGCTAACTATTTCATAGGAGAAACAGTAAGACATGTTGGAAATCTTGTTTTGATTTGTCTTACAAGAGCATGTGGGTGTTTGGCAATTTTATAAGTAACTCCTATGTACAGAGCCGGATTAAAGGATAAGCCCAGTAGGCACGGGCCTAGGGCCCGAAATGGTCAGTGGGGCCCGCCGGTACCGTGCTTTAGGGCCTCACCCTTGCTGAATTCACCATCAGCAGCAGCAACGTTGTCATCGTCCCACCCTGCCCCCCTGCTCTGGACCCCTGACCCTCCTATCTCTCCCTCCCATCGCGAGACTCTAAACAGCACCATAGCACTCTAAGCAGGCTGCTTCACGGCTTTCTCCTGCCAGTGATTCCCTCACGTCAGAGGGAATCTACACACACACACCCCTTATTGTAGAAAAGGCACACAATGTGTAATATATATCTTATTGTATTTTCTCTTTTCTAGAGTCACCAAAAGTCCCCACCCAAACTACTGGTGTGAATGCAAATGTGCAACATCCTGCAAGCACCGGGCAGCAGCTGGTCTCTGCCATTCCTTCTCCAAGTGCCAGCAAACCATGGCGCAGCAAATCCATGAATGTCAAGCACAGTGCCACCTCTACCATGCTATCTGTGAAGCAGCCAAGTCCAGCCACCTCCCCAACACCGTCTTCAGATCGACACAAGCTGCCTGTATCAGAAGGAGCCAAAAACTCTTCATCGGGTCAAAAATCAATGCTAGAAAAGTTCAGGTTTGTCAATACAAGGACTGCTCTAAGACCTCCTTTGTCACCAAGTTCAGGACCCAGCGACTGTGGGAAAGAGGATGACATTTTGTTAGAAAGTGGAGAATTTGATAGCTCTTATGGTGGATTACACAATGGTGGATCCACCACCAGCAGTCCTAAAGTGTCGCCTAAGCTGACTCCCCCAAAAGCTGGAAACAAAAATATCAGCAATAAAAAATCTTTGCCTCAGCCAAAAGAGAAAGAGGAAAAGAACAGGGATAAAAATAAAGTTTGTACTGAGAAAGCAACAAAAGAAGAGAAGGAACAGGTGCCTGTAGCCGAACCAGTAAAAAAGCCCTCCAAAATTGCAAGCTTGATCCCCAAGGGAAGTAAAGGCACGGTCAAGAAAGAAAGTTTGATTCCTCCTTCTAGTGGAATACCTAAACCTGGGACAAAGGTGCCTACAGCAAAGCAGGCCGCATCTTCAGGGTCAAATGGAGCTAAGGAGTTGGACAAATGTAGGACTACAAAAGGAAACCAGACTCAGCCAACACCAAAACCCCAAGCAAATGAAAAGCCCTCCACCCCCTGCAGTCCAGCTCCTCCAGAGGGAAAGGGATCCGGCCCAGCTGGTACTCCTACTTCCTCCCTTCCTCTTTCTGTTTCCATGGCTACAAGTGCTGGGCAAAGCACAGGAAGCTGCATTGTCCAGCTGCCTCAACAACAGCAGTACAATCACCCAAACACGGCCACCGTGGCACCTTTCATTTACAGGTAATATGGCAGGCTGTCTCCTAGTTTGTGGAAATTCCAACTTGGATTGTCATTACATGGAAACATTCCAGAATCAACAGCAATTAATACTTTACAGTTCTCTTTTTTCCTAAGTTATCCCCCCTTTTACGAATCCGTGTTAGACTTTTTTATCGCTGGCCGCAGCGGTATTAGCTCCGACGCTCATAGGAATTCTATGAGCGTCGGAGCTAATACCGCTGCGGCCAGTGATAAAAAAAACTCCTAAAGCGGCTTTGTAAAAGGGGGCCTTAATTTTTAAACTTTTAAAATTAAATTTCAGTCCGGCTTTGACTAAGGTGACCATACGTCTCGTTTTGAACGGGACTGTCCCGTTTTTAGATCCCTTGTCCCGTTGTCCCCACAGACAGCTTTGAGAAGCCGAAATGTCCTGTTTTCAGGGACAGTGTCCCGAAGCTGTGCGCGGGGACAATGGGACAGGCAATCGCTTCCTGTCCCTCCCTGCCGTGCAAAAAAAAAAGCCTCCCTTGGTCCGCCAGTGTGGTGCTTTAGGCAGCAGCGTCGTGTTCATCATCATCGCCCCCCCCCCTCCTGGCGCACCCCTCCCTGGCGCACCAGAACCCCCGTTGACCCTCCCATCCAACCCTCCCACCGCAAGACGACCACAAACCTCCCGGCTACAGCAGCGTCTGCAGCACTCTAAACATGCTGCTTTGCGGCCTTCTACCGCCCTGATTTCTTCTGCTGCATCCCTGATGACATCAGAGACGCGGCAGAGGGAATCGCGGGCAGTAGAAGGCCGCCATGCAGCGTGTTTAGAATACTGCGGACACTGCTGGAGCCGGGAGGTTTGTTGGACGTCTCGCGGTGGGAGGGTCAGATGGGAGGGTCAGTGGGGTTGGCTGCACAGTGGCGGGGGGGGCGAGAGATGGAAAGATTCTGCTCAAGGGTTCTACTTCACAGGGGGATGGGAGGGAGGAAGGGATAGAAAAATGCCAGGTTCTACTGTACGGGGGGATGGGAGAGGTAGAAATGGAAAGATGCTGCTCAAGGGTTCTACTGCACAGGAGGATGGGAGGGAGGGAGACAGGCAGGCTGGCTTCGGGGGTGGGGGTGGGACAAAGTCTTGAAGGCAGTGAGGGGGACATAGGAAGGAGGTACTGGGGCACTAAGGACATAGGAAGGGGCACTAAGGACATAGGAAGGAAGCACTGAGGGCACTAAGGACATAGGAGGCACCACACACTTCCTATATGTTTATGTATGTTTTTTTGGATCTTAGTGAATGCTGTGGGTAATGCCACGTCATAAACTGAGATATATACCAAGACACTCCATTTAGAATTGCATGAAAAATCAGCACTGGTATCTTAAATATTATCCTTCTCTCAATTGAGTGACATTTCTGTAGCCAGTGAATGAGGTTCTAGAAGCAGTGTTTGTCTAAGACAGTGTCTCGAAAACTTTGTCAAGCTGTGTCACACTAAATGTAGTGGCTACAGCTCGAGACATGCAGAAGTGTGCGGACATCGAAGTGATAATGTCATGCCCGTGCATGACATCATCACATTGCACAAAGGCCCTACAGACGGGCCCTGAGCCGCTGGGAAGGGGGGGGGGGGATGCCAGAAGGGAAGATGTGTGGAGAGGCGCTAGCACCGGCAGATTGCCTACAGGATGTGGCTCTCGCCACGACAGGCATGTCCATTAGGCAGTCAGCCAGCGCCTCTCCTCCTCCCCGGTGTCTCGTGGCACACCTGAAATCTTGAGAGGCACACTAGTGTGCCATAGCACACAGTTTGCGATATATTGGTCTAAGAGAAAGATTTCAAATATGTTTTGACTCCTCTTGGACTAAAAATAATCCAGCAATGATGATGCATAGGAGCTTTTTAATAGTTCTGATTTATTGTTACATTAGCCCAATAAATGGACATCACAGCCTGCAGAAGAATTCTTGCTAGCTGAAGTGAGGCTTTTAGATAATTTCTTGGTAAACCTTGCAATATGCTCAAGATGAGGATGGGGAGGTGGTTTTGAGTGCCTTTCTTTTGCCTACCTACCCTTAGGCAGAATTACCTCTAATGTCCATCTGTGATCACTTTGCTTCTCAGAGCTGTCAGAGAAAATGAAATGTATTCATTTGGTGTGTTAGAAATGGCAAATAGCGGCTAAAGTGAATCCATTTTGCTGCTGAGCAATCTAATGCAATTACGGAGAGGTAACATTGCCTCGAGGGCTTTACTTTTGCAGGAGAGATCCTTAAGCACAATTTAATCTGAAAGGTAGCATTAATGGATAGTGAGACTCATGCTTGATTCAGATAAAAGTTATTTACCAGAAACTTTTAAATTCCTTTGTTATGGGTATAGCGAAAGCTAATCTATTAAATTTTGTTTTAATTATATGATAATATAACAGAGAGTTGTGTTTTCAAAGCACTTAGGCTTACAAAGTTCCATAGTAATCTGTCTCCTGAGAATCTCTTCCACACAGTAATTATTTGATGTGATGATACTGTGGTCCTCCTCCCATACCTGGATCACTGCAACTCCTTATACATTGGTATTGCAGAATACGATTACAAAAGGTTGCAATTGGTTTTCCAAAAGGGCAAATATGAAAGCGTCTCTCCACTCCTAAAGGAGTTATGCTGGCTCCCCATAAATTTGAAGAACACAATACAAGATACCCTGCATGGTCCACAAAGCCATCTATGGAGATAACTCTGCAGGACTTAGCTCAGACATTGTAGTTACACACTCCTTCCACAATGTACCAACTGTACAAACTAACCTTCCCCCTTCACACGTACTTAGGAAGAAGCTGCATGAATTGACTTTCGCGTACCAGGGACCCAAGATATGGAACGGTCTCCCTCTCCACCTATGACAACCATGCCGATATTGCATCTTCAGGAAGAAGCTTAAGACCCACCTTTTCTCCTTGGATCTATAATGAAAACTGAGGAGCCTACCTCCTATCCTTCATTCAGTGTTCATGTCCTCAGTTCTTTATCTGGTATATAGAAGAGCGCGCCCCTGGATGCATATGCAGATTTTAATGTGTATCAATTTGGTGGCATAATAAGGGAGTGGAGGGGTGGGCCGCCCCTGGTGCAATCTGGTGGGGGTGCCGGCACTTCTTCACCCCCTCTTCTCTTGCTCACACCCTCCCTCCCCTCTTCATTTTTGGAATCTTCACCAGCGCAAGTAACTTTTCCAGCCTGCTGCTCGCGCCAACCTGGCACGGGGCCAGGAAGTGACATCAAAGGGAAAGCCAATGCCGGTGCGAGCAGCAGGCCAGAGAAGCTGTTTGGTCTGGTGAAGATTTAAAGAGGTATGAGGGGAAGGGAAGGCACAAGTGTGGCATGGGGGGCGGGGAAGAATCAGGAGGCACCACCTCCCCAGGCACTTTCTTCCCTCGCTACGCCTCTGTGCCAATTAGCATCAATAATTTGTTGTTGGTGCCCTATTATTGACATTGTCTCATGAGCCAGTTAATTTGTAAGTACTTTTCAGGAGAGCGCCCAAATTTTGGTGCATGAATCTAACTGCCCTATATAGAGCCCAGGTTCTGTTATAGAATACTAGCACCCACTTTTGTCACATCAGTAGCAGGTGCAAATAGGCATGCCTAAATGTGATACTTAGCTTTCAAGTCCTTGGTACCACACAATATCACATTCCACTCCTTTCACAATACTTTGATATTCCCCTCGCTTCCCCATCCAAGCTCTTACCAGGCGGCCATTGGTAGCCTAAGAGGAGATGAAATGATACTCAATCATTTCTGCTTCAATTGATTCTGGGTTTGAAATGTCATTTGTGACCCCTAGTGGTAGTCTTGCAGTAGTGCCACTAGGGATTAAGCTGCCAAATAAGGGATGGAAAATTGCTACATTATGTGATTTGTGCCTGGAGATGCAGAAATGGTATCAGTGTTTTCTGAATAAGAAAAAACACATTCTTTCTTTAGAGGAGGGGGGGCAGTATTCGTGGTTCAATTTCTTTCTAAAAATGAGATTAAATATAAGGGGGTGATAGTCAAAGTGATTTAAACAATCAGAAATGGCTTCTGGCCATTTAAAACACTTGTTAAATGGCATCTACAGCATAAGAACATAAGAACTGCTGCTGCTGGGTCAGTCCAGTGGTCCATCGTGCCCAGCAGTCCACTCACGCGGTAGCCCCCAGGTCAAAGACCAGTGCTCTAAAATGAGTCCAGCCTCACCTGTGTACATCCCAGTTTAGCAGGAACTGTTAGAGCCTAAGCTGGAACCGGCTATTTTGTGGGTGTTCTTGGGCTGAAGTCAGCACTTAGCTTAAGTGAATAGGATAGCCGCATAAACCGGACTGCATGAATTAGTCCCATCTTTGTGGTTTACCGCATCCACTTAAATGCTGAATATCACATTTACTCCCTATTTTACGAAGCTACGGTAGAGGTTTCTGAATGCTAAACTAAACTAAACTAAAACTTAGTTTTATAGACCGAGTCATCAACCAAGAGGAGCTTGACTCGGTTTACAATAATGTAAAACATAATATATAAATTTGACAAGAAAAAGTAAACTGAAATAGTTAATTTCCAAAATATTTGGCAATCAAAAAAGTTTTCAGAACTTTCCGGAATAAAGCAAAAGAACCTAAACTTCTTAATGGAAGCAGTAAAGCATTCCAGAATTCGGTTAATTTAAAAGCAAAAGAATAACTAAATCTCTTAAAGGTTCTGTTTTTACCACTGAGAGACTTTTAATTTTTGAGAACTTCTGGCAAGATGAGATCTAAGAACATTCCAGTCTAAAGGAATCAAAGTGGCAAAAATGCCAAATAGGATCTTAAATGCAATACAAATGCACTTAAATTGAATTCTGAGTATTAGAGCAGCATCAGAGCACTTAGCGCTCCAGGACGTGTTAGAAAGCTTTGCTGCAGTTTTGTAAAAAGGGGGGTTAATTAGCTATATTTTTTCCACCTGCGTATACTTGGAAATAAAATGCTGAAGTTGAGATTTTCCAATGGCTGATTTTCTACCTTAGGATTTAGGGCCTGATTTACAAAGCTGTGCTAGCGGCTGCTGCGCAGTAACAGCCCCGAAGCCCATAGAGATTTAAAGGGCTTCGGGGCTGTTTCCGCACAGCAGCCGCTAGCGTGGCTTTGTAAAACAGGCTGTTAATTTTTTAATTTTTATTTTAAATAAGCCTGTATATTACTACACTCCCTAGTAATATCGCAACTCGATTACTGCAATTCCCTGTATCTAAGGAATCACCCCAAAAGAAATAAGAAGATTACAAATTATTCAAAACACGGCGGTGAAACTAATCCATAATGCAAAAAAATTCCACCATGTTACCCCTCTCCTTATAAAATCACACTGGCTCCTGATTATACAGCAAATTACATATAAAATTTTACTACTTATCTACAAAACCAAACTAACACACACACAAGGATTTATAGACAGATTTCTTATCCCACACTGTCCAACTAGAACACTTCGATCAGGTAACCAGCATCTTTATTCCTTCCCCGCAACATCTATTCTATGATACCACCAGAAAGAAGATTTCTTCCGTCACAGATGTAGTTTTTAAGTGGAAGTAGGTTCCAGGTAGCTCATGAAGAAGCTTGAGCACAGGATTCCTGAAAATGTCTTTTCTTTTTTTTAACATACATGTTATTTTGGTTTCTTAGGCTGGAGAGATTCTAATAATTTACATTTCCTATATATTTTTAAAATATTTTTCTAAGTGAAGATTATAGTTTTTCACAATTTATAAATCAAAAAACAAAATTTAAAAAGTTCCCAGGAAAGTTATGTGCATCCATCACAAACTTTTTTTGAAGCTGCATTTAAGTCCTAACCTAACCCAGTGGTATAGTATAGAGGGGGGAGCGGTCTTCCCCGGGCGCCTCCGTATACAACTTATAGCTGCATAGAAAAAAAACATCCTAGGTCGATAAAAACTCCATATGTTTAAAAATCCTTAAATATCTTATAATTTATAATCCAAAAAGCAACACTTATCTTGCTTTTGGATTATAAATTATAAGATATTTAAGGATTTTTGAACATATGGAGTTTTTATCGATCTAGGATGTTTTTTCCTATGCAGCTATAAGTTGTATACGGCTGGCATAGAGGTCCTCCAGGTGAAATTTTCCCTGGAAGAAACTGAGGTCTTTTCTCCATTTGCTTAAAGATATTTTTCTTTTTGCTGAACTTATCTCTCTCTATTCCTCTAAGGCAGTGGGATTTTTGGAATATGTTTATGTGGTGATTTATAGAAACATTGTAACATGATGGCAGATAAAAGCCAAATGGCCCATCCAGTCTGCCCATCCGCAGTAACCATTATCTCTTTCTCTCTCTGAGAGATCCCACGTGCCTATCCCAGGCTCTTTTGAATTCAGACACAGCCTCTGTGACCACCACCTCTTCTGGGAGACTACTTAAGTGATTAGTGCCTTGGTTTGGAGGAGAGTATGGCTAGTGGTTAGATTTACAGCCTCAGCATCCTGAGGTTGTGGGTTCAAACCCTTCACTGCTCCTTGTGACCTTGACAAGTCATTTAATCCTCCACTGCCCCAGGTACATTAGATAGATTGAGAACCCACTGGGATAGATAGGGAAAATACTTGAAGTACCTGTATGTAAAACGCTTTGAGTGTTTGTAAAACGGCAAAATGGTGGTATGCAAGTCCCAAAACTTGTGGTTAGCGTCTGAGCCAAAATGAGCTAACTTTTGGATGTTCCAGGGCGGAGTTTGCACTTATGTGGTTAAGTGTTGATATTCAACCGTTAACTGCATAAGATTGAACTGGGCTGTGTAAACCCAGTCCTGTCTTTAAGTGATTCAACTCATGCGATTAAGGGATGAATATTGCACTTAACCGCATAAGTTTTAGTGGCAGGCATGCAACAGGATATCCAGTGCCGCTGCCTGGACAAGGACCAGCGATGAAAATTTGAGCATATAGTTGGTAGCAGCCATAAAAATGCTGATCCAACCATAGGCTAAATATCTACCCCAATATACACGTGCACAAGCAGTAAAACTATCATCTTTTGGTATAAAATAGTGAGAAATGGACTGCTTGAAACGGGAAATCATATATAGTAATTTGCAAGCAGTGATGAAAATTACTGCAAGATATGAATGCCAAGTTTTCTTTGACTAGAGAGTCTTATCTGATGCTAATATTAGCTGCTGCTGTGCACATGAAAGAGGGAATAATTGCTCTTCTTGTTTGATTGCAGAATGCATTCAGAAAATGACAGTACCTCTTTACCGCCTGCTGACTCCTGCGGCAGCCCTACGAAAACAGATTCAGCATACAGTAAGACTGCCAAACAGTGCCTAGAGGAAATATCTGGTGAGTGATCTAGCTTTGAACGAGGCAAACGTCTATGTACTCGATTGTAAAGAACTCATATCTTGAAATCCATTCTTTGGTGTGGAGGTGAAGGGCTTTTGCTCTTATATGGCAGCTTAATCCCAAGTGGTAGCACCACAAGACCTTCTCTAGGGGTTGTGAGAGCCATTTTGAATCTGGGACTTCAAAGGAGCAGGAGGGACTAAGGATCATTTTTCCTCCCCTCCAGACACAGGGACCACCAGAAGGGATATTGATGACTAAAGTGTGTGGGGAGATCAGAAGGGATGTTTTTGGGGGGAGAGGGTTGGAAGCGGAGGTTTATTGTTCTGGCTGGGTACAGTGGTGTAGCTAGGGTGAGATGCACCCAGGCCGGTGACACCACTCCCACACCCTCTTCTCTGCCCCCCCCCCTCCACACACTCCTTCCCCACCCTCTTCTCTGCCCCCCCCTCCACATGGTCCTTCCCCACCCTCTTCTCTGCCCTCCACCTTCAAACACTCCATCCCCGCCTCCTTTTGCCGCACACGTGCTGCTTCCCTAACCCTGTACTTCTGTAATGTTCCTGGCGTGAGCAGCAACCCCCAAGCTGCTGTCATGCCAGTGTCAGCTCTTCCTCTGATGTCACTTCCTAGACATGGGTCCAGGAAGAGCCTATGCTAGCGTGACAGCAGCTTGGGGGTTGCTCTTCATGCCAGGGGGGTGGGAGAGTGTGGCGCAGTGGTTAAAGCTACAGCCTCGGCACCCTGAAGTGGGTTCAAACCCACGCTGCTCCTTGTAACCCTGGGCAAGTCACTTAATTCCCCATTGCCCCAGGTACATTAGATAGATTGTGAGCCCACCAGGACAGGCAAGAAAAATGCTTGAGTACCTGAATAAATTCATGTAAACCATTCTGGGCTCCCTTGGGAGAACAGTATAGAAAATTGAATAAATAAATACATGAGGAATGTTACAGAAGTACGGGAAGGGAAGCCAAACACACGCACGGCAGTGGATGGACAGGGAAAGGGGGGGAGTCGAGAGGAGGACGAGTGACTGTGCCCGGGGTGGACCACCCCCCCCCTTACTATGCCACTGGGTGAGTATCAGGAGGAAGAGTCATCCTCAACTTTTGTACCTGCCCTTCAAGCAAACAGTCTTAAGGTAAATGAAAATTCTTTTTGATCTTCCCTTTTGATATTCCCTTGTAAAATGGGGAATATATTTCTGTATTTTAGGCCCACCAACCACTCCCTCTCCATGCACTAACCACACCCCCTTGTTATGTATACATGATGTGGATCACTATATGCAAATAACAGCATTCTAAAATTCTTCTTTGTATGTGTGGACCATATATATGTTGGAAGGTTCCTATTTACATGAGGCAATGCTTCTAAACTATGAACCTTGGTTTCATATAGCCCAAACAAGCTACAGTTTACTTTTTTATTTTAAAACTTATATTCCACGTGCACAGCCCCTAGGATAGGAAGGATTCTCAGCTTTACTGTATTTGGTAGCGACACCTAATGGCCAGGACAGTTGAACTCTTGAGAGAGCAACAGTTTGTGGCACCAGACCTGGAACTGTCATATCAATGTCCAGGTGGGATGAAGGGATTTAAAAATAGGGGGGAATTCTCTGGGTGGTTGCAAAGAAAGGCTTGGGGGACCTTTTATTAAAGGGCATAATAGTTAATGCACGTTAATTGGGTTCTATACAAACACATTAGAGCATTTTGCACTATTTTCCCTGTTTACACAAACTAAACCATGTGCTATTGAATTTTTCTATCTCGGAGCATGGTATGGGCAATGATTGGGTGTGGAAGCATTAACTGGCTATCGTGTTATAATTACCATTCGTTATCTGCCTGATTCAGGGTTAATTCAAACCCAATAAATGTTCCTGTAAATTTAAAACAAATTACTCAATGTGTAATTAAACTCTGGAATTTCTTACTGGAGAATGTGGTGAAAGCAGTTAGCTTAGCAGGGTTTAAAAAAAGGGTTGGATACGTTCCTGAAAGAAAAGTCCATAAACCATTATTAAGACAGACTTGGGAAAATCCACTTCTTATTTCTAGGATAAGCAGCATAAAATATGTTTTACTCCTTGGGATCTTGCCACTTATTTGTGACCTGGGTTGACCACTGTTGAAAACAGGATACTGGGCTTGATGAACCTTTGGTCTGTCCCAGTACATCAATTCTTATGTTCTTATGAGAGCCAAATATAGGACAGTCAAGCCATTGTGACATCACTGATGAGGTTGGCTCTTAGGCAATGGTGAAATCAGGCATTATGACATCACAATCTCTGTTCTGGAATGTTGCTACTCTTTGCGTTTCTGCGTGGAACTTGGGACCTGGATTGGCCACTGTTGGAAACAGGATACTGGGCTTGATGGACCTTCGGTCTGTCCCAGTATAGCAACTCTTATGTTCTTAATATTTTGGAAGGAAGTAACGCACAATATTGGGAACATTAGCACAGGACCAAAATAAAAACACACAAGAAAGCCCTCAAAAAGTGCTGTGTAAAGTTTGCAGTTATTGCATGTTAAAATCCCACAAGGTGGGACAAGGGGGGTGATCTGCCCCAGGCGCCATGTTGGTGGAGCCCTGGTACCCCTCCTCCTCCCCCGCCTCTTCCCATTCCTCCCCTCCACACTCGTGCCCCCCTTCCTCTAGCTCAAGTTGTTGTTCACAGCAGTCAGCAATGTGCTCTTTGCGACCCCATCGGCTCTCCCACTGACATCACTTTCAGGTGCCGCGCATATGACGTGACGTCAGAGGGAGAGCCAACAGGGTCGCAAGGAGCACGTTGTTGGCTGCCACAGGCAACAACTTCAACTAGGGGTACAAGGGAAAGGAGGGGCATGTATGGCAGGTGGGGGGGGGGGGGGCGGAGACGAGGGCGGGGCGCCTCTCACCCTTGCTTTGCCACTGATTAACTGCAAAGTTTATCACACTTTAGTAAAAGGACCTCATAGGATAATGCTTCCTTGACCCAGTTCCAACTGTGACAGATACAGCATAAAGGGTTAAAAATGTGTGTGGGTCCAAAAATATACAAAAGAGAGGAGCCGAGCATCTTTGACTCTGTCAGTTCACAAGCGTATTTGCTACCATGGCAGCCAGTGGCTTCTGCGGCAGTGTGTGAGAGGAGCCGTAGATCTGAGCATGCAGCTTGAATGTTAAAAGGAGACCGACTTGTGCAAGGCTTTGCTTCAGCGCTTCATGTCAGCTTTTATCGAACTGTTGACGGTGAGCTGGTGCTGGCGACACTGTGCTAGCTGATTTAACGACCTGTAAGAAACCTGTGAGCTTGCGTCCTCGGGATCTGCAGAGTGGAAACATGTCAGGGAGGGGAGTGTTAGAAAGCATTAACCCGGAAAGTTTGAGGGGCCTATGACTATTATGAAGAAGTTCGTGTTTTAAGATTTCTTCTGTGTTGGAGCAGAGCTTTTTCTCACCTCCCTTCAGTCTGCATGAAATCTAGAGAAGATTGAGCGTCCTGTGGAAATGTGCCTCAGACCAGGTACTGATGTACATGTAGGAAATGAAATGCCACTTGACATCTGATTGCTAGTACATGCACCATTTGGAACTGTGCAGTGGAAGATGGTGTTTTTCCCTTTCTTTTGGAATGCAGGCAAGGGAGTCGTGTGCTGTCTCATCAGGTTGTAGGAAGAGCCCTGCTCGTTAAAAATTGGAGCCCAGAAAATCAAGATACTGCGATAAAATGAGGTGACTGTAAAGATGCAGCGACCTAACGAGTTCTCGGTTCTTAAATACGGTAAGGTCAGAAAGGCCAGTGCATGCCTTCGCAAGCAAAACTCGTTGACAAACCTTTCACTCTTAAGGAAGGCTAGGTGGCTACAAGATCCCAACAAGCCCAGTTGGAGTTGCCTTGGACAAGAAGATGACGGCGGAATGGTTTCGCTGTCTGGGGCTCTCTCGCTTTCAATGGGTTCCCTATCCGGCACCGGTAAGGCAGTGGCCAGGGCTGGCGAAGCCCTTCTACTTCCTAGGAGGTTTGCATTAAGCCCGAGGACAGGAGGGCAGACCGCTCTTGCAAAATCTCCAAGTCGGAGTTCTAATGAAGAAAGCAGCAGGTCGGACGGTGAAGGCAGCCCTGCTAAATCAAGGGGCGCCACTAGGAGATGGCTGGAGGAGGAAGAAGAGAGTTGCCCACGGGAGGGGGTGGCGCAGTTGGATGAGGATGTCATAATAACCATGCTAGGTGACTTAGAGCAAGCACTTTACAGCGACACATCCGGTAAGCTAAACTGGCTCCACCAGGAGAGGTTTGCAAAGAGAGCCTTTCTGTACAAACATCATGGTGGCACATTCCCAGTGTATGGGAGTGTGTGGCACCGTGGTTAAAGCTACAGCCTTGGCATTCTGAGGTTGTGGGTTCAAGCCCACACTGCTCCTTGTGACCCTGGGCAAGTCACTTAATTCCCCCTATTGCCCCAGGTACATTAGATAGATTGTGAGCCCGCTGGGACAGACAGGGAAAAATGTTTGAGTACCTGAATAAATTCATGTAAACTGTTCTGAGCTCCCCTGGGAGAATGGTATAGAAAACTGAATAAATAGTGTGAAAAGTTTCAGCCTCTGATAATCAGAGCTGGTATTGTGACATCATAATACCACATTCCACCAATTCCTGAGAGCCAACCTGATTAGTGATGTCACAATAGCTTGATTGCCCTTTACTTGGTTCACTTTTGCTACATTTTGATTTCTAGTCTGGCGCAGTGGTTAAAGCTACAGCCTCAGCACCCTGAGGTTGTGGGTAGAGAATGACACAATGGCTGTTACCCGCCGAAATGGTGAGGGTGGAAAGTGCTCACTTCGGGTACGGGAACAAGGCCATCCACTGCACCATGGAGCGGTGAATGTCCTTGTCCCCCCAGTTAAGGGAGGGAACGCGCGGCGCCCTCCCTCCCTTCTTACTAGCCAAATCTATCTTCTGTATCTCCCTCCCTCCCCCTTACCTTGCGGTGCATTTTGTTTAGAGAGCAACTTGCTCAAGCTGCCGGAGTCTGCCTGCAGTCGAGTGCATCTGTGGGTGGAAGCTTCTCCTCTGACACTCTCTATACAAAAACGCACCGCGAAGGTAAGGGGGAGGGAGGGAGATGCTTGGACCGTGCGAGAGGTGCTAAAGGGCGGTGAGGTGGCGAGAGGGAAGGGTGGTGGTGGAAAGGAAAGGAACAGACGCTGAAGGGAAATGGGGAACAGAGAGTGGGGGAGAAGACACTGAAGGGAAATGGGGAGAAGACACTGAAGGGAAATGGGGAAGACAAAGTGGGGAGAAGACGCTGAAGGGAAATGGGGAGGACAGAGTGGGGAGAAGACGCTAAAGGGAAATGGGGAACAGAGAGTGGAGAGAAGACGCTGGAAGGGAAGAAGACAGAGATGCCAGATATGGGGGACACGGAGGGAAGAAGATGGGTGCCAGACCAATTGGGGAGGGAGGGTGAAGGGAGAGGCACAGTAACAAAGCAAATGGAAGACGCAGAGAGAAAACAGACAGTGAATGGAAGGAATTGAATGAGAAGATGAGGAAAGCAGAAACCAGACAACAAAGGTAGAAAAAAAAAATTCTATTTATTTATTTATTACTTTAGGACAGGGGTAGGCAATTCCGGTCCTCGAGAGCTGGAGCCAGGTCAGGTTTTCAGGATATCTACAATAAATATGCATGAGATAGATTTGCTTCTGAAGGAGGCAATGCATGCAAATCCATCTCATACATATTCATTGTGGATATTCTGAAAACCTGACCTCCGGCTCTCGAGGACTGGAATTGCCTACCCCTGCTTTAGGATAAAGTAGTATATTAGTTGTGTTGATAAAAATTTATAAACAAAGCCCTGCCAGCTGAACATCTCTTTCTCTAGTTCAGCAGCCAGAACTTTGATTTATAAGGAAGGAATAAACTAAATATTGCAGTACTGAGGCTTGTATGAATGCTGTGGGGATAGTAGTCACGGGGACAGGGCAGGTACAGTGGTCACGGGGACAGTGGTTGTGGGGACGGGGTGATGATGGGGACAAATTTTTTCCCCGTGTCATTCTCTAGTTGTGGGTTCAAACCCACACTGCTCCTTGTGACCCTGAGCAAGTCACTTAAATCCCCACATTGCCACAGGTACATTAGCTAGATTGTGAGCTCACCGGAACAGACAGGAAAAAATGCTTGAGTACCTGAATAAACTCATGCAAACAGTTCTGAGCTCCCTGGGAAGAACAGTATAGAAAATTGAATAAATAATTATACTAGAGAAGGTTCTCTGACTGTTTTTTGCTCATTCCATTTCTGTGAGCTTTGCAGCTTTCAGCATGGCAGGATGTGGTCTGAGCTGCAGTTTGGAAATTTTCCCTAGTGCAGAAAAGTCAGCAGAGTGCATGAATTAATACAGTTTTCAAACCTGTTTAAATATAAGAGAGGTGGCATTGATGAACTTTTGAGAGCTAACCTCAAAGCTAAGTAGCTAATTAATAAGACTGAATAAGAAAAAGATATTAAGTAATGAAATGAAATAAATTGAAATGCAATGCAATGAAGAAATAGCTATGGAGTTATCAAATTACAAATACGATTATGAAATTAAATGAATTTTAGAGTTTTGATTGATAAAACAATAAAGTGGACTGATGAAGACAAGAGGTAGCTGAGCACTATTCATGGTCCAGTTAATATCCGAAGGTCCATATAAATGAAAAAAATAGAAAAAATCAAAAGAATTAATATATAAACTTATATAATGAAGTTTATGTTAGTATTATACCAATAATCTCTTTACAGTGTATATGATGCCGCACTATGTAAGCAAAAATTAAAAAGCCTCCCTCACCCCAAGGAATCTACAAAGATTAGGGGAAGATTAGGGGACTCCGAAACGGAGTCCGTTGGACGAAGACTTTGTTTGCTGCTTGCTGATTCATACCTCTACTACACACGGAGAAGCTAAGTTCTTCCAGACTGTGTTTTTTTGAGCTTGGCTAGATTTGGACACTTACTTTCCTGCTTGGCCCCCAGCTTAGGGGGAAGAGATGAATTCCTTCTTTTCTTTGATAGTGTGTGTTTTTTCTATTTAAGTTTTTCTCACATTGCACTTTATAGGCACTTGTAATATTATCCGGAGCAAGCCCGGGGATGTTTCGCAGTTAACACCTTTTTGGGTGTAAACCCGCGACAGCTTTTCCCTGGAGATTCCAGAGGTTGCTGTGTGACTGAGGCTTGTCCGTTTAAACACTCTAATATCTTAAATTATAGATTTCTTTTGGATTTTCTCCAGTTCAAGTTGGACTTCATCTCTTTCCCCTAATCTTTGTAGATTCCTTGGGGTGAGGGAGGCTTTTTAATTTTTACCTTATTTTTGTACCTCCTCGATTTAGGGTTCCACTTTTGTTCTGCACTATGTAAGCAGGCACCATATAGCTTTACAAGATTAGAGATTTGAAAAGAGTACAGAGAAAAGTTAGTGATTTAGAGAGAAGTAAATATAAGAGAGAGCATAGAAGCACTATCAGTCCAGCCAAAGTTTTATTATCTTCTCAAAATGGTAGGTACCTCAGTGGGAATGTTACTGCAGCAGTTTATTGTAACTAAAATTATTTCCCACTGACTTTGGTTAACACCTATGATCGCAGTCTGGATATGCTAACAGAAATGTTTCTTAATAAATCTAGAGGTGCCTTTGGAGCCCTCTGGTCTGCAGCTGCCTCATCTCTTTTTGCCTCATCTCTTTTTTTCTCTTTCTCGCAAACTTTCTGGCCGGCGGTACACTAAACTGAGTTCCCCGGCTAGAAGGCCCCTGGAAGTGCACGGTCGCTGACACAATGACGTTTGCGCATGCGCGAAGGTCCATCTGGCCGCGACCCGCTTCGGTGGAGGGATCCGGGAGGAGGGGAGGTGCAGGGGATAGGAGGAGAGACGACAGCGAGAAGAAGAGTCATCTGCGCTGGCTGACTGCCTTCAGGACGTGTCTCTTGCTGCGACAGGCACGTCCTGTAGGCAGTCAGCCAGCGCTGATGACTCTCCTCCTTGCCAGTGTGTCACGGCATACCTGAAATCTCAGGAGGCACACTGGTGTTTGACTGCTAAGAATTTTATTACAGAGGAAGTCCAGCAACATAGTGGAAAAACCCAATGCAGTTTATTATTTGAAGGAAAAGACTCTGAACTAGATGCACTAAAGTTTCCAACTGTCTAATGATCGTCACTAAACCCGCTTGACTGGTTTAGCGACTGTTTGAATTTGCCGAACGGATGCACAAAATGGCTCACACTGTGGTTTTCTGAGAGTTTGCTCATTCTCCGACTTTGCCATGTAAATTACCGTAGGTCATTAATATTAAAACACCTTGCAAACTAGCCAACCGATCGATGCTCTAACATCAATTTGCCACGCACAAAAAATAGCGATCCTTCTAGCGACCCAAAAAACCTGACAGTTCAGCCTTGAAATCAATATAATATTAATAAACTGTATAACCTTTATAACGTGAATTAAATGTTTACAATAGGGGAGGGAAGTATACGTGCATTATATGCATGCTGTGAGCACATGTGTTGAAGGTGCGTCTTATGTGTGCCTGTAACATCGTAAAGTATACGAGAGGGCGACGAAAAGATGGAGGGTGAACGAGAGAAGGTGAAGATTTTTGTTTCTCGTGATTAAACTATGTACGAGCTGAGCCAGAACCTTTTTTTGTACAGCACCACCCTCATTTATTTCCTGCATGTGCGCAGTCTGCTGTTACTTTTCCGTATGCATATGAAGCACTACAGTTAGCCACGCCTATGACTGACATAGTGATGCTTGGTGCATGCATGCATTGTGGCTATATCAACTGGACTATTCTGCGCATGCAAACTTGTTGGAAAATCGATCGCTGTTTCACAATCGGCCAAATAATTGGCCCACAGCGACCTGCACGGTTTTAGGAACCGTGCTTTGTGCATCTAGCCCTCTGTTTCTGGCAGTTTTTTCATGCTGCCTAAAACTGTGCCATCAAACCTCTAGATGGAGAGGAGGGGCAGCCTACATAAGAGCTTTGTCTGCTTTTTTAGCATATGAAAAACAATGAAAAAGAAAAGGCAAACCTAACGAAAGCATACAGCCAGATTGCATTCTTCCTCTCTGTCTGTCTAACTTTTTTTCAATCAGTTGCCTGGTTTTCTCACAGGGGAAGACCCTGAGACGAGAAGAATGAGAACGGTGAAGAACATAGCAGATTTGAGACAGAACTTGGAGGAAACCATGTCTAGCCTTAGAGGGACTCAGATAAGTCACAGGTACTTTTGGAAGATGCAATGACTTTTCTTCATAAAGATCAAATGTACGTATTATAGATGTGACCTGCATACCAGACCAGTGCCTTTACTGATAGGCAGAGGACCGTAGGTGCCTGTGGGCTGCCAACCTGCTTGTATGAGCCATTATTTTTATATCAGTGTCTCGCAAACTCTCCGGAGCCATGGCGCACTAACCTCGAGGCCGCAGCTGGAGGGCATCCGGAAATGTGCGGACATCGGCGTGATGATGTCATGCATTTATGATGTCATCACGTTGACATCTGCGCACTTGCAGAGGCCCTCTAGATGGAGTCCTAAGCCACCAGTGGGGGTGAGGGGGTGCCAGAAGAGGAGAGATGTGGAGAGGAGGAGAGGTGCCAGCGAGGAGGAGAGGTACTGGCTGACTGCTACCGTTCCTCCCTGCCAATGTCTCGTAGTGCACCGGGAATCTTGCCGCAGCACAGTTTGCTATACACTGTTTTAAATCATCAGCTGTGGCAATGTGTACCATTATAAGATGTGATTCAAGTGAAAATTGAATGGTGATATTGGGGATATGGATTGGGACTTCTATACTGCCTTTTTGTAGTTTTACAACCACACTCAAAGCGGTTTGCATACAGGTACTTCAGTCATTTTTCCTATCTGTCCCAGTGGGCTCAGAGTTTATCTAATGTACCTGGGGCAGTGGAGGATTAAGTGACTTGCCCAGGGTCACAAGAAGCAGCGTGGAGTTTGACCTGCGCCACACTCTCCTCCAATGGTATTGGGTTAGGTGCAGAAATAGGGTAGGCGATAGGAGGACAGGAAGATAGAGGAAGCTGTATGTGCTAGTCTCTATTTATGTTATGTTAATCAGGTTTTCTATTCCGCCTTACCTATTCAATTAAAGGTCGGATTACATTACAAGAGGTTGGGTCAGTTACCCAGGAAGTTACCATGGACAGTATGACATGGACATTCAATACGGTTGATAGTATAGGTAAATCAGTACAACCATTAAAACAATTAGGTTGTAGTTACAAATACATAGTTACAAGTACAAGTAGGTCATCGTTGGCTCTTTGTTTTGTCCCAGGAGTTGCATTAGACACTTTAGGAATGGGCTTTTACAATTGCCATTCAGTTAATTCAGAGTTGGCTCCCTATCTTGGTAGAGAAATGCTTTTTAGAAGTTTCTGAACCTTTGATAATGATCACAAGATTGTAGTGTAAGTGGTAGTTGGTTCCAAAGTTTTGCTAATTGATATTGGATGGATAAGGTCATTTGCCTGGTAGACTTTATATTGTTGCATGCTGGGAATTTCAAGTGGAAAAGATTTCTGTTGGAGGCAACCAGGAGTAGGGTGGTCAACTCTTTTAGATAGGCGGGGACATTCCCTCTTAGTCATTTGCCTGGTAGACTTTATATTGTTGCATGCTGGGAATTTCAAGTGGAAAAGATTTCTGTTGGAGGCAACCAGGAGTAGGGTGGTCAACTCTTTTAGATAGGCGGGGACATTCCCTCTTAGGCTTCCAAGAATATGAGGAGGCTCATCTTCAATACCTGTTGGCTAATATTTAAATGTAAAATATTATTACTGTAAACATGTAAGCACTTCTAACCACTGACATTCATATTTGTATGTTATATGTTGATCATACTTTTAATAATAATGAACCATCAGCTGTGGCACAGTCTGAACTTAACAAGTGACCAGAGTGCTGCTGTTCTTTTGTCACTTATCCCGTCATATATAGAATTAGGAATTGTTGGTGGAGAGGAAGTTGGCTAACTATATCCCTAAATTTATCAAACTTATAGCCTGCTTCATCCAAAAATCTAAGCAGATTTTGTTGACAAACTCATAAATGATAAGACAAACAAGTAAAAATGATAAATACAACACCTCTTACAAAATGCAACCTAACAACATAAAATAATTAAAAAATATAGTCTAACAATCTAGAATAATCTTTTTAAAAATGTGGAGAAGAGTACAAATCCAAATTTGCATACTGTATATATAAGCAAATTTGAACTCATACATGTAGGATAGTGGATCATTTTTTCAGTTGTATGGGCCATGCAAGTCGGTCCTCTAACCCAGTGACACAAACTTTGTAAGCTGCTGGCACACTAATCTCGGGGCTGTGGCTGGAGCACACCTGGAAGTGCATGGATGTTGATGCGATGACATCATGCACATGCATGATGTCATCATGTCAACACCCAAGCATGTGCAGATGGCCTCCAACTGCGGCCCTGAACCTCCTATTACTGCCGGTGGGGGTTGCTGCAGAAGGAGAGGTGAGGAGAAGGCGCAGAGGTGCTGGCGAGGAGGAAAGGCATAGGCGCCAGATGACTAACTACAGGACGTACCTCTTGCCATGAGAGGAATGTCCTGTAAGCAGTCAGCTGGTGACGGCGCCTCTTCTCCTCGCCGGCATCTCGGGTTACACCTGGAATCCTCTGGAACACACTAGAATATTAAGTAAGGAGAGTTACATGTGTAACTGCCAATTAGAACCAATTATTACCAATAATAGCCAATTGGTTGTTAATGCCAATTAGCATCTAATTAATTAAATGCATAAATATCCTTATTCTGTAACTTGCACATGCAAATTTTCAGACTAAGGACTCAATTCTATAAATGATGCCCAGATTTGGGCTCCGATTAAAAATCAGTACTAAGCGCTATTCTATAAATGAAACTCAGAGTTGGGCGCCGTTTATAGATTAGTGTTTGGCGCTGGGATCCAAGCCCAATTTTGGATGTGAGAATTTACAACAAGTAAACCCTGGTGTAAATGTTGGTGCCTATACCCCCTTTTAGATGCCATGTGTAAAATGTATGCGTGGATTCCAGCAACTAAAGATCTGCACGCAAATTTTAATTCATTTCAATTAGCACCAGTAATTGATTATTTGCATACCATTATTGAAGTCTATCAAACTGCATGGGCAAATTGGGTGCACACCCATATTTGTCCATGTAATTTAGGATCCATGTGTAAAATTTATGCATGGATCCCAGCACCTAAAGATCTGCATGCCAATTTTAATTACTGCCAATTAGCACCCAATTATCAAAGTTTGTCAATTAAATTGCATGGTCAAATGGAGGGTGTGTGCCCATATTTGTCCATTTAATTTTGAGCGCCTGTATAGAATTAGGTTGTAAGTGTTCTTTAGCATGTGGTTTATACACTCAGGAATGTGGTTTAATTACCTGGTTTTGCATTTTGTTTGTACAGCACATTGGAGACCACATTTGACAGCACTGTGACGACAGAAGTGAATGGGAGGAATATACCAAGCTTGCCAAGCCGGTCCACTGCAGTTACTTGGAGGCTTGGACAGGCAAGTCCTCGGCTCCAGGCAGGAGATGCTCCATCCTTGGGTGGTGGTTACCCTCGTAGTGGTGCTAGCCGCTTCATACACACGGACCCCTCTCGTTTCATGTATACAACGCCTCTTCGACGTGCAGCTGTTTCTCGTCTTGGGAACATGTCTCAAATGGACATGTGTGACAAAGGGCACAGTGATCTGGACATGTCTCCTGAAGTTGATGTTGGAGGGTACATGAGTGATGGTGACATCTTGGGGAAAGGCTTAAGGGCTGATGATATTAACAGTGGGTAAGTAACATTTCATCCCAAGTTACACAAAGTGTGAAGAGTCAAATGGTTTGAATGTTTTATGTGAACCATTGTGTATGTATCTTAGAATGATTAATATACTTTACAAAATATATTTACAATGTATAGTAGAAAAGAAAATTTCATAGTTATTTGTATGCTTGTGAGTTCTAATAGTCTGCATACCAGGCAAATTTCCTGTTGGAGAGGGTGGGACATGGCAAGCCATGAGCATTTGTGAGTACTCAAAGGCCTGCCTACAAGTTGATGATTGTATCTAAATGATATTCTGTTGCTCTCCTGTTGCGCCACTACTCCCCTTTCCCTGAATTTTACCACCCTCATCAAATGCCTAGAATGCCATTGGTAGGGCCAGCAATGAGCACTGATGATTATTTCCCAAACTCTTGCTTACGCTTTTAGTTTTTCAAAAGCCCTTTCGTTATTTTTTTTTACTCCCTTTGGGATATCCACTCCGTTTCAGCTTTTATTTATCATCTACAATCAAGCTCAATTTTCCCTCAAGTCCTTCTGCAGTGTTGTAAATAAAGATATTGAAAGGAATTGATCATAGCACCTATCCTACAGCTTACTTAGCCTTCACTAGGGTGGATTCCATTTAGCACTACACTATATCAGGTCTTCCCGGACCTATAATGAGGACCCAACAGCCAGTCAAGTTTTCTGGATGTCCACAATGAAAATGGCTAAGATAGATCTGCATACAAATCATATTGATCCTGAAAACTCAACTGGACAGGTCTGGGAAGACCAGCTCTATGGTCTTTTACTCAACAGTTCTTCATCTGAACTAGAGCAAGCCTGGTCATTATTCAAGGATACAGTGAGGGAAGGGCAAAATCTGTATATCCCCAGATTTAGAAAGGATGCAAAAAGAACCGAACAAAAGACCTGGCGTGGATAACTAAAGAAGTGAAAAAAGTGATAAGAGACAAGAAACATTCATTCTGGAAATGGAAAAAGGAGAACTGGAAAGAGCACAGGAAGCATCAAAAAGAATGTCACCGCGTGGTTAGAAGAGCAAAAAGAGAATATGAAGAGAGGCTAGCCAGGGAAGCACAAAATTTCAAACCGTTCTTCAGATATGTTAAAGGGAAGCAGCCTGCAAGGGAGGAGGTGGGACCGCTGGATGAAGGAGATAGGAAAGGAGTGGTGAAGGAGGAAAAAGAAGTGGCGGATAGACTAAACATGTTCTTTTTGTCAGTATTTACAAAAGAGGACACATCCAACGTGCCGGAACCTGAAAAAATCTTCACAGGAGATCAAGCAGAAAAATTAACATCAATGGAGGTAAGCCTCGAAGACGTACATAAGCAGATAGATAGATTAAAAACTGACAAATCTCCGGGCCCGGATGGAATCCACCCTAGGGTATTGAAAGAACTAAAGGAGGAAATAGTGGAATTACTACAGCAGGTTTGTAACCTATCCCTGAAAACAGGCTTGATCCCAGAGGATTGGAAGATAGCTAATGTTACGCCCATCTTTAAAAAAGAATTGAGAGGTGATCCGGGGAACTACAGACCGGTAAGTCAGACTTCAGTTCCGGGGAAGATGGTGGAAGCGCTGATAAAAGACAGCACTGATGAGCACCTAGAAAGAAATAAATTGAGGAAAACAAGCCAACATGGCTTCTGCAAGGGAAGATCGTGCCTAACGAACTTATTGCACTTCTTCGAAGGAATTTAAAAACGAATGGACAAAGGGGACCCAATAGACATCGTATATTTAGATTTCCAAAAATCTTTTGACAAGGTACCCCATGAATGCCTACTACGGAAACTGAAGAACCATGGGGTGGAAGGAGACGTACATAGATGGATCAAAAATTGGTTGGTGGGTAGGAGTGAAGGGCCACTACTCTGACTGGAGGAGGGTCACGAGTGGTGTTCCGCAGTGGTCGATAATAATAATAACTTTATTTTTATATACCACCATATCACAAACAGTTCTAAGCAGTTTACAAGGGAAGAGACTGAATACAGACAGCGACTTTACAGAGAACTTTCGAAATTACATTGGCATGCTAAGTTTAGTCAGGTTTATCTGGAAGTGTTTTGGAAGTACATCAGGTTGAAGTGGGGTCAGAGAAATTTGTCAAAGAGATAAGTTTTTATTGACTTTCTAAACGTTTGGCACGAAAATGCATTTGAGATGAAGTTGGTTAAACATTTGCTGCATTTGCTCAAGCCGCTGCTGTTCAATGTATTTATAAATGATCTAGAAACAGGGACGAAGTGCGAAGTAATAAAATTCTCAGACGACACCAAACTATTTAGTGGAGTTGGGACTAAAGAGGACAGTGAGGATTTACAAAGGGACCTGAACAAACTAGAAGAGTGGGTGATGAGATGGCAGATGAAGTTTAATGTAGAGAAATGTAAAGTCTTGCATGTAGGAAACAGAAACCCGAAGTACAGCTATACGATGGGAGGGCTGGTAATGGGTGAAAGTACCCTAGAAAAGGACTTAAGGGTAATAGTGGACAAGAAAATGAAGCCGTTGGCACAGTGCGCAGCGGCTTCTAAGAAGGCGAATAGAATGCTGGGTATTATCAAGAAAGGTATTACAACCAGAATGAAAGATGTTATCCTGCCATTGTATCGGGCGATGGTGCGCCCGCATCTGGAGTACTGTGTCCAATATTGGTCGCCGTACCTTAAGAAGGATATTGCGATACTCGAGAGGGTTCGGAAAAGAGCGACGCGATTGATAAAGGGTATGGAAAACCTTTCATATGCTGAAAGATTAGAGAAACTGGGGCTCTTTTCCCTGGAAAAGCGGAGGCTTACAGGGGAAATGATAGAGACTTACAAGATCATGAAGGGCATAGAGAAAGTGGAGAGGGACAGGTTCTTCAAACTTTCGAAAACTACAAGAATGAGAGGGCATTTGGAAAAATTAAGAGGGGACAGATTCAGAATCAATACTAGGAAGTTCTTCTTCACCCAAAGGGTGGTGGACACCTGGAATGTACTTCCAGAGGGTGTGATAGGACAGAGTATGGTATAAGGGATTAGATGATTTCCTGAAGGAAAAAGGGATAGAAGGGTATAGATAGAGGATTACTATACAGGTCCTGGACCTGATAGGCCGCTGCATGAGCGGACTGCTGGGCATGATGGACCTCTGGTCTGACCCAGCAGAGGCACTGCTTATGTTCTTATATTATGTTCTTATGTAGAGTTCTTCTAAAACAAAGCTCTGAAATTGAAGCTAGTCAAACTTTGTAGAAACTACTATCTCTTAATAGAATATCCATGACTGGAAAAGGCATATAGCAATCTGAACTTTACTATTTTGTTTTCCAGCTCGGTTGGGATCTGGCAGCATGACCCTTCATTCTCTCCTGTATCATATTCCTTCCCAACCGTCTAAGAATAGTCTTACTGAGTCAGACCAATGGTCTATCAAGCCTAGTAGCCCTTTCTCACAGTGGCCAATCCAGGTCACTAGTACCTGGCAAAAACCCAAAGAGTAGCAACATTCCAGAATCCCAAAGAGTAACAAAAGATTCTAGAACCCCAAAGAGTATCAAGATTCCATTTAGAATCTCAAAGTATAGCAAGAATAGCAATATTCCATGCTACTGTTCCCTTTCTTCAGTGCAGCCAGTTACAACATTAATCCTTAACAGGAGGCCATGTCCCAGGCTGCCTTAAGGATCCTGCAATCTTGGACCATAAATTTGTCCACTAGTGATCGCCATTGCACAATGATTGACACTTTCCTCCTCTTGGGAGATACGAGTTCTGTCTCCAACTGTCCACAGCCCTGTCTGAAGAACTGAATGAAGAATCAAACCCTGTTCACTCTGCATGGTAGCTCAGAGCTGGTCTTTTGCATATTCATACATAATAATGCTCTTTATATTTCATTTCCATTGTACAGTTCAGCCAAAATTATATTGAGATGCTTTCTGTCATGGGAAAGCAATCAATTTTAATCATATGATGTATGTCAGTAGATTCCATCACATCACCACCTAAGAATTTCCCTATTACAAATATTGAAAGCCAAATAATCAGATTTCATAATGACTCACGAGATTAAAGAGCTGTAGAGATGTATAATTTACCTTAATACTTAGTTACACATTGCAAAAACAAAATGTAATAAAACATGAAAGAGGTAATAAGGTTTCCAGCTAGGGAAGTATGATATGTACTTTGCATTAGGAATATTTCTGATGAACTTTAAGTACAGCGTAATACACATTGAGACATCAAAGCATCAAAGGCAGTTGCACTTTGGTCGTACTTAACAAACCCTTTCTCTTTTCAGCTATATGACAGATGGAGGACTCAATCTGTATACCAGAAGTCTTAATAGAATTCCTGACCTAGGTGCCTCGCGCGATGTCATCCAGAGAGGGGTACATGATGTCACCGTGGATGCGGACAGGTAATAATTTTATCTGAATGATTTGGAAATATGTCCAATGCTTAGAGCAAATTTTTCCTTGACTATTTCTTGTTGGTGAGTGGTGTTTCTAATAGATCATTGTGTTTCAGATCCATATAGAAGCTTTCTTATTTTCTAGACCTATAATCAAAATCAAGTCACAATCAAACTTACATGTAGCACAGTGCAGAATTTATATTGTTCCCTTGTATGCTGTTCACTGGAATGTGGTAAGTACAAAGACAAAATATACCATATCAAAGAGATTTAAAAATAGCATCAGACATCTCTCCCGTATTTAGGACTGCCAGCTGGCTCCAGTTTTTTTAAGAAAGAGAAATCCAGTCCTCTCATTGCATGCAGGAACTCGTAGTCCCAGTTTTTCTGGGATACGAGGGGGTGTTAACTTTGCTACTGTAGCTGAAAAGTGTTATTTTATTTTGCAAAGTGTGAAATTTTGAGCCATTATGAAGTTCCTATTCCTGCAGAAGAAAACGCCAAAGGAAATCCATGAATGTATAATGCAAACATTGAGTGACAAATGTCCATCATACTCCACAGTGAAGAAGTGGTTTGCAAACTTTCAGCATGGAGATTTTGAGACTGAAGATGTAGAAGGATCTTGGAGGTCTCAAATGGTGTCAACTCCTAAAATTGTTGACCATGTCCATGACCCGATTTTAGCTATTGGCGAATATCAGCTGAAACAATTGCTGAGACACTACAGATATCCAGGAAACATGTTGAGTGTGTAATCCACGAGCAGCTGTCAGCCAAGTGGGTGCCCAAATATTTGAATGCTGACGAGAAACGCC